>NC_054500.1:1390544-1699155 GCF_017639515.1 Carcharodon carcharias
GAATCCATTTACAAAATGAATCTGTAAGTTGACTCGCTGTAAATAAACAGGTTTATAAATTCCATTAATATGCCTTAATAATACGTTTTCCTTCATAAGACTACCCAGAACACAAATTGTATCATCAACCACTAGGAATAATTGATCTGCCCCGTATCTCTCAAAATCTTGATGTTTATTTTTTTGGAGGAATAAAGGAACACTTCGTCCTTCGAAACAAACCATCCAGACCCTCTGATAGTCCGAATTCTTTGGACTATCCTGAACCATATCACCCTTTCCTGTACGTTCTGAGGGAACATGTTTCACCTGTACTCCTGCTAAAGTTTAAACAACCATTTCCTTTTCTGGTGCTACCTTTCCTGAGGATTCCTTAGGCATTCCTACTGCTAGAATAATTCTACCATTCGATCTCCAGAAATTTGCCCTAACATATCCCACCTTGTTACATTGAAAACATTTAGGCTTTCAAATGTCACTTCCACCCTCAGGACCTTCCTTTCTGGCTGAGGAGAAATTTCCTGGGAATTCCCAACACTTCCCTGGCTACTTACCTTCATTTCACTTTCCCACCTTCTATCCTTCTCGGTCGGTGGGGATGACAGATAAAGGGTTTAGAATTATGGACCAGCTCCTATTGTTCTATTATCTTTCTTGGTCCTGTGTATTGTGGGAAAAAAGCCCCTGATAAGAGTGTGAGCCACAGCCGTTGCTGGTCCAGCCGTGCAGCAAGTGAAGCAACACAATCTCCCATTTTTAAATTCAGCCTGTCCAGCCCTGACAGCAAAGCAGGTTCCAGCCACACTGCCTTGTTGCTGATATATGTTACTGTGGAGCCATCTAGTGGCTGGTAGATTAATTCTCTTTCACAAACAGAACAAGCAACCAGATCATCAAAAAGACTGATCAACGTCCATAAATTTCTATAAAAATGGCCAACACCACCTGCTGGACCTGATTCTTTCCCACTGTGCTGATCTCACAATTGATTTTGCAAATGAAAATGCCAGATTGAAAGAATCAAAATGAACATTTTCCAGTCGTTGCTGCTACTCTATTGCCTTTCTTTCTGTAGGTTATGCGTTTCTTTGTAAGCAAGTTATTTTATCAGATAAAGAGTGTTTAATATTCACGGGAGGTGTTGACGTAGTGATATTGTCACTGGACTAGTAATCCAGAGGCACTGGGTAATGCTCCGGGGACCTTGCCTCGAATCCCATCATGGGACCTGGAATTAAAAAGAATAAATTAAAATGTCTCATGATGACCAAGAATCCATTGCCAATTGTTGTTATAAAACCCATCTAGTTCACTAATGCCCTTTAGGGAAGCAAATCTGCTGTCCTTACCTGGTCTGGCTTACATGTTGCTGCAGACCCACAGCAATATGGCTGGCTCTTAAATGCCCTCTGAACAAGGGCAATTAAGGATGGGCAATAAATTCTGGCCAAGCCAGTGATGCCCACATCCCATGAATGAATAAAAAAAAACCTTCTTTCACTGTAACACAACAGAGAGCTGTGACTGTTACACAGGAATATTACAGAGGAGAGGCATGGGTACTGGATAATAATTCCACAAGAAAGACTTTTCTGGGTGATTATTCCTAACGAGGGATCAATATTTCAAGGTTTTTAATGTGACGTCTAATCAAACATTACATAGGAGTATGTGCCTTTCAGATGAATAATTCAGAGTGTTGTAGGAAAATAAAGAGAGGATTTGTAGATTTGGTGGGATCACTCAGTCCAGCAGTTTTCGATATTCTACACTCGGAGGCAGACCAGGAGCAGACACTTAACACTATTCACATAAAGTTGCTAATTCTGGTTCTGCACTTGAATCTAGTGCACTCAAATCTAGTGTGCACAAACTGTTATTCTACCCAATTACAACAAGGAGATGATATTTTATTAGCCAGTTTTATGGTCACAGTTCTTTAAATTTTGGCTTGATTCTCGTAACCTTTCGGCATTTGACATAAACATTAACCTACAAGTGAAAAATCAATGCCTTTTGTTATATCATTGGATTTTCCAACAGAATCATATCAAAACAATAACCAGTGGACAGCCTGTTGCAATTTAATCACAAATATAAGGTTTTCTTTAAAATTATAGGGGTAGTTGTTCCACAGTTTTGCTCAAATAGCAACAGCAACTTGTATTTACACAACACCTTTAAGATAGGAAAGTACCCCAAGGTGCTTGGTAGGAGCACGATCAAGCAACATTTGAAATTGAGCCAGGCAAGGAATTAATTAGATGCTTGAGCAAAAGCTCGATGAAAGAGGTTTGAAGGAATGTCTAACAGGAGGAGAGACAGAGGGAGAGGAGGAGAGGTTTGGGGAACTCCAGAGCTTACAGTCTAGGCAGCTGAGGGCACAACCACAACCATCACTAATGACCGCCGAATTTGCCTAGTGGTCACACCGGCCCTCTGTGCAAGACACATGTGTTGGAACCTACAGCACCACAGCACAAAGCATCATCCCTGTGACAAAGCAGAACACTGCAGTTGCTGGGAATCCCAAATCAAAGCAGAAAAAGCCTTAAACATTCAGCAGCTCAGGCAGTATCTGTGGAGAGGGAGAAACAGAGTTAACGTGTCAGGTCTTGATTTTACATCAGAATGCCAGACAGGAGATCATCAGCCTGAAATGAGATCTCTGTTTGTGTCTTTGCATATGCTGCCTTATCATGACCTTATTGAATGGCGGAGCAACCTTGAGAGGCTGAATGGCCCACTCCTGCTCCATGTTCTTATGTTCGCTTTACTACATCTCTGCTTTTATTTGTATCCTTGTAAACCTGTTGAAAATGACCAAAGACAGAAGCCCACATGTCAAAATCACCCTTCTCCTGAGCAGCAAATGAAGTTGCCTCCAAGTTGTGCTGTGAGAAAGCCTGGAGAAGTTGTTAAAATGGCAATGAATAGAGAAAACCAGTTTGGTGTTGCAGACAGTTACTGAATGCAACAACAACAACCTGCATTTTTCTAGTGCCTTGAACGATGTAAAACATCCAAGGTCACGTTCTCAGACTAAACCGGACATGAGCCGCAAAATTGACACTGGGGCAGGTGATAAAAAGCATGGTCAAAGAATTGAGTTTTGAAGAGCGTCTTGAAGGAGGAGAGAGAGCTGGAAGAGGTGGAGGAGTTGATGAGTGGTGGAATTCAAGTGATTGGGAGTCTAACATAGTGAAAATACTGAAGCCACTAGTGGTCATGTGAAGGCAGAGGGCAATAGATTCTTCGTAAACAAGGGGGTGATAGATTATCGGGTGTCCACAGGAAGAAGATTTGAGGTTACTACCGGATGAACCATGACCTTATTGAATGGCGGAGCAGCCTTGAGGGGCTGAATGACCTACTCCTGCTCCATGTTCTTATGTTCGCTTTATATATTTTAAAAAAAGTCATTGTCAATACTCACAGGCAGAGGAGGACTGGAAACCCTTATTAAATATGCTTATTTTTTGGTGATCAGCCCAGTTTTAGCTATGTAATAAAATGGCACCGGGTTACCAATCAAATGCATCAAGAAATATTTAGTACATATTTATATTTACATATTTATTATTTATTACAAGGGGAGAGTTTTCCATCACACTTCTGACTTGTGCCTTGTAGACGGTGGACAGGCTTTGGGGAGTAAGGAGGTGAATTACTCGCTGCAGGATTCCTAGCCTGTGACCTGCTCTTGTAGCCACAATATTTATATGGCTAGCCCAGTTCAGTTTCTGGTCAATGGTAACCCCCAGGGTGTTGAGAGAGGGGGATTCAGTGATGGTAATGCCATTGAACATCAAGTGGTGATGGTTCGATTCTCTCTTGTTGTAGATGATTGTTGCCTGGCACTTGTGAATGTTACTTGCCACTTGTCAGCACAAGCCTGGATATTGTCCAAGTCTTGCTGCATTTGGACGTGGACTGCTTCAGTATCTGAGGAGTCACGAATGGTGCTGAACATTGTGCAATCATCAGCAAACATCCCCACTTCTGACCTTATGATGGAAGGAAGGTCATTGAAGAAGTCCACCACCATTCGCAACTGGATGTGGCAGGACTGCAGAGCTAAGATCTGATCCGTTGGTTGTGGGATCGTTTAGCTTTGTCTATCACTTGCTGCTTATGCTGGTTACCACTAAAGCTTTTTTCATTCATTCTCGGGATTTGGGCTTCGTTGGCTGGACCAGCATTTATTGCCCATCCTAAGTTATCTTTGAGAAGGTGGTGGTGAGCTGCCTTCTTGAATGGCTGCAGTCCATGTGGTGTAGGTACATCCACAGTGCTGTTAGGGAGGGAGTTCCAGGATTTGACCCAGCCACAGTGATGGAATAGTGATATATTTCCAAGTCAGGTGACTTGGAAGGGGAGCCTCTAGGTGTTGGTGTTCCCATGTATCTGCTGCCCTTGTCCTCCTAGATGGTAGTGGTCGTGGGTTTGGAAGGTGCTGTCTAAGTAACCTTGGCCCTTAGCACCTGTGTTGTAGCTTCACCAGGTTGAAAACTCATTTTTAGGTATTCCTGTTTCTGCTCCTGGCATGCTCTCCTGCACTCTTTATTGAACCAGGGTTGATCCCCTGGCTTGATGGTAATGGTAGGCTGGGGAATATTCCAGGCCATGATGTTACAGATTGTGGTTGAGTACAATTCTGCTGCTGCTGATGGCCCACAGCGCCTCATGGATGCCCAGTCTTGAGTTGTTAAATCTGTTTGAAATCTATCCCATTTAGCACGGTGGTAGTGCCACACAACACGATGGAGGGTATCCTCAATGGGAAAACGGGAATTTGTCTCCACATGGGCTATGCGGTGGTCACTCCTACCGATACTGTCATGGACAGATGCATCTGCGACAGGCAGGTTGGTGAGGATGAGGTCAAGTATATTTTTCCCTCTTATTGGTTCCCTCACCACCTACCGCAGATCCATTCTAGAAAGGCTAGATGCTGAGAGGCTGTATACTCTGTCCAGAACTAGAGGGCATTGTCTCCAGATAAGGGGACGGCTGATTTGCTCTGTGATGTGGAGAAATGTGTCCACTTGGAAGGTTGTGAATCTTTGGAATCCTCTACCCCGGAGAGCTTTGGGTACTCAGTCATTGAGTTTACTAAAGAGTGAGATCAATAGATTTTCAGATTCTGAGGGAATCAAGAGATACTGGAATCAGAAGGGAAAGTGGAGTTGAAGTCAGGGAGCATCCATGATCTTATTAATTGGCAGAGCTGGTTTGAGGGGAGTGGATAGCCTACTCCCGCTTCTACTTCTTATATTCTTAGAAGGAAACCATTCAATCCATCAAGTCTCTGCTTTTTTGTTGAAATTAGTTCAATTAGTTCCACTGCCTGACCTTTCCCAGGAGCCCTACAATTCTATTCCTCTCTAATCCAATTCCATTTCGAAGGCTATTAATGAATCGACATCCCAACATCTTTTCAGACAATGGATTTTCGATCACAACTTCTTCTCATCTCCCCTCTGGTTCTATTGCCAAATGCCTGAGCTGAGAGCACATCATGCAGTTCAGTGGCCAAAGCTGCCGCCAAGTGATTGAGTGGAGTAGGACGGAGATGGGTTGGGTTTTTGGACAGTTTTTGGCTCTGAACACTGGCCATCCAAGTGGTGGCCAGGACTCTCCAGCATGCTTGATAGGACCTTGCTGCACAGCCAGAGTCTTAACCAAAAGAGATTCTTAGGAGGATATGCTACCCTCGTATCTCACTCTTTGATCCTGCAGGAGGAGAACAGCAGGATCATGGAGTCTGGTGATCTAAGGGTACGCCTCATGACTTACAGGGAGCAGAACAGAAGGAGAAGAGTGCGACGGAGGTGCCTGGCTTGGTAAAGTGAGGAGCACCACCCTCAAGATAAAGGGTCAGCAGGTCCACCTCCAGATACAGCTGAAGATCCACCAAACCATCTCTCTTAGGCACCTCACTAGACTCGGGGGCCTTAGATAGTGCTTGTCATTTCTGAAGATGACTGAGAACCAGTGTTGTCGAAGATTGTGCATGTCTAGGGAACTGGTCTGTCACATATGCCACCTTCTGCAGGATTTAGCGCCATGGGGACATGGAGGGCATCCACTGCCAGTGGCTGTGAAAGTGACTGTGGCACTCAATTTCTACGCTACTGGCTCATTCCAGGGCTCCACATGTGACCTGCGCAGGATCTCACAAGCCTCCACGCACAAGTATAACCAGGAGGTTAGCCACTCCATCTTGACGAAGGCACAGAACTTTGTGCATTTTTCCTGGGATCAGGAAAGTCAGGAAGCAACAGCGCTGGGATTTAAGCAGATCTCTGGTTTTCCACAGGTGTAGGGTGCCTTTGACTGCACTCACATGACGCTTAGATCTCCGTGCCAACAACATCAACTGCACAGGCTTCCACTCACTGAATATTCAGCTGGCCTGTGAGCATAACAAGTGCATCATGCAGGTCTGCACACGATTCCCCGGATGTGTTCGTGACTCCTACATCCTTAGCAGGTCTCAGATCCCTAACACATTCCAGGATACAGAGACTGCAGCACAGCGACTGTACAACAAAGCTCATGTTGCAACACGGACATTGGTAGAGCACGCAATTGGCATCTTGAAAATGAGGTTCCGGTGCCTTGACAGCTCGTGTGCAGCACGGTAATACAGTCCACCAAGGGTTCATGCATCATCTTGCTTGCTGCGCCCTGGCATTGCAACGGGGTGGACCTGGTTGAGGAGGAGATGGAAGAGCTACACGTCTCTCCCGATGAGGAGGATGTCGAAAGGGATGAAGGTGATGAGGCCATCGCACTGGACAGGCGAAGCAGGCACCTATAATAGCCACAAGATTCACGGAGGATAGTGACGAGATGCAACGAGAACACCCCTGACATCCTCACCTTTCAGCTGTGAACGTTTGTTAAGCAGGAACTGAGGTATCTAGACTGGAGGCGAATGTTTGAGGGCAAATCAACAACTGGCATGTGGGGGGCTTTCAAACGTCAGTTGATAAGAATTCAGGACCGGCATGTTCCTGCTAGGATGAAGGATAATTATGGCAAGTTTCAGGAACCTTGGATAATGAAGGATATTATGAGATTAGTCAAAAAGAAAAGGGAAGCATTCGTAAGGGCTAGAAGGCTGGGAACTGATGAACCCCGTGGAGAATATAAAGAAAGTAGGAAGAAACTTAAGCAAGGAGTCAGGAGGGCTAAAAGGGGTCATGAAAAGTCACTGGCAGCCAGGATTAAGGAAAATCCCAAGGCCTTTTATACATATGCAAAAAGCAAGAGGGTAGTCAGGGAAAGGGTAGGCCCATTCAGGGACAGAGGTGGGAATCTGTGTGTCGAGCCAGAAGAAATGGGAGAGATACTAAGTGAGTACTTCTCATCAGTATTCACCAAAGAGAAGGACTTAGTAGTCGATTTGTCTAGGGAAGAGTGTGTAGATAGCCTGGATCATGTTGAGATCAAAAAAGAGGTGTTAGGCGTCTTGAAGAATATTAAGGTGGATAAGTCCCCAGGGCCATATGGGATCTACCCCAGAGTACTGAGGGAGGCAAGGGAGGAGATTGCTGGGGCCTTGACAGAAATCTTTGTATCCTCACTGGCTACGGGTGAGGTCCCAGAGGACTGGAGAATGGCCAATGTTGTTCCATTGTTTAAGAAGGGTAGCAGGGATAATCCAGGAAATTACAGGCCGGTGAGCTTTACGTCAGTGGTAGGGAAATTATTGGAGAAGATTCTTCATGACAGGATTTACTACCATTTGGATGCAAATGGGCATATTAGTGAGAGGCAGCATGACTTTGTGAAGGGGAGGTCATGTCTCACTAACTTGATCGAGTTTTTCGAGTAAGTGACAAAGATGATCGACAATGGAAGGGCAGTGGATGTTATATACACGGATTTCAGTAAGGCCTCTGACAAGGTCCCTCGTGGCAGACTGGTACAGAAGGTAAAGTCGCATGCGTTCAGATGTGAGCAGGCTAGGTGGATACAGAATTGGCTTGGTCATAGAAGACAGAGGGTAGCAGTAGAAGGGTGCTTTTCTGAATGGAGAGCTGTGACTAGTGGTGTTCTGCAGGGATCAGTGCTGGGACCTTTGCTGTTTGTGGTATATGTAAATGATTTGGAGGAAAATGTAACTGGGCTAAATAGTAAGTTTGCAGATGACACTAAGGTTGGAGGAGTTGCAGATACTGAAGAGGATTGTCAAAGGATACAACGGAATATAGATCGGTTGGAGACTTGGGCGGAGAAATGACAGATGGAGTTTAATCTGGACAAATGTGAGGTAATGCATTCTGCCATTTTGGAAGGTCTAATACAGGTAGGAATTATACAGTAAATGGCAGAACCCTTAAGTGCATCGACGGGCAGAGGGATCTGGGTGTACAGGTCCACAGGTCACTGAAAGTGGCAACACAGATGGATAAGGTAGTCAGGAAGGCATATGGCGTGCTTGCCTTCATCGGCAGGGGTATTGAGTATAAAAGCTGGGAAATCATGCTGCAGCTGTATAGAACCTTGATTAGGCCACAATTGGAATATTGCGTGCAATTCTGGTCACCACATTACCAGAAGGATATGGAGGCGTTGGAGAGGGTGCAGAGGAGGTTTACCAGGATGCTGCCTGGTCTGGAGGTTATTAGCTATGAGGAGAGGTTGGAGAAATTCAGATTGTTTTCACTAGAGCGATGGAGATTGAGGGACGACTTGAAAGAAGTTTACAAAATTATGAGTGGCATAGACAGAGTAGATAGTCAGAAGCTTTTTCCCAGGGTGGAAGAGTCAATTACTAGGGGACATAGATTTAAGGTGAGAGGAGAAAACTTTAGAGGAGATGTGCGGGGCAAGTTTTTTACGCAGAGGGTAGTGAGTATCTGTAGTTTGCTGCCAGAGGAGGTGGTGGAAGCAGGTACAATAGTGGTGTTTAAGAGGCAGCTTGACAAATACATGAATAGGATGGCAATAGAGTGATATGGACCCCGGAAGTGCAAAATGTTTTAGTTTGACAGTCAATTTGATCGGCGCAGGCTTGGAGGGCCGAAGGGCTGTTCCTGTGCTGTACTTTTCTTTGTTCTTTGTTCTTTTGTTTGGCTCCAGTGGCTGACGGCAGCGCACATACCCACAGTTCTCAGGCTTATGTCATGGAAAAGTGGCAGAGGCCCTAATAGTTGCTCAATCGCAGGAGAATGATGACAACATGAAGTGAGGACACTCCATAGATCTTCACATAGTCCCTGAGAATGTCTGACTCCTGTCTGGCCGAGGGTAGCTCACTTGTGTTCCGTGATCAGGGCCATCTCATAGACGCAGCCATGAAACTTTGAAAGCAACCGATCTTTTGTCAGCCTTCAGCACCTGACCCCTTCAGGAGCACAGTGTCACTGGACACCGATGCTGAAACGGTAGCGAGGGGTGGTGTGGGGGGAAGCCCCATCTGAAAGGTGGTGAGGGCACATAGAGAGAGTGACGGAACTCTGTGATGCCTGCCCACAACATTCTGGCAGCAATGAAGCACCATCAAGGAGCAAGCATCACTAAGGCATCGAGTGACTGTGAACCGGACAATCACTTCCCTCTGCACAGGGAAGAGGCCCTAGACTGAGACACCTGCCTTATTCTTGTGCAGGAACTCAGGTTTCACATCTGAGTGAGACGAACACTGCTCATCAGAACAAGGAGCCATAGTCAGGGAGACATTCTTGGGAGTCTATTTACAAAAGTGAACATTATGTACAAGTGATTAACACCCGTGCCCAGGCTGTGCAGCTACACCTAAATAGCCAAGTGGTTATGGTACTGGGTTTGTAACCCCAAGATCAAGAGTTCAAATCTCACAATGGCAAACTATGAAACAATGTAACTTCATCTGAAACAGATGGAAATGGGTTTGTACTCGAAAGAGTTACATCTTCTACTGGGGAGGTGGTGGTGTAGTGGTATTATCACTGGACTAGTAATCTAGAAACCTAGGGGAACCTGGGTTCAAGTCCCACCACAGCAGATGGGAGAATCTGAATTCAATAAAAATCAGGAATTAAAAGTTGCTTGGCCTAAATAGCCAAGTGGTTATGGTACTGGGTTTGTAACCCCAAGATCAAGAGTTTAAATCTCACAATGGCAAACTATGGAACAATGTAACTTCATCTGAAACAGATGGAAACGTGTTTACTAACATCCTGAATAGCCAAGTGGTTATGGAACTGGGTTTGTAACCCTAAGACCAAGAGTTCAAATCTCATAATGGCAAAATTAAAGCTTGGCCTAAATGGCCAAGTGGTTATGGTACTGGGTTTGTAACCCCAAGATCAAAAGTTCAAATCTCACAATGGCAAAACTATGAAACAATGTAACTTCATCTGAAACAGATGGAAACAGGTTTGTACTCGAAAGAGTTACACCTAAATAGCCAAGTGGTTATGGTACTGGGTTTGTAACCCCAAGATCAAGAGTTCAAATCTCACAATGGCAAACTATGAAACAATGTAACTTCATCTGAAACAGATGGAAATGGGTTTGTACTCGAAAGAGTTACATCTTCTACTGGGGAGGTGGTGGTGTAGTGGTATTATCACTGGACTAGTAATCTAGAAACCTAGGGGAACCTGGGTTCAAGTCCCACCACAGCAGATGGGAGAATCTGAATTCAATAAAAATCAGGAATTAAAAGTTGCTTGGCCTAAATAGCCAAGTGGTTATGGTACTGGGTTTGTAACCCCAAGATCAAGAGTTTAAATCTCACAATGGCAAACTATGAAACAATGTCACTTCATCTGAAACAGATGGAAACTTGTTTGTACTCGAAAGAGTTACACCTAAATAGCCAAGTGGTTATGGTACTGGGTTTGTAACCCCAAGATCAAGAGATCAAATCTCACAATGGCAAAACTATATGGCCTAAGTAGCCAAGTGGTTATGGTACTGGATTTGTAACCCCAAGATCAAGAGTTCAAATCTCACAATGGCAAACTATGAAACAATGTCACTTCATCTGAAACAGATGGAAACGTGTTTGTACTCGAAAGAGTTACACCTAAATAGCCAAGTGGTTATGGTACTGGGTTTGGAACCCCAAGATCAAGAGTTCAAATCTCACAATGGCAAACTGTGAAACATGTAACTTCATCTGAAACAGATGGAAACAGGTTTGTACTCGAAAGAGTATCAAGAGTTTAAATCTCACAATGGCAAACTATGAAACAATGTCACTTCATCTGAAACAGATGGAAACTTGTTTGTACTCGAAAGAGTTACACCTAAATAGCCAAGTGGTTATGGTACTGGGTTTGTAACCCCAAGATCAAGAGATCAAATCTCACAATGGCAAAACTATATGGCCTAAGTAGCCAAGTGGTTATGGTACTGGATTTGTAACCCCAAGATCAAGAGTTCAAATCTCACCATGGCAAACTATGAAACAATGTAACTTCATCTGAAACAGATGGAAACAGGTTTGTACTTGAAAGAGTTACATCTTCAGCACTTTCCAAAACCTGCCGCAATGTCTATTTGGTTAGCGCGACGCGCATCTGTGAGTGTCCAGGTCGCAGCCGACGCCAGCCAAGACCTGAGAACGGTCGTGCTCGGACCCGATGTTATTTTGGGTCTTGAGGTGGCCCAGGTGCGCGGTGGTCTTCCGTCTGAGCGTTCCCCTGTTCGGACGGAATTCCACATTGGCCCCAAGCCCCGAACTCTCCCTCGGGTGCTGGTGCCCAGCAATATGAGCCGCCTCGGGGACATGCCCTCTGTGCCTTTTGGCAAAGAGGGGCTTTTTGTACGGACTGCTGCTGCACACTTTCCATTTTCTCACCCTTGTCCGCCGCCCGGACACGCCCTGGCGTGCCTTGTTGCCGTCCGGCGGTGGAGGCCCCTGATGGGAGGCCCTCTACGGAGGTGTCCTCCCCCTTTCTATCGGGGACCTGGGTTGGAGGGTGTTGCATGCAGCAGTCCCCTATAATAAGAGGATGCATAGGTTCTCGGTCTTGTGGAGTCCGTGGACCATGTATACATTGGGTGTTGTAGACTGCACTCCCTTTTTAGTTATTTGAAAAACCTTTTATTGATGTTTTGTTTGCACTTCAGCCCCACGCTCCTGATCTATGGGCACCCGGTGCGGAAGGGGGTCGGGAAGGAGGAGGACCTCCTCGTGAACCTGCTCCTGGGCCTGGCCAAGTTGGCCATTAACAGGTCCAGGCAGCGGGCGATCGACGGGGGAGTCCCACCCGATTGTTTGTCCCTCTTCCGTGGCTACGTTCGCTGCCGGATGTCCCTGGAGAGGGAGCATGCGGTGTCTGCTGACACTCTCCACGCCTTCCGTGCTCGGTGGGCACCGCGGGGACTGGGGTGTTTTGTTGAGCCCTTTAATCACATTTTGATTTAAAGTTTGTAAGGTTCCTTTAAACTTTGTCCTTGGTTTTACAGCTGACCTGAATTAGGGGCTGTGCCTGATTTATCCCAATTTTGTTGATTTGGTTTTTATTTAAAAGATTATCAAGAGTTCAAATCTCACAATGGCAAACTATGAAACAATGTAACTTCTTCTGAAACAGATGGAAACGGGTTTGTACTCGAAAGAGTTACATCTTCTTAACTTTCCTAACCCTGCCGCTATATGTCTTAGTACTTCCCTGACACCCACAGCCGAGGTGGAGGTAACGTGCTGACGTGAAGCAGGCTGCACTTCGGTTCACTTTAAATGTGGCACCCGGAATGAGGAAGTGCTGAGGTCACAGCATCGGGGACAAACCTGAGCCCACCCGCCAGCCATCTGGAATGTTTCCTGTGCATTATTAATGAGGCGGGACATGTCCAGAAGCAGCTGATATGGCGCAAAAACCTACCAGTGCCGCCGGCGGGAAAAATGTCTTTTTTATGCCCACCACCACCACACTTAGTGTAATTCAGGGAAAATTCCACCATTTGTCTGGACATTCTCAGTTTTTCAGAATTCTTTTTCTGACTTTTTTTGTGACACTTTTCCTGCACTTTTTTTCTGGTAGTTATTTTCAGATTTTTTTTCTCAATTTTTACTGACTCTTTTCTCACTTTTTGTTCTAGTTCTTTAAAAAAAAGTTTTTTTCCTGTCTTTTGAATAACTTTTTTTCTGGACTATTTGTTCTGGAGTTATTTGTTCTAACCTGCCATGTTTTCTGGAACTTCGCCGCAACATTTTGTTTTTTATTCTGACTTTTCTTCCCTCGCTTTTGTCTGGATTTTTCTGACTTTTTGTTTGGATTTGTTCTTTCCTGACCTATTTCTAACTTTTTTTCTGATTTTATTTTCCCCCGGAACTTTTTAAAATATTTTTTTCTGATTGTTATTCTGACTTTTTTCTGGACGGTTTCTCTGACCTTCTAATGACTATTTGTCTATTTTTTTTCTGGACCGTGTTCCTACTTCTGTTCTTGACTATTTTTCTTCAGATATTTTTTCTGACCTTTTCTTGACTTTTTTCAGGTGATTTTTCAGATTTTTTGGTGACTTTTCTTCTGGACATTTTTTTGTGCAGTTATTTTTCTGATGTTTTTTGTGACATTTTTTTCTTTTATTTTACTTATTGTCTGGACTTTGGCTTGGACTTTATTTTGGTCTTTTTTTAAAAAGCCTGATTTTTTTTCGACGTTTTTTTCTATCTTTTTCCATATCATCTTTCTGACTTATTTTCTGGATTTCACTTTCTCCTTTTTGCTTTTTGAATATTTTTTCTGATGTTTTTCTGATTACTTTTGTGACTTCTCTTTACCTTTTACTGAATATTTTTTCTTGGCTCCTCAATACTTTACTGGAGCTTTTTAACTTGTTTTTCTTGACTTTTTCTGTTCACATTTTACTACCTGTTTTTCTAGAATTGTTTCAGAACCTTTGTGGGGCATCGTCCAGATTGGCACTAAGTGTGGTAGCGGGTGAACTCTTCATGCCGTATCATCCCAATCCCGCTTCATTAATCATGCATTCCGGGAAACGGGTCGTTTCAGTGGTGGGCTCACCACATCGTCACCTCATCGCTTCCTCACACTGGGCACCATATTTAAAATGCAGCCACGCCCACACTTCTCAGGGCTGCTGCACAGAAGACATGGCCCCGAAAGACAAGAAGACTGTAACCTCCCCACCCGGATTCAGTGACGCGTCACTGGAACATCCTTTGGACGCCATGGAGACCTGCCGTGATGTGACCTGCTCTGGCTGTAGGAGGGGCAGGAAAATCACCAGTCTGGATTGGGAGGTGGTCACAGCAGCGGTCAGTGCCAACGCACTGCAAAAGAGGACAGCCACCCAGGGGATGGATGATCTCCCCCATTCCACTGGGGCAAGTCACTCTTAAATCGCCCACTCACAAACCCATCACACATCCACAAGTATCCCATTCACTCTCTCACACATATCTTCATAGTCCTCATCCTATCCATGGGACCACACACTTTGAAAATGGAGTCATCCAGTTGGCCAGCAAAGATGTGGACCATTCCTGTGCTCTCTGTAGGCCATCAGGCACACAGCTAGGTCACCAGGTTCCACGTGCCTGACGTACTCCTCCTGCATGGGTTAGCATGGGTGTACTAAGAACCTGTGCTGATTAAGTCTGAAGGTGCCTGTTAGGGAGAAATAAAGGGATACAGTAATTATTAGGGGGAATATAGGGGTACAGTAAGAACTTCTTGAAAGGAAATGAATTACTTAAACTGTCCAAGCACATTGGCAGTTAAAGGTTACCAGATGAACCTTGCACAGCGTTAAGGCCTGCAAACAACAGAAAGGCCTTGGAGCCGGACTGTAGTCAGAGGCTGGCAATAACAACTAAGATTAAGTGTGATCTTGAACAGATAAGGGAAGGTCTCTGCCTGGGTGAAAACAAATAGGGACATACGGTGCATGTACTTGTTACCAGAGATGTCTCTTTAATATAAACCTAAGTGTTGATGAGTTCAGAATTTGGAAACTGTTCTTGTACATGACCAATAATGTATAAATATGTTGAATATTTGTAGTTTAGCAGAGTGCCATCTCCAGCATTGAGATGGTTCTCCCCTTGCGATTGCCCGAATAACCGATTGTGACCTGTACCTGCAACTCCTGTGGTCCATTTGTCACAATGACCAAAACAGCGCCTTCATGTATCCCATAGGGTGCAAGCCACTACTTGGTTGGCCAGAAATCAGTGCGGTGCATGGCTGCCCGAAACCCCACCCACCTCCGCCCCACTCCACCTGACCGATTGGCAGCAGCTTTGCCCATTGGACTGCATGTTGTGCTCTCAGCTCAGGCACAGACATTCTCCTAACCCTAAGCAAGGCTGCGCTTTTAGCTTGAACCATGGGGGAGACTGGTCCAAACTGGGATGATGACATTGCAAAGGGGCTATGAGCGCGTCCACCAGTGACTGCTCCATGAGCAGTTTTCACAAGATTGAACAAGGTGCCCAGTCATCCAGTTGTTCTACAGGTTACTAAAACACTCATTAGTTTGCAGTCTGTGCCTGAGGGGTGAAAAACTGCAGCTTTTGGAATTTTCATGCCTCTGCATTGCTTGAGAGGGTATATAAGCTAGAGGCCCGACTCCAAGCATGTCAATGTGTCTGAACTGTCTCAGCGGCAGAGGAATGGTCACTTTATAGAAGGTTTCTCTAATACATGGCCAGTTCCCTCCACCACTTCACCACTTCATGCTTGTGCACTACTATCAACTACAGGGCAGCCCTTTCCCCCACCAACTCACCCCAACCACAGGGCAGCCCCTTCCCCCACCAACCCGCCCCAACCACAGGGCAGCCCCTTCCCCCACCAACTTGCCCCAACCACAGGGCAGCTCCTTCCCCCACCAACTCACCCCAATCACAGGGCAGCCCCTTCCCCCACCAACTTGCCCCAACCACAGGGCAGCTCCTTCCCCCACCAACTCACCCCAATCACAGGGCAGCCCCTTCCTCCACCACCCCGCCCCAACCACAGGGCAGCCCTTGCCCCAGCACCGCACTGTCAGGCAGCTGGGAATAAGTGACTTGCCTGTACCCTCGCCTCAATGCGCAGCACCTTAACCTTGAGGTCCACCAGCGGCCCTGGCGAGTGCTCCCCATCATTAATATGTACTCAGCTCTGAGTCCCCCTCGAAGTGCAGCTTGCCAGGTGCATGTCTTATGAATGCTGTTGTGAAACGTGTAGACGTGACCGGGTGCTCCAGCTGATTCTGGCCAGCAGTGTTTATAATGATATGCAGATGTATTAAAATGAAGTTCCCAATGTGCGTTGGCAGGAAATGCCTTTGACAGTTGCAAACTGCTTTCAGGAAGTTGTGAACCCAGTTTTTGGCTGTCCCGCCATATTGTCCGCTTAGGCCCTGCAATGAAGCTCGGCGCCAATGGGCATGGAAAATTCCACCCGAAGGCTTTTCCAAACAGCAGATGCTCGCTTTACTATGGCTTCATTGTGTCCTTTGACCATACTTCACAGAGATAATCGCAATACTCCTGCAACGATTCGATATTGACGATTCGAGGAAATGAATATAAATCAAGGCACAGTTTCAGACAGTAAAAATGCATATTCCAACCCTCTTTGACAGCTATGTAGCACTATCTGTTCCCCAGGCACATCGACTCCTTAAAGAAACAACACCCACTTACTCGGTTCACATCACCCATGTCATAACGGCCTGTAAGAACTTCTTGCTGTCCTAACGCCCAGCTTTAATCCCGCTTGTCGCCTTGCACTCAGCGAAATGGACAGCATTTTTAAAAGATGTAAAATGATCTGCAAAAGAACCAGAGGGAAGATGAGGAGGATGTTTTAACCCTGCAAGTTGTGATCTGGAATGTGCTGTTTGAAGGGCCGTGGTAGCAGAAGGGACTTTCAAAAGGGAATTGGATAAATGCTGAAAATGAGATGTTGAACCAGGTTTGGAAAATGGGAAAAGTGCAGAGAAGTGGGGCTGGGATCAGTTCTCAAAGGGTAGGTACAGTTAGATTGGGTAAAATGGCCTCCCGGACAATGTCTTGAATTGTAATGTGTGCCTTTTCAATTCTGGTAACAAGCATTTTTACACATCAGACTGACTACAATAAGACTGAAAAACAGGATTTATTTTATAAACAGCAACGCTTCGATCAGATGCAGATCAGCATATGCAGCAATGAAGTGACTGGAATTAATTACAATTTGTATCAAAGTTTATCAATTTATATTAAAAAAAATTCTGTATAAAACTTATGTAAGAAAGCGATCTTCTGTCAAACGTCACAAATAAGATAAAAGATTTTGTGTAGAGTGAGCAAGCAGGCAGACTGGACTGTGGACAGGTGCCGGACATGCTGTGGATTTGCTTTGGAGCCAGCTTGGCTAAGCATGCCACACCCACCGGTCACCCACACCCAGACTGACCCGTATAGACTGCAAGTTTTCTTTATTCATTCACGGGATGTGGGCTTCACTGGCTGGGCCCAGCATTTATTGCTCATCCCTAGTTGCCCTTGAGAAGGTGGTGGGTGAGCTGCCTTCTTGAACCGCTGCAGCGCATCTGGTGTGGATACACCCACAGTGCTGTTAGGAAGGGAGTTCCAGGATTTTGACCCAGTGACAGTGAAGGAACGGTGATATATTTCCAAGTCAGGATGGTGTGTGGCTTGGAGAGGAACCTCCAGGTTGCGGTGTTCCCATCTATCTGCTACGCTTGTCCTTCTAGATGGTAGCAGTTGTGGGTTTGGAAGGTGCTAAGGAGCCGTGGTGAATTCCTGCAGTGCATCTTGTATATGGCACACACTGTTGATACTGTGCATTGGTGGTGGAGGGAGTGCATGTCCGGAGGGAGTGAATGTCCAGAGGGAGTGTCCTCCGGCCCAGCCCTGCAGGATCGGCACTAAAGAAAATCAAGCTTTGTGAAGATTTAGATGAAAAGAGGCAAATGAAAATAAAATAAGCAGGGTTCAAAGGCACAAATTTACTGGCAAATTCCCTGCATGCATGTCCAGCCTGGGTTCGAATGAGGGGATTCTCAAAGTACAACGCAAAACATAAAATCAATGCTAAGTAATTTCGCACGTCCACGGAATGTTGCCAGCCCTTAATACTCAAGTGGGGTCAGCCAGTAAAAGTGGGAACTTCTGCAATACTAAGACTTGAGGATGAAAATCCTAAATCTTTCTTAAAATTGCCAAGAGGTTAGCTACTCATTAAAGGCCACTGTGCACTTCAGCCCCCAATCCTAAAGAAACATCTGCCTTTATATTTGAAGATAAATTTTGTGCTGATGAAGCTGATTTGAAATTTTGTGCGGATGATGGTCCTCAGGGACAAGATGCTTGTTCAATGTCAGCAACAAGCACACTCCAAGCTGAGGTGTCACTGCAGTTCAGCATTCAGTTCCCTTCACTTTAGCTCATAGTGGTGTGTCTGCCTCAGGTTCAATGCCGCCCAACATTCACTACTGCACTTAAAGCAACACAAGCGGTTATAGTGACTGAATTAGGGGCTAGTTCAAGTAAGGAGTGGATAAAAACCACTGAGAAATCCCAAAAGCATAATTGAAAATATCCTTTCCACAGAGGCCACATCACCAGCTTGTGTATTTTTTTATATGGTGGCCGTGCTGCAGTTCCTAAGTGGGGTGGGTGGTGGTGGCTGGGGGGTGGTTGCTGCTGATGATATGACAAGACATATTTACAAGACGCTCCCATCCTTGTTATTTACCTGATTGCATAGTCGCCGACTCTCTTTTACAATGATGTATTATTGACAAACATTCTCCGTCACCCCCAACATTTAAACTCTGTGGCTCAAAGGACAGAGGAAAACTTAAAGGGTGCTGGTTTTGGTCCACACATCGCTTCTTGTGCATTAGAGAGAATAATCTGAAAATTGCAAAGTGGCTGAATGGCACAGGTTGATCCCACCGTGAACTGCTCTCTCTTTACAGCAATGATGTAAACCTTTCAGGCTCAGGTACTGAGTCCAAATGGCCATTGGTTTTGTCCATGTTTTTCATGGGTAAATCTATCCACTTGGCTGATTATATTCTCAGAGTGCTGCTATAGGGTTATATTGTAGACCCCAAGGTCAGCGCAGGGAGATAGAAGGACTGAGAAAAATCTCAAAGCCATCAGCACACAAAATTGTTTTCCCCTCCAGATATTCCCCTTCCTGGATTTGCAAGGTTTGCTGATAGCAGCAGCTTCCCAGTGCCTTTTCAAATGGCCAGTTTTCATGTGTCAGTGCAGATGATGCTTGCTGGCAGCCTCTTTGATCTCAGGCTGCATTACAGCCAAGCCTGATTCTGTTCTCATCATGCATTTTCACAAGCTGACTTCCCACAGGGACCAATGGACAGTGATCCAGAGCAAAAACCAGAATTATGCTCTTCCCTCTTGTGTTAGGTGGTACAGCAATGCAGTATGGCCCCAGCAACAGTCCTTAGTTTGATAAAGGCTACAGATTGACCCGGGGATTTTTCTGCTCTAGCCACATTAGTGCCGCATCATGTGGTGCATCTGAGCCATCAGGCATAATAGTTTATAAATATACTCAGTACTCTGATGGAAGAATATTGGAAAACCTTCCTCTGTGTCTCCTCAAGGATTCAAGTTGCATCCTTGATACAAAACTCAGAAGCGTTCTGAACTATGAGGAGGATAGCGTTGAACTTCAAAAGGACGTTGACAAAATGGTGGAATGAGTGGCTAAGTAGCAGATGAAGTTCAATGCAGAGAAAAGTGAAGCGATTCATTTTGGTAGGAAGAACGTAGTGAGACAATAGAAAATAAAGGGTAAAATTCTAAAGGGGATGCAGGAGCAGAGGGTGGCAGGACAGGTTGAGAGCACAGTTAATAAAGCATACTCAAGCTATCCTAGGCTTTATTAATAGGGTTAATAGCAAGGAGGTTATAACTTGTATAAGACACTAGTTCAGCCTCAGCTGGAGTATGGCATCCAGTTCTGGTGCCACACTTTAGGAAAGATGTGAAGGCAGAGTACAGAAAGATTCAAGATAATGATTGCAGGGATGAGGAACTTGAGGTGCCAGGGCAGAGCAGATAGGGAGAACTATTCCCACTTAAGAAAGGATCAAGAATGAGAGGGCACAGACGAAGCACAAAAGAAGCAAATTTAACATGAGGAGAAACCTTTTCACGCAGCAGAATGTACTGCCCGAGAGTGTGGTGGAGGCAGATTCAATTGAGGCACTCAGTAATCCAATTCCCTCTTATCTGAAAAGGATGAATATGCAGGGCTATGAGCAGAAGGGAGGGGAATGGCATGAGGTGAACTGCTGATCTGGAGAACCAGTGAAGATACAATGGGCTCAATGGCCTCCTTCTGTGCTGTAACAGTTCTGTGATTCTATGACTTTGATATTCCAATCAGCAAATCAACAAGATATCTGTTTTGTAACATTCTACTCAATAGACGCACTGACCAGAGAAAACTGTGTATCACTTTGAAGACAGTTCTATTGTTGCAGTTTTTCATTAATTAGCTCTAGTCGTTATGGGCTTCCTGTTGCTGTGCAGGCTCAGCTAGGAGTCAGCTCCCTAGTTATATCGAATACTGTGAAACCAGCCACCTCAAGGTCAATGATCCAGATCCAGGGTTGGCTTCAAAGAATGGAAATGCATGCTGTAAACTTTTGATCAACATTTTGAAGGTGAAGACTTTGAAGAAGACAATGGGGAAGATGGAAAAAGTCCATGCTGAAGAGTTTAAAGATAGAGATGATATTGGTGGTCAAGGATAATAAATAGTTAAGAGGATAGGCTTCTTTTAAATGTCTACACCGGCTGTCTACATATAAATCAGTGTTTAACAAATGTGCTGAGGCTCGTGTGGCAGGTCATTAATAATTGACTAACTCACTATTGTTGTGTCAACAGGGCTACCACAGCCTGGCATCCTCTGCTCCTTCCTTTGGTAGGCAATTTCCTCAGTTTGCACAGCTCACCTGACTGCAGGAAATAGCAGAGCTGCCCACAATTTCACAATAAGCAAGGCCAGCAGACAAGTATCCCACTGGCTGCACAAACTCTGCAAACCAGTCCTCCCTTGTGCACTGGGCATAGGTATTTTGCCAAGGCTGCACCTACTAATTGATGTGTCCATTCTGTAACAAAAACAAAAATACCTGGAAAAACCCAGTAGGTCTGACAGCATCTGCGGAGAGGGATACAGTTGAAGTTTTGAGTCCGTATGACCCTTCATCAGAACATTCTGTACCACAGTTCTCACGTTGGTTTATCTGTGTAATCATGGAATTCTCAATACCATGTTTCCCAGTTGACAGAGACACCATTTACCCTACAATGGAACATGTTTGAAAGGCAAGCTTTTTAAATATCTAAATAACGGTTCTACCTGATTTCATTGGCAGAAATGCGACATCTTTAAGGATTCTGAGCTCCCATCGGATGAAATGCACAGTGTAGCCGTACCTCAAAGCCACATTCAAACCTCCTACCAAGACCGTGAGCTGATGTGCAGATAGTAATCTAGCCAAGCTGTGGAACTAACAGAAGAAATTGCACAAAGAGAATATCATCTAGGGACTATAAATATAAGATAGTCTGTAATAAACCCAATAGAGAATTCAGGATAAATCTCTTTACCTAGAAAGTGGTGAAACTTGCTACCACAGGGTGTAGTTAAGGTGAATAGCATAGATGCGTTTAAGGTGTTAAGGTGAAGCTACATAAGCACATGGGGAAGAAAGGAATAGAATGGTATATTAATGGGGTTCAACAAAAGAAAGCTGGAAGACTGAGTGGAACATAAACACCGGCATGGATCTATTGGGCCAAATGGCCTTTTTCTGTGCTGTGCATTCCATGAGATTGCCCTTCATAATGATTCACAGATACATTGTCACTTTAAGGAAATTGAGTTGCAAACCTGCAACAGACATTATTGAGCCTGTGTTTTACAGGGAGTGGCTAAAACATGTTCTGGATCACATTATCAAACTGGATTGGATTTTACTAACTGAACTAAAATGGGTGGATTGAATCCAAAACTCATTTTCACTGTCTAGAAGCACCAATGATGATTTTATGGTTAGTTTATGGAGGTGCAAAAATACAGGCCCTAATCAACAACTTTCCTTGCATTCACACAGGAGGTAGAAAGTGGAACTTCCACACACACTGCATCAAAATGAAAAGCATTTGTGTCAGTCGAGATGCAGTAAAACTCAGGATTACTCAATTTAAATGATCACACCAAGCAGCCATTTGAGAAAGGATAAATGACTACCTCCTGCCAACTGGCAGTTCGTGTCTCTGGAAAATTAAAGAGGAGATAATGCCCCTTGAGCGAGAACATCACAGGAACTTGAAACTCCTCAGCCCAAGGTTTCCAACCCTCCGAGATGGTTCCGGACTCTCCAGGAACGGCAGATTCATCTTCAGGACAGTGCAGGGAGCAATATAGGAGAAAAAGTATTGTAGCAGGAAAAAAAAAATATACAAGTGTTGAATTAAACTAGTGATAAAAATGTTAGAGATGCCAAAGAAAAGCTTGCTTTGGCTGCCAGTCAAAAATCATCCAATAATTAATGAAGAATCTAATGTCTTTCTAATTAAACTGGAAAGATGAGGCTCTGCAATATTGGGACACTCTGGGTGACCAATGGGATTAGTGTGGAAACAGGTCAGATGGGAGGAGGAAGTCACTTTAATTGACCAAGACACTCAAGCTAAGCATGGACAGTGTTCTTATACATTCTCTGGAAGAGCTGAAAAAGACCTGACTCTGTTCTAGCTGCTTGAATAAAATATCTTGCTTCAAATAAATGATGGAAATAACAGAGGTCAATCAAATCAACGGAAACACATTTTTAAAAATGTACATGATCAAATTAATTGCCATGGTAACGTGTTCATTCACCTTGCTAATCTAATTAAAATTAGTGCAAATTCTTCCTCCTTCCTCTTTGTGGGTTAGGATTTTTTTTTGCTTTAATGGGATATTATTATTATACCATGGGATAATGAGGTAATGTATATTATCCACCTCATAAGCAGGTTTGCATTTCTGGAGGGATACCAACGAACCAGTTGGATTTTTACCACAATCCAATCAATCTTTCATGGTCATCACTTATTTCTGATGCCAGTGCTCAAATTATCAAATTCTTTGGTTACCATGCTGTTCAATGTGTACGTTCCAGACTCTTAACCACTGTAAGCTGCAATGGAGATGATTTAAGTTATACCTCGGAAGCACCAAAACAACTCATTCTACATCAAGGCTGATGTATATGTGAAAGTGTTTGCTGATACCCTTTGCACTGAAGGCCAAGCAGGGTTCCCATGAGAGCTAACCATTTACCATGACAATTAACCTTGGGAATCATTAACAAGACAACATTTTTTGAGGTTGCTTTACAATGAAGCTGAAGATTTTTCCAATGTGGCGATGAGTAGAAGATGATTGTAAATTGGCTTCAAGCGTAGTCAGTCAGTCCAGCTGAAGCCGTAAGTCATTCTGCAGACCGATTGCTCAATTCATCCCATGCCTTGTTTGGGTTGCAAAGCATTAGGAGTTGGGTCAATGATTGCTGATTGTTGATAGTTGTGGATCCCTATTACAGATTGTGATAAGATGATGGAGTCATGTGCCATTTATTCCTGTATAAACCCGTGGTCTCTGTACACCTGGCGCCGGGTGCCATCAAATTGATTGCTTAAAGACAAAACTATATTAATGCAGGGGAGCAATTCATTTGCTAGAATCAATGATAGTAAATACCAAATTCATTGACAAAATTTTAGCCTTTGTTGCGTGCTCCTTTTGGATATTATTGTATAGCACAGGTACCTTGAAGTCTTTCAGTGCAGTATTGACACAGACCTTTGTGCCTGAAGAGAAGGTGCTGTGCTCCTAGGTCACAGTTGTCCACAGTGAGTAGTGGCTCTCCCAATTTCAATTAAGGTTGGAAGTTGCCAGACGAAGCTTGGATTGAAGTCCATTTAGATAGAAATGCTTCACAAAATGTTGTAAACAATTCGATTGAAATGTGCTTGTTCATACACATAGCCCAAGGTGCTTTGCCCTTGGCAACCTATAAGGTTGGCACAGTTTGGACTGGGTGGCTCAGCTAGTTTTTTTCACTGAGAAGCCCCTTTGAAACTAGTAGTCATTGGGTGCCCAAAACTCACTTGTTGCATTCGCTTCACTGCAACCCTTGAGATATATTCGGAAGGTCAGAACTCGACAGACGCTGCCAGGTAGCTGTGTCTTCATTACCAGTGAGGCGATAGTGCCACGAAGACAAAGCTGCCTCACCTTCTGCTGCTATGTAACCAAGTCAATTCGACTTTCAGAACAGATTACCAGTCACTCGCCTATAAAAGAATCAAACCTGAGATAGCGTGCAAGATTGCAAAGGTGCCAACTGTGCAGAAAGCTAATTAACATTGAAGAAATAGCTACTGATAAAAGTTGTGATTAAAAAGCTATTAGCCGTGTAGGCGAAATAGACAGAAAGATAAATACAAATAAAATAATCTTTGACATTGGCTTATTGTACTGCAACATAGTCCTAGAAGAAAAGGATCTAGTATTTCAACTTTTGCTCCATCACTTGTGATAGATTTTCTATTTTCTGGCTTCTTCCCAAATTGTGCAATGTCTCTAAAGGTGATGTTCAGGGCTATAAGTCACAGTGTCTACTCTAAACCTTGCTGGCCCTGGAAAATGATACAAAGCACTGACTTTATATCATAAATTCATCAAGTTGTTATCAGTCAGATCTAATTGTACATTGTGATGCTTGAGAAAGTGCCTCCCACAAAAAGCAATGGCCTTATTTAACCATGACCCAGTTATACAGTGGAGGTATCTGTATTTAGATTTGTTATGTATTGAAAGCAACAGGTGGAATAAGCTCAACGATGGTTTAATAGGCTCACTGGTGTGTTTGACTTGCTCGATCTCTGGTAACTTAGGTAGCAATCAAATACATCTTGTGTTTATTACCATTTAACTAAGGATTATAACAAACTGGTTGGGCAGAGACAGGGATGAATTGTAAATCAATTTTACAATCAGCACGCCCAAACTACAGGCACTCTGATTTCCACCCACTTCTAATCATAGTTTTGCCCTGTCAATTTGTTTTTATCTTGTAAATATTTTTTTTAAATTGGAGGTGAACTTATCTTTAATATTTTCTGCTGCCTATAAGATTTCAGATGCAATCCAAAAATTTTTTTGGATTCCCTATCTTACTGGTGTAAAACAATCTTAAAAACGGGGCTCAGAGGTCATGCAACTTATATCCCCTGAACTCATGACCTCTTGGCCTTTCACTAGCAGTACTTTGTTTTCCACTGGGAAGCTGAGTTCATGTGTACACTTCCCAGTATAGGTATCTCTATGATAGTCCGGGTCAAACCCGGCTAAAGTGTCAACAAACATTTGATATCAGTACCCAAGTGCTGTTGGATTGAAGCCACAGTGATATGAATATTAGACACTATGCCCCTCGAGCATTGTTTTATGAGGGGTGAAAAATGCCTGGCAGAAGATAAGCAAGAGAAACTTTGAAATTCATGATATGCAAGAGATTGGCATCCAACAGTGGGGTTGGAAATGGTTAAATTGCTTGGCTGTCTGCATTTTTTGGTTCCAATTGTTGAATTGCTTCTGCTGTAGGACTGATCTTGTGTTATTTTGGTCAAAGTGACACAGTAATACTTGCAACAATAACATGACTTTGCTGGGAGTTCACTGGAGTTAATGTTTGAGGCAGGCACCTACAAACATGAAGAGTCAAAAACCACGGACGGCTTCTTTCATTTATATTCCTTCCCGCATATTTCTTCAAGCGGGATGTCCTCAGCCGCTAAACATGGAGGCACATTGCTACTTGAGGGCACTGCCGCCATTAGTCTGGCAGTCTCATGAGGCGGACACAGGACATAACGATCAACTGCATCTGACTGGTGGACGTCTGCCGATGTTACCAAAGGAGCCTTGGAGAACGGCAAACATGAATCCTTCAAACATTGCTCAATGTCTCCGCCTCCCACTGCTCCCTGCTCACAGTGACTGTCTGGCCTCCCACAAGCATCTTCCATGTTGACATAGAGAATCTCCTCTGGGTCCGAAGAGGGCGGCAGGTCCTCCAGAATCTTCTCCAGTTGACAGCAGATTATCTCAAAGGTTGGCCGCTCTCGAGGGTTCAGTTGCCAGCAATAGAACATCAGTTCATACCTGGAAAAAAGATTTCGAAGAACTGAGTTTTTATCAAACTCCTTTACAAATCAACAATACAATCAAATCATTTGACAGTATAGAAGGTCACCATTTAGCCAATCATGCCTGAAAGAACCGTTGCTTAATGGCATATCTGCACCTGTTGAAATTTTCCTTTTCTCAATTTTTCCCCTTTTAAGAGTTTCGTTCTCGGCAACCATTTTTAGGAAGACATCACAGGTGTAACGACAGCAAGCAAAATTTTTCCTGACCTCTCCAGACTGAATTGGCAAAGTCAATATTCTGAATTCCCCATTCAAATTACTGACATATAACTTCATCATGTTCCCAATCTAGTGCATTATATCTGCACCTTGTTAATACTCCTTTCCCACACAGTCTGCCTAAGAGGGAGAATCAATGATGGGCTGACTGGGACAGAGTAACCCTCATTTAGAGAGACAATGATGGACTGCATAGGACAGAGTGACCCTCACTCAGGAGCACCAATGATGGACTGATTGGGACAGAGTGACCCCCACTGAGGGAATCATTGATGGCCTGACAGAGACAGAGTGGCCTTCACTCAGGACAGACAATGATGGACTGACTGGGACAGAGTGACCCCCACTCAGAGAAACAATGGTGGACTGAATGGGACAGAGCTATACCCATTCAGAGAGTCAATGTTGGACTGAAGGGGACAGATTGAACCCCACTCAGAGAGACATTGATGGGCTGACAGGGACAGAGTGACCCCCATTCAGGGAGTCATTGATGGACAGACTGGGACAGAGTGATCCTCATTCAAAGAGACAGCAGCAATTGGGGCCCAGTTCGTGTATTCTGTTTTCAATCATTGCTGCTGGTGCTAGATGGAAATTTAATGGAATACTAATGTTAATCACAGAGTCACGGAATTGTTCCATCACAGGCCATCCAGCCTGTCATGTCTGTCCCCAAATGAGCAATTCATCTAGTGCCAATCTCCCACAATCTCCTCATAGTCCTGCACATTCTTTCTTCTCAGATAATTATCCAATTCCCTCTTGAACACTTTGATTAAACCTGCCTCCACCACACTCTCAGGCAGCGCATTCCAGATCTTAACCACTCGCTGGGTGAAAAAATTTCTCCTTATGTCACCATTGCTTCTTTTGCCATAAACCTGTTCTCTCTTGTTCTTGAACTTTCTACCAATTGGAACAGATTTTCTCTATTTACTCATGATTTTGAGTACATCTATCGAAACTCCTCTCAATCTTCTCTTCTCTAAGGAAAACAATCCTAACTTCTCCAATCTATCCCCATAACTGAAGTTCCTCATCACTGGTACCATTGTCATGAATCTTTTGTGCATTCTCTCTGTTGCCTTTGCATCTTTCCTAAAATGTGATGCCCAGAAAAGGACGCAAACCTCCAGTTGAGGCTGAACAAATGTTTTATACAGATTAAAATAACCTCCTTGTTTTTGTACTCTATGCCCCTATCAATAAATCCTAGGATGCTGATTGCTTTATTAATCGTTCTCCCAACCTGTCCTGCCACCTTCAATGACTTATGCACACATACACCCAGGGCCCTCTGCTCCTCACCCCTTTTAGAATTGGATCCTTTATTTTATATTGTCTTCTGCGTTCTTCCTACCAAAATGTTCTTCACATTTCTCTGCGTTGAATATCATCTGCCACTTTTGCGTATCGTCTTCAAATTTTGAAATTGCACGCCAAGCTCTCGGGTCATTGATATATATCAGGAAGAGCAAGGGTCCCAACACCGGCTTGTGGGGCAACTCCACTACAAGTCTTCCTCCAGTCCGCAAAGCATCCATTAACCACTGTTTCCTAATACTCAGCTGATTTTGTACTTATGTTGCCACGGGCCTTTTATTTCCAAGAGCTTTAATCACAAGTCTGTTGTGCAGCACTCTGTCCACGTCAACCATATCACTCTCAACAACTCTCTCTCTTACCTCTTCAAAAAACTCCAGCAAGATGGTTAAACATGATATTCCCTCAACAAATCCATGCTGGCATTCCTTAATCAACCCACATTTGTCCATGGACTATTAATTTTGTCCCAAATTATTGTTTCTAGAAGCTGCCCCAACACCAAAATCAAACTGACTAGCCTGTATTTGCTGGGCTTATCTTTACACCCTTTTCTGAGTGTAACATTTATCATTCTCTAGTCCTCTGGCACCATCCCTGAGGAAGACTGAAAAATATGGCCAGTGTATTTACAATTTCCACTCTCATTTCCCTCAGCACGCAGGAAGCTTCTCATCCAGCCCTGGGACCTTATTAACTTTAAGTGTAGACAGCTGTTGCGTTTGTGTCATATGTCCATGAGCGTATGGAAAGGCTGCATATTTTTTACTTTAAAAATAAAGAACAACATGACATCACCTTGACACAAGATGACTACCAAGAGTCAGGGGGTGATTTCTGCACAAAGGGCAGCTTTTTCCGGTTGGCGAGTGGGTGTGGGGCCCGATCATCGACACGTAAGATGACGTGAGGTAATGTCAAGCATTCGTCCCGACATCACCCTGCGTCATTTAGATTTTCAGCTCAGGAGGTGCGCAGCCCACTAAACTGTCAGCGCCCACGGGCGGGATGAGCTTTCATGAGGGATTTAAAATGTAAAATGTTTCAATAAAAGTCATGGACATGTCCCTGCTCATTTGACAGTGTCACCTGAGGGGACATGTCAGGAATATTTTTTTCTGCCTTTAATAACGTTTTCACACTTGAGCTGATCTCCCTGAGGCAGCACTTAGCCTCAGGGAGATCTGTGTGCTCTTCCGTGCACATGGCCGAAGGAGCACACTCCCGGCTGAGGGAATCCCTCCCCCACCCCCGGCCCGCACAGGGAAAGCTCAGTGCTTCCAAGCGGACGTCACACTGGGCGGGCCTTAATTGGCCCACCACGTAAAATGGCGGTGCGCCCCGCCTGGCCCTGCTCCTGCACAGTCCCCCGACAGGGGGAAAATGCTGCCCAAAGGATTAACTCCTGTCTGAACATTCTTCCAGAAAGTTCTTAAAACGTAAATGACCGTTGGTGGTCAAATGAGTTTAAAACACTCCCTCTAAAACGCACGCTGCTGCAGACAACCAAGAGGTGAGGAGAAAGGGGAAACGTTATCTCTTCCATCTGTGACAGATTGGGGGTTTGAGGGTGGAATTTGAAAACATTGGACAACAATAAAATTGGAAATGGGAAGTTTAAAATTGGTCACTGGAACTGCAAAGAACAAAAGGAAAAAATCAAGCAGCAGTTTCTCACCTAGACTCATTGTATTAAGGATCTAAAAAGGCCACATTTGACACTGAAACCTTTGGAGATCAAGGTGAGGTAACTTGGACTGCACTAAAAGCATTAAATATTGTCGAACTAAGAGCTAAAGTCTGGAAGGTAATAAGATCTAAAGCAAAAATAGCTGAAATTATCTAAACCCTAGCTAATCACTTTGATATTGAAACAGAAGCAGAGGAAGCAAATCTAGAATCAGAAACTGACAACATAGTGTTAGCCAGCATCCAAATGGGGGGGGGGAAATTTCTATAGAAAAGGTGGAATTAAGATTTCCAAAGGGAAAAAGGGCAGTGAGATGTAAAGGAAAGAGAGAGAGAGATGCAGCAGGAGAGAGAAATCTGGCAGTTTGAATTGGAAAAGCCAAAGCTAAAATTGGATAAAGGATGTGCCACTAGAAATTCTGATTTGGATTCAGAGCAGAGCTTTGATTTTTCATTTCCAACGCCGCAGTATTTTACTTTTATCTTTGCTTTGATTTTCTGAAGCTTTACAGCTGGCACTCAAATTTAAAGAAGAGAAAGATGAAACCTACTTCATTTCCTTTGAGAGAGTTGCAAAAAGACTAAAATGGCTAAAAGAGTCTTGAATGCTACTTTTATAGGGTGAATTCATTGGAAGGGCTTGTGAAGTTTATTCCATGAAATAAGAAGAAAGCTCTCAGGATTATGATCAGATGAAAACTGCCTTTTCAAATGTGGAAAATTGCCCAGGCATGTCCAAATCCAACCCGGCCAATTACTGCCCCAACAGTCTACTCTCAATCTTCAGGAAAATAATGGAAGGGGTCATTAACTGTGCCATCAAGTGGCGCTTGCTTAGAAATAACCTGCTCACTGACACTCAGGTTGGGTTCCATCAGGGTCACTCAGCTCCTGACCTCATTACTCCAGAGGTGAGGTGAGAGTGACTGCCCTTGACATCAAGGCAGCATTTGACTGAGTGTGGCATCAAGGAGCCCCAGCAAAACTGGAGTCAATGGGAATCAGGGGGAAAACTCTCCACTGGTTGGAGTCATACCTAGCACAAAGGAAGATGGTTGTGGTTGTTGGAGGTCAATAATCTCAATTCCAGGACATCACTGTAGGAGTTCCTCAGGGTAGTGTCCTTGGCTCAACCCAACTTCAGTTAGAAACTGAGCTGGACTAGCCATATAAATACTGTGGCTCCAAGAGCAGGTCAGAGGCTAGAAATCCTGCAGCGAGTAACTCACCTCCTGACTTCCCCAAGCTTGTCCACCATCTATAATGCACAAGTCAGGAGTGTGGTGGAATACTCTCCACTTGCCTGGATGAGTGCAGCTCCAGCAGCACTTGATGTATAAGGTCGTATATCGAAGAATAAAGAGTACCAAGGATGAGAGTTGTTGGCAGATAGTTATGAGCTGTCCCACAGACCCTTTAATGCAGGAAAATATTTCCTAAATAATCTCTAGAGGTCCTGGAAGAACAAAGCAGGAGAGCACTGGGAAATGGGAGAGTAGTGAATGGGCAGAAGGAGGGAAAAACACAAAGGAGAAGGAGAATGGGGTAGAAAAAACAAATCACTCTCTATTGACATAAGTCAGTCAGCTTCTTCCATTGTGGTAAATCTGGACATGTGAAAATGGAAGGTTGGCATTACCAGGGTCAACCAAAAAGGGTCTCTGTGGTTAAACCCATGAGGCCATGAGGGGTGTGGATCTGTGCTCAAATGTCACAGCAACTGGCCCAGATATTTGTCAGGATTGTTTGTTCAAAGGAAAAATTATCCCTAGCTTTTCCAAACAATCGGAAAAGGAGATGAACATTCTCCTGGATACAGGTTGCTGGTGAGCTTTGCTTATGGCATGAGATGGATGAAAGGTGCCTGAAAGCAGAGGGGATGCTAAAGTTCTGGTGAAGGGACTCACTGGAGAATGTGGAGAGGTTCCTTTTGTGAAAATTTACTGCAGTGTAAGTTTGTCATCAGGTTAGTGCTAGTCAGGATCATTCCGAGCTTACCAATGCAGGAAGTTGACCTATTGTGTGGGATCTCAGGTCTTCTGTCCAGACCGTCCAGAGCAGCCCATGGAGACTAGGGAAACCAGCAAAATCCTGCTTAGCTGCAGAACCTTGACAACATTCCTAAAATCCTACAGGGGGCGATAGTCTCAGTAAAAAGTTAAGGAGACTAAAGGAAAGCTAATAGAATTTAAAGGGGCCAGGATAGAGCACTAGGATTTAAATAAACTAACATGGGTCCTGGAAAAAACAAAAGTGCTGGAATAAAAGCAGCAGAGGTTGAAGGAAATTCCTCAGGGGTGACTGGCAAAGATCTTCTTCCAGGATTTAAATAGGGATCAAGTCAGCTCCCAAACAGACAAACAGAAGGTGAGGGAGAGGCCTCACCTAGTTGGGGTGCTACAGGGGTGTGCAATGGAAGCTGGACAGCCGCCTGTCAGCAATCGTGGACATGGGGCAGATTTGGGGAAAATCCATCCCTGAAGGAAAGGGAAAAGGGAAGATGATACAGCCTAAGACACTTGTGGAAACCACAAGGTGAAGACAAGTGCAGTCAGTGTGGAATTGCCTACTAGAGCCATAGAAAAGTTACAGCACAGAAAGTGGTCATCATGTCTGTGCCGGCCAGAAAAATATAAAAAGGAAACTACCCACTCATTTGAACCCCACTTTCCAGCACCTGATCCATAGGTGAATACAAAAGCAGTGAGGTAATGATGGAACTGTATAAAACGCTGGTGTTAGGCCACAGCTGGAATTTTGTGTACAGGTTGCAGGTTCCAGCATGTCAGATGCAGATCCAAGTACCATTTAAATGAGTTGAGCATTTCAGCCTCAACCACCAACTTAAGCAGTGAATTCCAGACACCCACCACCCTCTGGGTGAAAAAGTTTTTCTTCATGTCGCCTCTAATCCTTCTACCAATCACCTTAAGTCTATTCCCCCTGGTAATTGACCCCACCAGTTAGGGGAAACAAGTATTTTCTGTCTACCCTATCTAGGCCTCTCATTATTTTGTACACCTCAATTAGGTCACCCCACAGCCTCCTCTGTTCTAAGGAAAACAACCCCAGCCTATCCAATCTCTCCTCATAGCTACAATTTTCAAGCCCTGGCAGCATTCTTGTAAATCTTCTCTGTACTCTCTCTCCAGAGCAATTATGTCCTTCTTGTAATGTGGTGACCAGATCTGTACACAAAATTCCAGCTGTGGTCTAACCAGCGTTTTATACAATTCCATCATTACATCCCTGCTTTTGTATTCAATACCTCGTCCAATAAAGGAAAGCATTCCATATGCTTTCTTGACCACCTTATCCACCTGTCCTGCCACCTTCAAGGATCTGTGGACATGCACTCCAAGGTCTCTCACTTCCTCAGTCCCTCTCAATAACTTCCCGTTTATTGAGTATTCCCTCGCTTTGTTTGCCCTCACAAAATGCATTACCTCACACTTTCCTGGAATGAATTCAATTTGCCACTTTTCTGCCCACTCAACCAAACCATTGATATCATTCTGGACACAACAGCTGTCCTCTTCCCCATCAATTATACGGCCAATTTTTGTGTCATCTGCAAATTTCTCAATCATACCTCCCACATTTATGTCCAAATCATTAATATATACAACAAACAGCAAGGGCCCAACACTGAGCCCTGTGGAACACCACTGGAAACCCTTTTCCATTCACGAAGTCGTCCATTGACCATTACCCTTTGTTTCCTTTCGCTGAGCCAATTCTGGATCCAACTTGCCACCTTCCCCTGTATCCCATGGGATCTCACTTTTCTGACCAGTCTGCCATATGGGGCCTTGTCAAATACTTTACTAAAATCCAAGGATCAAATGGTCAGGTTCAAAGTTCAAATCTAACTAAATCCAACAATTCAACTTTGGAACCCACACAAAATTTGCATTTTATGAACTTTGCCCCTCAGCAGCCTGTGGAATTTGATCCCTTCGAGGAATTCAGAATTGAACGCGACCTTCCACAAAACCCAGACTCAATAAAGGCTGGATTATCTTTTGGTGTTAAAATTCCCAAAGTCCTATGAACAAATACTAATAAAAATGTTAGACAACACATAACCGGGAATTTTAAAAGGGGAAAAGGGCCAAAAAGCATCAAGTTTCCAAAACAACACCTCCCTGAAACCAGACCCCAACAGCAAAAGACTTTCATCATCCAAAAAAAGGGGTGATGAAAAACTCAGGCTTGAACAGAGAATAGTTGTAGAAATTTAATGACAGGGCTTAATGGAATGTCTGCAAATTAGTGTGTATGAATGATTGCTATTGTGTTTTACCTTTTTTTTAAACCATCATTTGCCCATGAGCATATGAAGAGGATGAACACTTGTACTTTAAAAATAAAAAAAGTGACAAATAGACAACTTACCTTGACCCAAGATGGCTGCTGAGGGATTCTGTAATTTCTGCTCAAAGGATTAACTCATGCCTGAACATGCATTCAGAAGGTTCTTAAAATGAAAAATGATTGTGGGATGGACAAAAACCATCTGTGGAATTCACACATATTGTTTGTGGGCTACCCAAGACTCAAAATCTTTGGACTTGTAAACTTACTGTCTATGAGGTCAAAGCTTAACAGTAAGAGTTGTAATGAAACCAATCAAGTCATAAGTAGATGTGAAATACCAATCATCCATTCTCAAAACACTCCCTCTAAAATACATCTTCTGTCCGTAACACAGCCTATCCAATGCCTACTCCTTATCAATTCTAATCCCTTCATTTGTCTGAATTATCTCCTCTTTCATCATGTCCTGGGCAGCACCCTCTTCCTTGCTAAAGACAGATTCAAAGCATTCATGTACTATCTCAGCCATGTTCCCTTCCTACATGCACAAGTTCCCTCTTTGGCCCCACTCTTCCTTTTACCATCCTTTTACTACTTTTATGCCGAGAGAAGACTTTGGGATTTTATTTAACCGCCAGTTTCTTTTCATACTCTTTCTTTGCTTCATTACTTCCTTTCTGAACCTTCTATTGGTTCTCAGGTGTATTATCGATGGATATCTGAGCATAAATTTTCTTCTTCATCTTAATTTCTAGCTCTGTCATCATCCAGTGAGCTTTGGATTTGTTTGCCCTACCTTGCCTGGAACTATCTCTTCTTTAAATGTAGCCCATTGTTCAATTACCATGTTCCCTCCCAACCTTTGATTCCAATTTATTCAACCCAGATCCATTCTTACCCCATTGAGGTTGGCTTTCGCCTGGTTATTTATTCTTACCCTGGATTGCTCTTTGTCCTTTTCCATAGCCAAATTAAACGTTATGATATGATGATCACTGTCATCTAAATGGTCTCCTAACAACACTTGATCCACTTGGCCCACCTCATTCCCAAGAACCATGTCTACCATGTTGTTGGACTGAAAACATAATGTGTAGAAATTTTTCCTGACCACACTGCAGGAGGAACTCTGGTCCCTATCTGTCCTTAACACCACTGCTACCCCATTAAGGCTACTCTATAATTCTTGCATCTTTCCGTAATTTCCTTGCAAATGTGTTCCTCTACATCTTCCCCAACAGTTGGTGGCCTATGAACTACACTTAGCAAAGTAACTGCATATTTTTTGAGCCTTAGTCTAGCCGATTAGACTATGCCTTTGACCCCTCTGGGACATCCTGTCTCTCAAACACTACAGTGTCCTCCTTAATCAATACCGCCAGTCTTCTCCCTTTTCTTCCTTTCTTAATATGCAGTCCTGCCCTTCTTTGATCCAGGTCTCCGTTATCATATCTCCATTATCACAGCACATAGCAATCTGTGCCAGTAACTCACCAATCTATTTACCACACTCCATGCATTCACATACATGCACTGTAACCTTGATTTAGACTCTATTGCTTTCTCCCTTGCTCTGTGCCCACTTAAATGACTTACTATTTCCTAGTCGAGTGCTATCTATCTCTCTCAGTATTCTGTGCACCTCCATATTCTTCTCTCATATTACCTCCCAGTTCCCACACCCCTGCCAAGCTAGTTTAAACCAACCCCACTGGCAAATCACCCTGCAAGGAACTGAGTCCCAGATATCTGGCCTCCACAGGTCCCATCTCCCCCAGAACCAGTCCCAATGTCCCATGAATTTAAAGCCCTCCCTCCTGCCCATCCCTCCTGTCATGCATTCATCTGCTTTATCCTCCTATCTCTTTAGTCACTTGCGCATGGTATGGGGAGTAACGTAGAGGCTACTGTTTTTGAGGTCCTGATTGTTAATTTCCTACTGAGCTCCCTAAATTCTGACTGCAGGGCCACAGCCCTCTTTCTGCCTATGTTGTCCGTACTGATGTGGACCACTACTGCTGGCTGTTCACCCTACCCCCTCAGTGTGCACTGCAGCCATTCAGTGACATCCTTGACCCAGGCATCAAGGAGTCAACACACCATCCTGGATTCACACCTACGGCCACAGAAACACCTATCTATTCTCCTAACTATCAAATCATCTATCACTATTGCCAATCCAGTTTTCTTTTGCCCCCATGTACAGCTGAGCCAGCCGTGGTGCATGGACTTAGCTCTGGCTGCAGTCCCCAGTTCAATCGATATTCAGAACTAAATACTGGTCAGAGAGAGGAATGCACTCAGGAGATTCTTGTACTACCTGCCGATTCTTCCTGACTGTCTAATGGTCACCCATTCCCTCTCTCCTTGCATAGTCTCAAGCTGCGGGGTGATCACATCTATAAATCCTTCTTGCCAAGTGGGAATTCCATATGATGGGGCAGAATTTAGGGTTGACATCCAGTTCAATATCACTCTCACTCTCTAATGACTTCAGTGAAGAATAAAATAATACTGGTTATAAAACCAGCATTGTCCTCTACCCTGTCAGTATTTCAAAGCAAAGGCTAGGTTAAAACTCCCAAACTTTTAGGACTTGTCAAACGTTTCATGATGTCAGCAAAAGTTAATTTGGTGAAGAGACCGATAAATCCTCCTGGAAGGATTCATCTGTTCAGAAATATTCCAGCCCAAGAAAAAAAAACATTTAAAAATAATCGAAAGAACCACTTAATCAGCTAATTTGAGCAAAGACCCTTTACAAAGGCTTCAGAAAATCCAAATTTAGGGAAAATACTGCCACATCAAAGAATAAATTCATAAAGAGAACCCCTGCAGAATCCTTACAATGCATCCAGACAGTCTGGGGGCTGCTTGAGTCTGTTGCCTTGCTGGAGGTAGTCATAGATCTCACTGTTTTCCACGCCTGGGTATGGAGTCTGCCCGCGGGTTGCAATCTCCCACATGGTGACACCATAGGACCACTGAAAGCAGAGAGAAGAACAAGTCACACTAGGAAAAACTTTACCCACACAATCATAGTTACTGCCCTTCGCGGTAACTCAATCTACCTCCAAGACTTTGAGATGAATCTCCAAAGGGTGGTAGAGTGCTCAGTAGACAAATGCTTCTCTTGGAAAGGCTGCAGGTTAGATGGGTACAGGGGTAAGGTGGGAAGAGGTAATTAGAGTGGGAGGAGGCTGATGTGGATTGCAAACATGGACCAGTCCAGCAAAATGACCTGCAAGCTACGCTGTGTAAAAACAATGTTTCCTATTCTCCATCCTGAATATCTCACATTTAATCTTGTTTTACATCCCTTCATTCTAGATCGCTCAATCGTTGGAACCAGTCATCATGGAGCAGTGTGTGCCATCTACAAGATGCACTGCAGCAACTCACCGAGGTTCCTTCGACAGCACCTTCCAAACTCATCACCTGTACCACCTAGCAAAGGATAAGCTTAGCAAGTGAATGGGAACACTACCATCTTCAAGTTCCTCTTAAAGTCACACACCATGCCTACTTGGAACTATAGCTGTTCCTTCACTGTTGCTAGGTCAAAATCCCGGAACTCTGTTCCTAACAGCAGCACAGTGGGTTTGCCTATAGCACGTGGATTACAGTGGTTCAAGAAGGCAGCTCACCAGCTTCTCACAGGAAATCAAAAATGGGCAATATGCCCATTATAATAGGCAATAAATGTTGGTCTTGATAGCAATGCCCAGAGAATGAACTAAAATATGGTCAGTTTTTGTCTCCATTCACTATTTTAAACACCCTGTAATCTAATGAAAATAGCCCAATTTAGGTTTGTTAACTCACCACAGCTCAAGAATATAGCTAGTAGCCTTCTGCTCTGATTCCACCACCCATTTACAGTTTAAAAATCAGGAAACTCAAGAAGAAATGCCTGAGAATGAGGCTATTGTAATGTTCGTTTAAGAGGAAAACACTTGTACTTTATTTTAAGTTACATGGGCTCAGACCTATGGCAGGAATTCAGAATCCAAATCACATACCACATCGCTTTTGGTTGTGTAAACTCTGTCTGCGAGGCTTTCAATCGCAATCCACTTCACTGGCATTTTCGAGATCCGGCCTTGTCGATAGTAATCCCCATTGTAAATTTTTTTGGACAGCCCAAAGTCAGCCACACAGACATTCATGTTTTCATTTAACCTGCGATAAGAAAGACATTGTTTTAAAATAATATAAACGCATCAAACCTCCACATCCCACTTACCATCCTCCATAACTTTAAGCTCAGTCTGCTGCCTGTATCCTAACTCACATCAAGTTCCATTCACCTATCACCCAAGTGCCCTTTGAGCTACATTCGCTCCAGGGTTCAGCAATGCCGCCATTTTAAAATTTTCATCCTACTTCTACAAGACCCTGAAGGGGCTTGACAGGGTGGATGTGAAGTGGATGTTTCCTCTTGTGGGAGAATCTAAAACTAGGGATCACTCTTTAAAAATAATGGGTCGCCCATTTAAAACAGAGATGGGGTGAAATCTTTTCTCTCTGAGGGTCATGAGGTCTTTGGAACTCTCTTCCTGAAATGGTGGTGGAAGCAGTCTTTGAATATTTTTAAGGCAGAGGTGGATAGATTCTTAGTTAACAAGAGGGTGATAGGTTATCGGGGGTAGGCGGGATGCAGATCTCAGGTTACTATCAGATCAGCCGTGACCTTATTAAAAGGCAGAGCAGGCTCAAGGGGCAGAATGGCCTACTCCTGTCCCTTGTTCATCTGTATGTTCGTATGTAATCTCCAGCCCTACAATCCTCTGAGATATCTACACTCTGACAAGACACTATCATATTTTTCCTAATTTTTGGGGAGATATTTTAAAGCAGGTTTGTGTTTATGTATGTGGCTGATTTAATTGGGCTGGAGATGGGCGGACTGCAAGGTTTAAATTATCAAACAAGTGAAGTGTAAAACAGGCATTTGAAATGAGGATGAGTAGAGCTGGGGTGCGGTCAACAGATATGGCATGAATGAAATTTGCATTTTTAGATAAGTGGAGAAGTGTTTGACTTTCAAAGGGACAGGAACATGTTTACAACTGGCAAGGTAAATAAGGCAAGGTTATTACGTTGATTTTTCCCAAAAGTGCTGGCCACAATGATAATGTGAAAGATTTTTATATTCTGGGAAAAGTAACTTATAAAGACAAGGGGAAACAATGGAATTTACAAATCAAAAGGCATAAAATATATTTAAGGAAGGCTGGAAGGCTATGTGAGGGGTGGCCATGCCTGACTGAGTGAACCAGACTTGGGAGAAGCCTCTAGCCTGTCTGCAGGAGTTTGCTGTTCCAATTACCAAAGGTGTGTTAAAAGCCTTTGGAAGCCCATTGGCCAGTGGGTGCTTGTGGTAAAATTGCTGGGTGATTTCATAAATTTGGAATCTACTTGGACGGTTGCCTCAAAGTGGGTGTGCAGTTGGGAGTCATGTTAAGTAGGAATTTGGGGAACTGTTATAACTGTGTAACTGTAACCTTGTGTGTGTTTAAGTTTGTTCTTCATTTGTTAATACATGTTTTAATTTAATCTTTAAAATCTCTAAAGGTGGTAGTGGACTCATTACTTCTGAATTCAGTGTACCAGCCTTCTCATAATAACTATAAGTTGAAAAATCATTGTGGATATGGTTGGCCGGGCAAAAACCACCTGCCATATCGTAACATCTTCCATTCTGGCCTCTTGAGCATTATAATTTTAACTCCATCAGTATTGTTGACTGAGTCTTCAGCTGCCAAATCCCAAGCTCTGGAATTCCCTCCCTAAACATCTGTCCTGATATTTATGAAAATAAGAGATGAGGAAGCTAGCCCACCACCTGCACCTCTGGCGTGGTCGGCTCCATTGTCGGGGTAGACATTACCTATCCTCCCACAATTTTCGTGGAGTCAGGCCAGCTTCTCCATGACCCATGACTTACAGCCCTCAGAGGAGGTCTCAGGGAAACCATAGTTTCAATTCAGGAACCTGTTGAAAGGTATGTTCAAAAGTTCTTGCCTATGCTCCCTCCATGCCAACTCATCCCCTCCACCCTCAAGTCCCCTTATAACCCCATGCTAAATCATGCCCCCCACCAGAATGGCCACTCATACCCTGCATGCCAAGTCCTGGCCGCCCTATGTCCATGCACCCTGCATACACTACAGAACCCAATGAACCAAAGGCATACGAGGAACCGTTTAAAAAAACACCCATTCACAAATCTTGTTTCATAAAAAAAAATTGCTGTTCCTACAACCCTATAAAAGGGTCAAACAGCCCATTAAAGAAGGAATCACAGAGATTTCAAACATTTGATACCTCTTAAACTTGTGCAAATAAACATTAAGAAATTGATAAAAGAGATCGCAGAGAAAAAAAATATTATAACCACATAAAGGTGTCAATCAAACTAAATCAATAGTTCTCTCCAGCTGTCAAAACAGAATCCCTGCCATGAAAATCCTTTCATGAGTCTAAACCTGCAGCCAACAGAACTTGGATGGGCTCATTATGCAATTTTTTTCTTTATTCATGGGATGTGGGCATTAGTGGCTGGACAAGCATGTATTGCCCATCCCTAATTGCCCTTAAGACGCTAATGGTGAGCTGCCTTCGTTAACGGCTGCAGTCCATGTGATGTAGGTTCAACCACAGTGCTGTTAGGGAGGGAGTTCCAGGGTTTTGACCCAGCGACAGTGAAGGAATGCCAATATATTTCCAGACCAGGACGGTGTGTGGCTTGGAGGGTGGTGGTACGTGGTAATCAGCAGCAGGAGGTTTCACAGTTATAATAAATTAACTATTCCACAGGGATCAATGCTGGGACCTTTGCTGTTTGTAGTGTACGTAAATGATTTGGAGGAAAATGTAACTGGGCTAATTAGTAAGTTTGCAGATGACACTAAGGTTGGAGGAGTTGCAGATAGTGAAGAGGATTGTCAAAGAATCCAGCGGCATATAGATCGGTTGGAGTCTTGGGCGGAGAAATGGCAGATGGAGTTTAATCCGGACAAATGCGAGGTAAATACATTTTGGAAGGTCTAATACAAGCAGGAATTATACAGTAAATGGCAGAACCCTTAAGTGCATCGACAGGCAGAGGGATTTGGGTGTACAGGTCCACAGGTCACTAAAAGTGGCAACGCAGGTGAATAAGTTAGTCAGGAAGGCATGCTTGCCTTCATCGGCAGGGGTATTGAGTATAAAAGCTGGGAAGTCACGCTGCAGCTGTATAGAACCTTGGTTAGGCCACACTTGAAGCATTGCTTGCAATTCTGGTCACCACATTACCAGAAGGATATGGAGGCATTGGAGAGGATGCAGAGGAGGTTTACCAGGATGCTGCCTGGTCTGGAGGTTATTAGCTATGAGGAGAGGTTGGAGAAACTCAGATTGTTCTCACTAGAGTGACAGAGATTGAGAGGCAACTTGACAGAAGTTTACAAAATTATGAGTGGCATGGACAGAGTAGATAGTCAGAAGCTTTTTCCCAGGGTGGAAGAGTCAATTACTAGGGGACATAGATTTAAGGTGAGAGGAGAAAACCTTAGAGGAGATGTGCGGGGCAAGTTTTTTACGCAGAGGGTAGTGAGTGTCTAGAATTTGCTGCCAGAGGAGGTGGGGGAAGCAGGTACAATAGTGATGTTTAAGAGGCAGCTTGACAAATACATCAATAGGATGGGAATAGAGGGATACAGATCCCGGAAGTGCAAAGTGTTTTAGTTTGACATGCAATATGATCAGCACAGGCTTGGAGGGCCGAAGGGCCTGTTCCTGTGCTGTACTTTTCTTTGTTCTTTGTTCTTTTGTTTCCTTGCCCATGTCTGACCTGATGCCATGAGACTTCATGTGGTTCAGAGTCAATGTTGAGGACTCCCAGAGCAACTCCCACCCGACTATATACCACTGTGTAACCACCTCTGGTGGCAATGGTGAGCCTGGGACATTGTAAGGTATGATTCCTTGAGTACGACTATGTCAGGCTGTTGCTTGACCTGGACTAATTTTGGAACAAGCCCGCAGCTGTTAGTAAGGAAGGCTTTACAGGATTGTCAAGGCTGGGTGTTTCTGATGCCTTGGTCGATGCCAGGTGGTCCATCTGGTTTCAATCCTTTTAGACTTCATAGCGGTTTGACAAAACTCAGTGGCACGCTGGACCATTTCAGAGGGCATTTAAGAGTAAAAGTGACTGTCCTTGACATCAAGGCAACATTGGACTGAGTGTGGGATCATGGAGCCCGAGCAAAACTGGAGTCAATGGGAATCGGGGGAAAACTCTCCACCGGTTGGAGTCATACCCAGCACAAAGCAAGATGGTTGTGGTGGTTGGAGGTCAATCATCTCAGTTCCAGGACGACACTGCAGGAGTTCCTCAGGGTAGTGCCCTCGGCCCATCTTCAGCTGCTTCAGCAATGACCTTCCTTCCATCGTAAGGTCAGAAGTGGGGATGTTCACTGATGATTGCACATTGTTCAGCACCATTTGCGATTCCTCAGATACTGAAGCAGTCCATGTCTAACTTCAGCAAGACCTGGACAATATCCAGGTTTGGGCTGACAGGTGCCAGGCAATGACCATCTCCAACAAGAGAGAATCCAACCATTGGCCCTTGAGATCAAAGGCATTACCATCACTGAATCCCTCACTATCAACATCCTAGGGGTTACCATTGACCAGAAACTGAACTGGACTAGCCATTTAACTACTGTAGCTACAAGAGCAGGTCAGAGGATAGGAATCCTGCAGCAAGCAACTCACCTCCTGAGTCCCCAAAGTCTCCACCATCTACAAGGCACAAGTCAGGAGTGTAATGGAATATTCTCCACTTGCCTGGATGAGTGCAGCTCCTACAACACTCAAGAAGCTCGCCACCACCCAGGACAAAGCAGCCCACTTGATTGGCGTCCCATCCTCAAACATTCACTCCCTCCCCCGCCAACGCACAGTAGCAGCAGTGTGTACCATCTACAAGATGCACTGCAGGAATTCACCAAGGCTCCTTAGACAACACCTTCCAAACCCACAAGCGTGACTATCTAGAAGGATGAGGGCAGCAGACACTTGCAAACACCACCATCTGGAAGATCCCCTCCAAGCCACTCACCATCCTGACTTGGAAATATATCATCATTCCCTCACTGTCACTGGTTCAAAATCCTGGAACTCCCTCCCTAACACCACATGGACTGCAGTGGTTCAAAAAGGCAACTCACCACCACCTTCTCAAGGGCAATTAGGGATGGGCAATAAACGCTGGCCTAACCAGCAATGCCCACATCCCATAAATGAATAAAAGGAACACATAGACCAGGTCAGGTAAGGATGGCAGATCTCCTTCCCGTAAGGGGCATTAGTGAACCAGATGGGTATTTGTGACAGTCAATGGTAGCTTCATGGTCATGTTAGAATCATTATCTCTCAAGACTGGGCAGAACCATCCCAGATTTGCTCTAAGTGCAGTAGTGGGTGGGGGAAATGACGTTTTACCTGCCGGCCATAATGGCGACTTCTTACACCATATCATCCCAAACATGCCGCATTAATCAGGCATTCCCAGGAAACACGCAGTTTCCATGGCAGAACACTGAGATGTGTGCAGACCTCCACTCCATCGCAGGAGCAAAGGCTGAGTTCCTGCAGTGGCCACCCACAAGCGCGGCTATCTAGAAGGACGAGGGCAGTGGACACATGCGAACACCATCACCTGGAAGCTCTCCTCCAAGCCACTCACCATCCTGACCTGGCCTCTGTGACCTGCCAGCCACAACCCTTTTTCTTTGGGGATGTCCAGGTGAACAGGCACTTTCCCTTCCTTCCCGAAAATCCCACCCGCACCCACATTCACTTCCCTGGCCACCTCCTTCCCAGCCCCAGGGTCAGTGTCTGTCAACCACCCTCGCCATCCTTTCTACTGTTACCATCGAATCCTCACCCTTCCATACTAGCACTTCACTCTGCCCTGGGTCATTCTCACCATTCCCTCATTCCACGCCCACCCTCTGTTCACTCCCTAGGAGGCAGTCATGGACACACCAGGGTTGTCTCTTGCACATTCACTTGGACATCCCCCCACTCTGGACCCCTTCTGCCCTGCCAGACTCCACCCGTCCCCCAGTCCTCCCCCATCCCCGGACTCCATCCCCATCAGACACCCTTACTTCTCCCACCCTTAGTCCTTCCCCACCTCCTGACTCTTTCCTCTAGCTTTACTTCTTTCTCCACCCTCAGTCCTTCACCCTTCCCGAATCCTTCCTCCACCCTTACTTCTTCATTGAGCCTTATCCCCTCCTTCTCTGCACTCCTTCCTCCCCCCAGACTCCCTTCCCTCTCCCCATTCCTCACATCCCCACCCCCCCATGGACTCCCTCCCCTCTCTGCACTCCTGCCCCCCTGGACTCCCCCCTCCCCTCTCCACACTCTTACCTCTCCCGACACTTTCCCTTAACCTTCCATCCCCCCTTACACCTACCTCCCCAGTTGTTCTCTTCTCCCTGTTACTCCCTTCCTCCCGTACTCCCACCCCCCAACAGCTTCGTTCCCCCTTCCCAACCTCACCCCATCCTGACACCTTCATTCCCCCCCTCCTAACCACACTCCATCCTGACACCTCTTCCTCTCCAAGTTGATCCAAAACTTTCCTGTCCCTCCACCCGGTACATTCTTCCTCTCCCAAACACAGCCTCTCCACCCCTTGACCATCGTCTGTTGTGAGAAGACCCTCAACGGTGACTTTCCAACTCTGGTGGGCAGCTTTGCAGCAGAGCCATGTCTATGAGAATCCACCCAGCATGCCATGGATATTCCTCCAGTGTGCCATTGCTGTCGGGCTCCAGCATCTTCTGCTTCTTGAATGTCCGCGATGTGAGCAATGCTCTGGCGGTAAGTCCCGACATCTGCGCGTCCCACTTCTCAAGGCGTCTTCTGCACCGATGTCCAATCACACCGATGTGGGTAGATGATGCAGCAGGACTGACGGGCTGGCCTTATAATGATATGCAGACGTATTACAACAATGTTCCTGATGTCCAATGACAAGGCCGTGATCCCTGCCATCGTCGGGCTGAGCAGACGATCACAAACCGGTTTCACAATGTTGTGAAATCGATTTCTGGCTTTCTCGCCACATTGTCCACTCACACCGCCAAGTACGCCCCTGGGCATGGAAAATTCCACCTAGAGTCTCTTTTTTTCTGGGTACTAGGTATAAAGTACACAATTGGCCATTTTGGTGAAAAAATTAAACATTTAAGTTAATGGTATGGCCTGAGGAGTAGTGGGACTTGAAAGGCGCACTCCTCCCATCCCGATTGTAACATAAATTGGGGGGGTCTTTCGGGATTTTGAAACGCAGACAGCGGGTGATTGGACGTGGAATAATAATTGGTAAGGGATAAAAGGACCAGGTTTCTTACACATTGGTAAACTAAAATGGTATTGGAAGTTGCTAACGTTTTTTTTACAGATGGAAAATGTAACCATGACTGGTTTACAGAAATGAACTAAGAGTAAGCGAATGGAATTGGCAGATAAGCTGGAGTTCGAATTACCTGAAGGGGCAAGGAAAACAGACACAGTTGAGATGACAGCGCAGCATTTGAAACTGGAAAGGATAACAGAGAGACCACATTCTCCAGGGCGTGAGTCAATTGAGTTAGCAAAGATCCAGTTGCAAATTTAGCAACTTGAACATGAAAAGGAACTGAAACAAACTTGAATTAGAGGAAAAAGAAAGAGAAAGAGAATTGAGATTGAAAAGGCTGGAGCAAAAGAAAACAAAAAGGAAAACAAAAGCGAGGAAAAGGAAAGAGAAGGAACATTTAGGAAGCTAGAACTGGAATTTTAGGCAAGGGAGAAGGATAAAGAAAGAGAGGCAACGAAGAGAGAGAAGGAACGAGAAAGGGGATAGCAGCTTAAAAGGCTGGACCTTAACAAAAAGGCCTCAGATGCTGAGGGAGGTTCTGATGATTGGTGGGGAGACGTTTATCTTTGTACAAGCTCTTCCAAAGTTTGAGGAAAGGGATGTATTTATTTTGTTTGAGAATGTGGCTAAGCAAATGAAGTGGCCAGCCGAAACCTGGGCATTGCTCTTACAGAGTAAGTTGGTAGGTAGAGCTCATGAGGTTTCTGCTTCACTTTCAGAAGAGTTAACAGTGGATTATGGTGCAGTAAGAAAGGCTATTCTGAGTGCATATGAGTCAGTCCCTGAAGCATACAGGCAGAAATTTCAGAAGCTAAGGAAACAGCCTGGACAGGCCAATGCTGAGTTTGAAAGGATAAAGCAAAGTGACTTTGACCATTGGATATGGGCATTAAAGGTAGAGACAACGTATGAATTTGTTGAAGCTCTTAGGGAAATAATTCTCTTGGAAGAATTTAAAAGTTCACTTCCTCCTATAGTTCGAACCCATGTTGAAGATCAGAGGGTTAAAACAGCTGGACAGGCAGCGGAGATGGCTGACGAGTATGAGCTGGTCCATAAATCTAAAACCTTTTCTGTCATCCCCACAAACCTGAGAAGGATAGATGATGGGAGGGCGAAAGGAAGCAATTAGCCAGGGAAAAGAAGGGACAGCTGGGAATACCCCGGAGACTCCTCCTGAGGCCAGAAAGGAAGGCGCTGAGGGTGGAAGTGATATTCGAAGGCCTAAGTGTTTTCATTGTAACGAGGTGGGACATGTTCATGCCGATTGCTGGAAGTTGTGTGGGAGATCCATGGGGCTTATTGAGGTACATAAAGGTGATTCAGGAAAAGGAGCCCTGACTGAAAGTACAACAGATTAAGTTGTAGCGTTAACTGCAGCCATGAAGGTGAGTGTGGACACTGTTGTGAGTTCAGGAGAGGTGAATGAGATACATGAGAGTTATAAAGAATTCTTGTCGAGGGGAAAAGTAACCCCTTATCCCTCAAATAAGATAGCTAAACCGATAATCATACTTGGAGTTACAGGTGCCACTCAGACACTTTTGCTGGAGAAAGGCATAAACTTTCCACCAAAGAATGCATTAAAAGCCCAAGTTTCAATGAATGGTATTGGTGGGGAGTATATACCCCTACAGGTGCACTTGGAATGTGACCTACTGTCTGGGACAGTGATGGTAGGGGTTGTTCAGCAGTTACCCATAGATGGAGTTGATTCACTCTTGGGAAATGATTTAGCTGGAGTGAACGGATTAGCTTCCCCCCTAATTACAGAAAGCCCAAGTGAGGTAAAAGAGATTACAGGAAAAGGTTCCAGGAATTTTTTTTTGTGTGTGTGTGTGTGAGATGATTCGAGAATTGGCTAAGCAAAATCCATCAGTAAAGGTCAAAGTAATATCACAGACAGATATTTGGCTGGCTGAAACTTTCTTTACAGGTTTAGATAACCCAAAAGAGATGATTAACAAATCTTCTCTAGTTGAGGCTCAACAAGCTGATCCAGAGTTGAGTAAGATAACAGGATCAACCCAAACTGAAACTGAGGCTAAGGCAGTTCCAGAATGTTATTATATTAGAAATGGAATTCTAATGAAGAAGTAGAGACCTCCTCACAGACCTGCAGATGAGGAGTGGACACTTGTTCATCAGGTAGTGGTATATAGTGAAAAGATATTACAGATAGCACATGAAACTGCTATGGAAAGGCATACAGGGATACGGAAAACGCAAGTGCGGATAAACCGACAGTTTTACAGACCAGGTCTTCATAAGGACGTGGTACAGTTTTGTAAAAGGTGCCATACATGCAATCAAACTGGCACCCTTAATTCCTATACTCGTTTTTGAGGAACCATTCAGTCAGGTGTTAGCAGACTGGCTGTGACCATTATCAAAAACGAAAGCAGGACACCAGTATGTCCTTACTATTATGGATATGACAACTTGATTTCCAGAGGCCATCCCTTTAAGGACCATTACGACCAAAGTAGTGGAAGAGAAGTTAACCGAATTTTTTACTCGATATGGATTACTGGTAGAGATCCAGTAAGATTAAGGTTCCAATTTTATGTCTAAAATTTTCAGAGCATAATAAGTAGTTTGGGTATAAAAAGGTTAAAGTCCACAGTGTATCATCCACAAACTCAGGGAGCTTTAGAGAGGTACCACCAAACTCTCAAAACAATGATGGTCTGGATTTTCTTTTATTCGCTACCCGAGATTCAGCAAATGAATTTGAATTAATTTATGGATATGAGAGAAGAGGTCCTCTGAAATTAATCAAAGGAAAGTTTTTAAGAGAGGATGAATCATCTATATTAGAGTATGTGTCCGTGTTCCAGGAATGGCTCATGGGAGCCCGCAAAATGGCTCAAGAACATCTTAAAGTTTCTCAATCAAAGATGAAAGAATGAGCAGATAAGCAAGCTGTGGCCTGAACATTACAACCAGGGGATGAATTGTTAGTGTTTTTGCCTTTACAGAGGTAACCTCTGAAAGCACGGTTCAGGCAGAGGTCCATGCAAGGTAATTAAGAGGGTTAGTAAAATAAATCATTTGATAAATACACCAGATTGTAGGAAAAAGAATCAGCTATGTCATAGCAATATGTTAAAATGATATGTTCGTAGAGAGGAGGATAGGCAAGAGCAGGTATGTCAGGTTGTAAGCAGAGTAGAGGACCAAAGTGACAAGGAGGATGAGGTTGAACGCGATTAAGACAGTTCATAAATTGAACCTCTTACTATCCGGTAGCTAACACTGAAATATTAGGACAGTTAAGAGGTAGAAGAATGAGAGGATCTGGTGAGGTTACTTACAGAATTTAAAGGGGTCTGTAGGGATAAACCTTTTGGATGCAGGGGAATTTTCTCCTATAAAGCAACGTCCTTATTGGTTAAGTCCGGAAAAACAAGAAGTGACAGCAGAAATTCAGTATATGTTAGAAAATCACCTAATTGAGCCTAGTCGAAGCAGTTGGTGTTCTCCAGCTGTGTTAGTGCCTAAACCTGATGGTCAACCAAATTCTCCATAGATTATAGAAAGGTTAATGCGGGAAGAAAAACGGATTCCTACCCAATCCCTTGGCTAGAAGATTGGATCAACAGGGTTGGCAGTGCTGCGCTCCTTATTAAGATAGATTTGTTGAGAGGATACTAGCAAGTACCTTTAACATAACGATCTAAGGAGATATCGGCTTTTGCCACGCCAAACAGGCTAGTCCAATGCCAAGTAATGCCATTTGGACTAAAATATGCTCTGGCAACTTTCCAAAGGCAAATGAATCAGGTGATCACTAATGTTCTGAACTGAGTGGTTTACTTGGATGATGTATTGGTTTATAGCAACACATAGAAAGACCATTTAAATCAATTTACAGTCGGCAGATCTAGTAATAAACCTTTCAAAAAGAGAGTTCGTGAAAATGCAAGGAACTTACTTAGTGCACATTGTACGCCCAGGACAAGTCTTGCCAAGAACAGCGAAGGAACAGGCTTTGATGGAATTCTGTGTCCCTAAAACTAAACAGGAAATCATGGGGAGGATCTTCCGATCGGCGAGCGGGGGCAGGGCCCACTTGCCGACGCGTAAAATGATGCGGGATGACATCGGGTGGAACTCCCGACATTAACCTGCCCCACGTCATTTCCATTTTCAGGTCAGCGGGGGCGCAGCCGAATCAGCTGTGCACCCGCCGACCTGTCAACGGCGTATTGAGGCCATTCAAAAAGTAATTGACATCATTAATGGGCCCACCCGTCCAATCTTAGGGTTAAACCCTGGCGGGTTTAAGAAAAAATATGAAACCCATCCACGGGCGGGATGAGGTTTCATGAAGGTTTTTAAATATTTAATAAAAGTTTCAGTAAAAGTTATGGACATGTGCCAACTCATGTGACAGTGTCTTTTGTGCGCATGTGTGAAAATCGCACTCCCGGCTTAGGGAAATCCACCCCCCCCCCCCCAGCACAGGGAGCGCATGGTACTTCCTTAATTACTGCCTTCATTGGCCCGTCCATGTAAAATGGCGGCGGGCCCCCAATCGGGGCGCCAATCGGAGGTGCACCTGTCCACGCCGACTCCTGCACGTTCCCCTCAATGGGGGGAGCTTTGTTCCCCCATGAGATTTTTAGGGACCTGTGGTTCCTATCAGAAATTTGTACCAAACTTCAGCACAATAGTGGCTCCACTAACGGATTGATTGCAAAGGAAAGCAAAGGCGGTATGGTCAAGAGAGTGCAGATAGTTTTTGAGAAGCTGAAGGCGATTCTAACTTATGAACCATGATTAGCCGCCTCCTAATTTCACTAAAGCCTGCAAGCTGGTAATTGATGCTAGTGACATGGGGGTGGGTGCAGTCTTATTTTTAGTAAAGTAAGGCAGGATCTGGCCAAGGTAGACTGGGAACAGTTACTTGTGGGGAAATCTACAGAGGAGCAGTGGGGGGTGATCAAAAAGGAAATGGGGAGGGTATAGGCTCAGCATGTTCCCTCTAGCATGATAGGAAGGAATAACAAGCCCAGAGAACCATGGATGACAAAGGTATTCAGGTAACGACGAGAAGGAAAAGAGAGGCTTTTAGCAGGTACAAGGGAAGCAAATCAGCAGAGGCGATAGTGGAGTACAGACAGTGCAGAGTGGAGCTTAAGAAAGCAATTAGGAGAGCAAAGAGGGGATGTGAGAAAGCTCTGGCTGGTAAAACTAGGGAAAGTCCCAAGGTATTCTATAAGTATATCAATGGGAAGAGGATAATCAGGGAAAGAGTAGGGCCCACAAGGAACCAAGGGGGCAATCTATGGGTGGAGCCAGAGGACATCGCTAGAGTGTTGAACGAATACTTCACATCCGTCTTCACCCAAGAGAATGAGGATGAAGGCGTGGAACTCCGGGAGAGAGACTGCAAGGTTCTTAAACAAATTGATATAGGGAGTGACAAGATATTGGAGGTGTTGGCAGGCTTAAAAGTGGACCAATCTCCAGGACAGATGATTTGTGTCCCAGACTGCTGAGGGAGGCAAGGGAGGAGATTGCAGGGGCTCTGACCCAAATTTTTAATTCCTCTCTGGCCACGGTGGGGAGGTGCCAGAGGACTGGAGAACAGCTAATGTGGTTCCACTATTTAAGAACGGTTGTAGAGATAAGCCAGGGAATTACAGGCCAGTGAGTCTCACATCAGTAGTAGGGAAACTATTGGAGAAAGTTCTGAGGGAGAGTATCTATCTCCACTTGGAGAGGCAAGGTTTGATCAGGGATAGTCAGCATGGCTTTGTCAGAGGGAGGTCATACCTAACAAATTTGATTGAATTTTTTGAGGAGGTGATCAGGTGTGTAGATGAGGTTAGTGCAGTTGATGTAGTTTATATGGATTTCAGCAAAGCTTTTGACAAGGCCCCACGTGGGAGACTTATAAAGAAGGCAAATGCACATGGGATACAGGGTAATTTGATAAGGTGGATTCAAAATTGGCTTAGTTGTAGGAGACAGAGGGTGATGACAGAAGGCTGCTTTAGTGACTGGAAGCCAGTGTCCAGTGGTGTACCACAGGGATCTGTGCTGGGTCCCCTATTATTTGTCATTTATATAAACGACATAGATGATTATGTGGGGGGTAGGATTAGTAAGTTTGCGGATGACACAAAGATTGGCCAGGTGGTTAATAGTGAGGTTGAGTGTCTTGGGCTACAGGAAGATATAGACGGGATGGTCAATTGGGCAGATAAGTGACAGATGGAATTTAACCCTGAAAAGTGTGTGGTGATACACTTTGGAAGGAGTAATTTGACAAGGAAGTATTCAATGAACGGCATGACATTAGAAAGTTCTGAGGAACAAAGGGACGTTGGTGTGTGTGTGTCCATAGGTCTCTGAAGGCAGAGGGGCATGTTAGTGGGCTGGTGAGAAAGGCATATGGGACACTTGCCTTTATCAATTGAGGCATAGATTACAAAAGCATGGATGTCATGTTGGAGTTGTATAGAACCTTGGTGAGGCCACAGCTGGAGCACTGTGTGCAGTGCACATTATAGGAATATATAATTATAGGTGATTGCACTGGAGAGGGTGCAGAGGAAATTCACCAGGATGTTGCCTGGGATGAAACATTTAAGTTATGAAGAGATGTTGGATAGACTTGGGTTGTTTTCGTTGGAGCAGAGAAGACTGAGGGGTGACCTGATCGAGGTGGACAAGGTTATGAGGGGCATGGACAGAGTGGATAGGGAGCAGCTGTTCCCCTTAGTTGAAGAGTCAGTCACGAGGGGGCATAAGTTCAAGGTGAGGGTCAGGAGGTTTAGGGGGGATGTGAGGAAAAACTTTTTTACCCAGAGGGTGGTGACGGTCTGGAATGCGCTGCCTGAGAGGGTGGTGGAGGAGGGTTGCCTCACATCCTTTAACAAGTACCTGGATGAGCATTTGGCACATCATAACATTCAAGGCTATGGGCCAAGTGCTCATCCAGGTAAATGGGATTAGGTAGGTAGGTCAGGTGTTTCTCACGTGTTGGTGCAGACTCGATGGGCCGAAGGGCCTCTTCTGCACTGTGATTTTGTGATCCTGTGATTTGCAAGAAGGTGAATTGGCCATAGAGAAGCCAGTGGGGTACTTTTCTAAAAAAATAAATCAGCATCAAAAGAATATTCTACAGTAGAAAAGGAAACCCTGGGATTGTTACTGGCTCTTAAGCATCTTGAGGTATATATCCAACATGGCTAGAGAGAAAGAAACCCGAGTAGATTGTGACCATAACCCTTTGGCCTTTGTGAAAAAAATTAAGACTCAGAATGACAAACTTTTCCAGTGGAGCTTGCTAATATAATCTTATAAATTGAAAATTGTTCTTATTGCTGGAAAAGATAACATAATTGCTGATGCATTATTAAGAATGTAAATTGTTTATAATTGTTTAGAAAGCAGAAAAGTTAGAAAATGAACAGATTCTGTATAAGGAGCTGAGTGAGTGCTTGTTAAATTCTGTTTATATGTTGTACATTTTTATCTGTATACTTTGCAATGACACACATTTGGAAAATTGTGTCATCTCTTAAGGGCGGAGGCATGTTAGAATTATATCTCTCAAGACTGAAGTTTTCTTTTACAAAATGGAAAGAAACCTGGTCAGAGTCTTTTTTCTTCTGGGTTCTAGAGGTATAGGTACACAATTGGCTACTTCAGTGCGAAGATTAAACATTTAAATTAATGGTACAGCCTGTGGAGTAGTGGGGCTTGATAATTCCTACACTCCTCCCATCCTGATTGTAACAGTCAACATTACAGAGACTAGCTTTTAATCCCAGATTTATTAACTGAATTTAAATTCCACCAGCTGTTGTGGCAGGATTTGAACCAATGCCCCCATAACATTAGCCTGAGCCTCTAGATTCCTAGTCCATTACAATTATGCCACCACCCCCTCCATGCTTAACTGAGAGTCCAGACACAGAAAAGGATTTTCACAGTTGGAATGGAGGGTGTGGGGACAGGGTTTGTGAGGTGTGAGGGCTACAGGGCTAAGAGCCTTCAATACAACTGGGATGAAGTTCCAGAGAACCGAGGTTGACCTTTTAACCAGCCTGCCTTGGCACTCGGCCGTCCCTATGCCCGATATGCTACGGAAAGGAGTAGGCCCAACATTATCCCGCACCCACACCCCCTGGACTTGGTGCCATCTGGGTGCCTGTCTACCAAAATGATTCCAGACGAGTTGGAAATTTCCCGGTTTGAGCTACCCGCCTAGGTAGCGAAAATTTGGGCCCAACTCACTTTCCTCTTTTTAAGTGCTCCTTGAGCCTACCTTCTTGGTCAAGTTACCTATGCTAATATCTCCCTCTCCTCATGTGCCTCAGTGTCAGATTTTATCTGTAACACTCCTGTGCTGCTATCCAAATTCAAAACATGTAAGAGCGAACAAAAGTGTTACTTATTTTCCTAGCTACACTTGCAATGCTGTAAAATGTATTTGGCCATTTATTTCATTTTAAGGCTTTTTTGTACTTCATTTCCAGACTTATCTATGTTTACTTACATTACATTAAAATTCATACAAATTGGTAAAAGCAATGGAAATTCTTTGAAGCATTAACAAGACCTTAAAAAGAAAATCACTCACAATAACACTGTAAAGATGCTGGGCCTCAAGAGGCCCTGCCACTGCCAATATCAAATAGCATCAGCACTCCCGAGCCTTACCATTACCCCTTTGTGGCTGGCTGTATGCTGTAGTCAGGACAGGAAATCCCTAAAGCTCACGCAAAACAAGGTGAGGCCACAGCTTAAATCACGGTCAGCAGCGTACACCACAGCCTCACCACTCACTGGCAGGGTACACCTTGGCCTCACCACTCACCGGCAGCGTACACCACGGCCTCACCACTCACCGGCAGGGTACATCTTGGCCTCACCACTCACCGGCAGGGTACACCACAGCCTCACCACTCACCAGCAGGGTACACCACAGCCTCACCATTCACCAGCAGGGTACACCACAGCCTCACCATTCACCAGCAGGGTACACCACAGCCTCACCACTCACCGGCAGGGTACACCACGGCCTCACCACTCACCGGCAGGGTACACCACAGCCTCACCACTCACCGGCAGGGTACACCACAGCCTCACCACTCACCGGCAGGGTAGACCTTGGCCTCACCATTCACCGGCAGGGTACACCACAGCCTCACCACTCACCGGCAGGGTACACCACGGCCTCACCACTCACCGGCAGCGTACACCACGGCCTCACCACTCACCGGCAGGGTACACCACAGCCTCACCACTCACCGGCAGGGTACACCTTGGCCTCACCACTCACCGGCAGGGTACACCTTGGCCTCACCACTCACGGGCAGGGTACACCACAGCCTCACCACTCACTGTCAGGGTACACCACAGCCTCACCACTCACCGGCAGGGTACACCACAGCCTCACCACTCACCGGCAGGGTACACCACAGCCTCACCACTCACCGGCAGGGTACACCTTGGCCTCACCACTCACCGGCAGGGTACACCTTGGCCTCACCACTCACCGGCAGGGTACACCATGGCCTCACCACTCACCGGCAGGGTACACCATGGCCTCACCACTCACCGGCAGCGTACACCTTGGCCTCACCACTCACCGGCAGCGTACACCATGGCCTCACCACTCACCGGCAGATCTAGGCCTGGAACTCTATAACATAAGATATGTTGGGATATCACAGGAAACGAGACCAGGATTGGTCTGGTTATGATTTCAAAAGTGGTGACCCTCCTTGCATGTGATTTACATTTTAGACTTTTCTAGACAGTGATCTCAAAAAACAGAATGTCCGGAAATTGGCAGTTTCTTACATGACCCAATCAGAGAGTCAGAACTCAGGCAAAAACAAAAATAGCTGGAAAAACTCAGCAGGTCTGACAGCATCTGCGGAGAGGAACACAGTTAACGTTTCGAGTCCGTATGACTCTTCATCAGAGCTCAGAACCCGATGTTTAAAGCTATTGAGTCCACACTCAGCAGCCTGCTCTTGTTCCTGCCTCTGATTTCAGCTGTACAATAAAAGCACTGCTTTCATGGCAGCTGGGTTCCCAAGTCCCATAAACACAACCAACTTGGATCCCAGTGCAGTGACTGTGAGTCACATCAACCAACCAGGTCCCAACATTGCCCCGGGTCTGGAGCTGAGTTAGCTGGACTGAACTAGGGCAGCGTTGGGAGTATTACAGTTCTTTTCAATGCTCCTGGGTTAAAAAGGGGAAAATTGGCCATCTTTCGCAAAGCAGTAAACATTCTAGGGTTAAAATGTGGACGCAGGGTGACAGGAACATGCTTGGATATGGTTCTTCTGGAATCAAAGAGTTTGTCAGTGACAATGAAGCTCCCACAGGCAGAGTGACACGTCGGGTGAGATACCGGATAGTAAAGAATGGGAAAAAGCTGGACAAATCACAAATGGACTCACATGCAATTGCGAGCTGCTAGATCCCTGTGGATGAAGTTCTTGTTGCTGAGATACTCCATACCCCGTGCAATGTCAGCCATGAATTTTACCAGAGTCTGCATTGGGAGATACTGCAAAAGAAGAGAGATCAACAACATTTCAGAGACATAAGACCCAGGTAGGGGAAAGTTCATGTAAAAAGATCAGGGTCCAGGTCCACTTTACTGCCAATGAAATGTAGTCATTGTCGGACTGTAGAAAACACAACAGCCAAATTGTGTCTAAGGAGAACCCACAATGGTTCAGATGAAAGGTCATCGACCTGCAACTTTAACTCTGTTTCTCTTTCCACAGGCGCTGCCAGATCTGCTGAATATTTCCAGTATTTTCTGTTTTCATTTCATATTTTCAGCATCCACAGTATCCTGCTTTGGATTTCCATCATTTCTGATTTCCTGATCACTAAAGTAGATCAGCAGAAAGATCTGGAGCACCAATACTTGCCAGAGCTGTGATCCCACCCAAGGAGTCACAGGGAGCCGATATTTTACCCCAAGAACAGGGGAATGATCAAGAATGCTCATGTTGGCCAATTGTACAGCAGGTTCCAAGGACCAGGTAGTTCCTTTTCTCAGAAAGACCTTTCACAACATCCCAAATCAAAAATGTTTGAAATGCTGTAATGTGAGTAACATAACAGACAATTTGTGCATAAGGTTCCACAAAACACAATGTGATCACCTGTTTTTAGTGATGTTGGTTGAGGGATAAATTTCAGGACTCAATACATCTCCCCTGCTGCTCGTTGAGTAGCGGCTGTGGGATCTCTGGGACTTAAGAGGGGGCTTCAGTTACACCTCTGTTAGTACAGCATTCCCTCACTGCTATACTGGGGACAACGGTCAGTTTGGAATTCATCCTGAGGTCTAGGGAGTGGGAACTGAACCCACAACCTCACAGTAAGCCAGGGCAGACACTATTGCAGGCCACGAATGAAGCATTGTGTTTAAATGCTGCAGGTTCCTGGTGAGTGAACCTAATGCTTTAACTGTAGTCTGGTCTGATAATACCACACGAAGCAGGCAGGGCCATTGATTTGAGCGTCTATCCAGGCTGATTTGGTTAAAATGAGTCACGGAGGCTGGAGGGTCATGTTGGCCTTGGTGTCCCTAAATGAGCAAGGGGAAACTTCAGCCAAAGCTTCTGACTCCTCAACATAATGGATTGGGCCTGCACTGGAAAGCTCACATCTGAGGACAAGAAAGGTCATGGCTAGGACGTACCTTACTATCATTCAGGAACACCGATGAAGACTGGGCACTTCAACCAAAAAGGTGGTGACATCTATTGAAAGGTGTCAGAGTGCGAGGCAGGAGGTGGGGACGGAGGAGGGAGAATGCAGTGAGGGGGGGGAGACAGCACAGTGTGAAGGGTGTGGAGGAGAGGGAGGGGCAGGGGGAGGAAGAAGGGAGAGGGTAGAGAGTGCATCAACTGAGCAGGTAGGGCTAGGCGCCCTCAACAAACCACAGTATCAGATGTTCATTTACCAAGAGCCGTTATCTCCCCCAGCAGACTGAGGCAGGGTCTTACCAATGGGCTCTCTCCCAGCCGAGAATAGAGGAGGAAGCTGTGGAGGTCCCCGTGTTTCATAAATGGGAGGATGACGACTGGTGATGGGAAGCCTTCATTCTCGTGATTCTGCAGACACACCCCTGCGTTTGGGAACAGAAAGAAGAAAAGAATTTTAAAAGCTCACCACTAGCGGTTTGGAAATATTAAGCCTCATAACTTCACCAGGCTCCAATTCCAGGTCCACAGCATTGTCAGCTGGGACAGGAGGAGAGGCCAGAGCCTCCCCTTCAGCCTCAGTGCCGCAAGTGAGGAAACTAGTGGCATGGGCTGGAGTCAGCTGCTTTGCCCAGTGCCCTACCTCACTACCCATCTCTACTGGTAAAATGCATCTGCAAGTTCCCCTCCAAGCAACACACCACCATGTCCAAATGCAGCAAGATCTGAACAATATCTAGGCTTGGGCTGACAAGTAACATTTGTGCCATGCAAGTGCCGAGCAATGACCATCTGCAAAAAAAGAGAATCTAACCATCACCCCATGACATTCAATGGCATTACCATCACTGAATCCCCCACTATCAACATCGTGAAGGTTACCATTGACCAGAAACTGAACTGGATGACGACTGGCGATTCTCATGATTGTGCATCTCGTGATTCTAGATACTGTGGCTACAAGAGCAGGTCAGAGGCTGGGAATCCTGAGGCAAGTAACTCACCTCCTGACTCTCCAAAGCCGGTCCACCATCTGCAAGGCACAAGTCAGGAGTGTGATGGAGTACTCTACACTTGCCTGGCTGAGTGCAGCCCCCACAACACTCAAGAATTTCATCATCATCCAGGACAAAGCAGCCTGTTTCATTGACACCACATCCATAAACATTCACTCCCTCCACCACCAACACACAGATGCACTGCAGGAATTCAGCAAGGCTTCTTCGACAGCACCTTCCAAACCCATGACCACTGCCATCTAGAAGGACAAGGTCAGCAGACACATGGGAATACCACCACCTGGAAGTTCCCCTCCAAGTCACTCACTACCCTGTCTTGTAAATATATCACCGTTCCTTCATTGTCGCTGGGTCAAAATCCTGGAACTCCCTTCCTAACAGCACTGTGGGTGTACCTACACAACATGGACTGCAGTGGTTCAAAAAGGCAGCTCACCAGCACCTTCTCAAGGGTGACTAGGGGTGGGCAATAAATGCTGGCCCAGCCAGCGATGCCTACATCCCACAAAAGAATAAAAAGTCGAGCGATGGTAGGACTGGCTGTGACAACTTCCACCGCTGATGTCCGCGTTAGTCGATGATAGTCAGTGGGTCATTGACAGCGACTCTTTATTAATCATAGGATAATACAGCCATCATGCCTCTGCCAGCTCTCTAAATGAACTACCACTCACTCCATCAGAATTGGGCATGTTGCAGGATTTCACTTTAATACAATAAATTTTAGGCACAAACAAGAGGGACAGTCAGCTGCAAGCATCAGTCAACATATTGTTAAATTCAACCATGGCTTATTACTTCAACGGGTTATTCAATATTCAACAGTTAGAAACAATATAACTTCAAAAGGAGATACTGGATGACACCCAAAACAAAGGATTGAGCATGCAATGTAATGTGTTAATAGAATAGTTATGGTAATGAGTGTTGTAGATCATGGTGACATCAGCAGTCATGTGCTGGAGACTCTGGACAGCAGATAGATTAGTCAGCATTCAGGAGACATGTGCTGGCTCAGTAGGTCACCATGCATGTAGTGTACATAATGTAAATAAACCAGTCTGCAGTCAGTACCCAAGTCAGACTACAGTCTCTTAGAGAAGATAGGTCAGACAACCAGAATATGAAACACATCACACTTTAATCAGCCATGTTTAAAAACAGTGAAACCTCTCAGAGCAGGAATGTTCTATCGATACTGGAGAAGGCTCTGCCATCAGGTTCCAACTAGGGAGTCTTCCTGATGGGAAGAAGCAAAGCTGCAGTTTGCAGGCTTCTTATTGGTGATTTTGGAAAATGTGGCTGTCCTGCAATGGTGCCCCATGGTGGTGTTTTGTGGAACTGCTTTCAGTGGTACCCTGCAGGAGTGTAATGTGGCGGTGCCATTTGAACTTCGTGTTTATGCCCTGCAGTGGTGCCATGTGGAGCTGCCCTGCAGTGATGCTCTGCAGTGGTGCCCTGCGGTTCTGATGATTCAACTCCGTCCCTCACCCTGAAGCTTAGCATCTCGTGGCTGTAAGATTTGAGGACGGCTGTGTCAACATCAGAAGCAGCCCGTCCCCGCTCACTTCACCCGGCCTACGATCTCCCCTAAAAGAAGGTTAAAATTAAAAATACTATTTTAAAATAAAGTTTTGCTGCTCCAGGTTGTTCTTGAGATGTCTCTCTGTTTGACAGCAATAGATCATCCAGCATTGTGACTATGTTTCTGGCTCACTCATTGCTGAGCTCAGTAAACAGTCAGCACCATTTCTGGGTCGGCTTTTTTGTTCCCAGAAACATATGGACGGGATTTTCCGCCCGCTGCTAAGATTGTCCAGTCCCGCCAAAAGTCAATGGACTTTCCCGCCACGATGGGGCCGGAAAATCCCGGCCATTGTCTTTACTTTAACAGCAGCAACTACCCCAGCCCCACCTTGCTAAGGTTACGCTGGTTTCCCTAAAGTGGTTTACTCCAATCACGTGGCCATTATACACAGCAGTGAGTGTTGCTGTGTTATTGGACTGTGTAGGGCATTGCACCATTGTTTGATCTCCTTGCCCGACAACCACATCCAGAGATGCTTTTTCCATCCAGCTGGGCGATAAAGGAGCAATAATGGAGTGGGTTGGGGGGGAGGAGTTAAATCTCAAACAACTTGTTAAAGAACCATAGAAAAGTTACAGCACGGAAGGAGGCCATTCGGTCCATCTAGTCCATGCCAGCCCAAGGACACCCAGGTGCCCTTTCTAATCCCACCTTCCTGCACCCAGCCCATAGCCCTGCAGCTTACAGCACTTTAGGTGCAGATCCAGGTACTTTTTAAAAGAGTTTAGAGTTTCTGCATCTACCACCAACTTGGGCAGCGAATTCCAGACACTCACTACCCTCTGTGTAAAAACGTTCTTCCTCATGTTCCCCCTACACCTTCTGCCACTTAGCTTGAACCTATGTCCCCTGGTTCTAGAGTTCTCTACCAAGGGAACTGTCCACTCTATCTATTCCCCTCATAATTTTGTAAACCTCAATCAAGTCACCTCTCAGCCTTCTTCGTTCTAATGAAAATAACCCCAACCTATCCAATCTCTCCTCATAGCTACACTTTTCTAATCCTGGCAACATTCTTGTAAACCTCCTCTGCACTCTCTCCAGAGCTATTACATCCTTCCTGTAATGTGGTGACCAGAACTGCACACAAGACTCCAGTTATGGCCTCACCGGTGTTTTATACAATTCCAACATTATATCCTTACTTTTATATTCTATACCTCTGCCAATGAAGGAGAGCATTCCATATGCCTTCTTTACAACCTTGTCTACTTGAACTGCTGCCTTCAGTGACCTGTGTGCTTGTACGCCAAGATCTCCCACTTCATCTACCCCCTTAGTATATTCCCATTTATTGTGTAATCCCTGTAACTGACCTCCCTAAATGTATGATCTCACACTTCTCTATGTTAAAATCTATCCGCCACTTTACCACCCACTCCACCAACCCATCTATATTGTTTTGGATAGAGGCCAATTGCATCGAGATAGCTACAGCCACTCAGAACTGTCTCACGTTCTGCTGACTCTAAGATCGAGAGATGGTGTAGATTTTCTCAGTGCTGGGATTGAGTGACTCCTTCCTTCCTGAGGCTGTAGGCTCACTACCTACAGCAACATGTTGGCTCAGCTGATTCCTCACACTGCCTGTGTTGGGATTGAGAAGGAAACTTTGTACCAGGAGCACCCCCACATTTGTTCCACTTTGTTGCTTAGTGCACCGTGAACCAAGTGGACAGTGAATAGCAACTTGACACATACACTTACACCATGCAATCCATTTGTCTAACTTTCCCTGACCAGTAACAACCCCCACACTGTGTTATCCCTCCCAATTCTGTTCCCAAAACCCTGTGTCCTCTGTCAAGATTCCCTTTCCAGAAAGTGTTTTGCTGGTACTAGTCATTGCAGTGAGCTCCGTGAGTGGCATCTTGTCTGAGTTTGAAGTCCCACTCCAGAAACAAAATCCAGGCTGATACCCCCCAGTGAAGTACCGAAGGAGGCTACACTGTCAGCATGTGCTGTCTTTCAGATGAGATTTAAATCAAGGGCCTTTTACCCTCACACGTGGTTGTAAAAGATCCTGTAGCACGAGTTTGAGAAAGTGCAGCATGGATAATATGCAGCTAGGTTACCCCAGCATTGCCAACGCCGAGCAGGCATCACAGTCACCTATTATCACCAGTGTGTCACACACCAGGCAGAATGGTGTGTGTTTTATCATGGCAAAATTTAATATCATTTGGAGACTTGGTGTAGTATTTTAGCAACCATCTACTGAATGCAAATCTGACAAAGAGCATCTGAGCCCACAATATGTACATAACTTATTCATGGGTATTATAAGCTGAATATTAATTTCCTAGAAAAACAATATTTTTAAACGCAAAAATTTCTAAGTTACCCTACCCAGTAAACGCATAACATTGGGATGGTCAAACTCCTTCATGCAGATCGCTTCTCGAAGGAAGTCCTCCATTTCAGTCCGTGTACAGATCGCAACTGCGGGGAGGAGAAAATGAGAGGTCAGGAAGATGCAGAACTGAAGGGGATTGAGAGGCTCAATGACGGCCGCTCACCTTTTTCAGCACTTAACATGTACAAAGAGACAAGGCAATAGCACGTTGAGATTGGGGTGTTAGAAAAGGCTTGAGGCACAAAAACAGGTGGATCTCAGAAATAATACAATACGGAGGAAGCCATTCATTCCACCATAGCTATAACGACTCATGGAAAAAGCTTCTCGAGTCGCACTTTTTCCATAGTCTGACAAATGTCTTCTTTTCAGGTACTTAACCAATTCTCTTTAAAAGCTGTGACTGAATTTGCTTCTGCTGCTTTTTCAAGCAACGCATTCCAGATCACAACAACTTGCAGTATAACACAATGCTCATCTTCCCTAGGGTTCTTTTGATCTGTGTCCTGTGCTTACCAGCCATCCTGCCAGAGAAAAGAGTTCTTCCTTATGTACCATCAAAACCTGCCCCTAACTTTCTCTGCTCTGACAGAACAATCCCAGCTTCTCTCTGAAGTCCTCATCCTCGGTACCGTTTTGATAATTCTTCTCTGTAGCCACATCATTCCTCAACCTGGAGACTGAATCCAGCAAGTACCTGCCTCAGGAGAGTTTCAATGAATCTCCACTCTCCATCTTTTACAGCAGCACCAAGCTGCTCATGTGGACAGTGTTACAACTGGTCCTCAGCCAAGGTCCCCCAATTTGTTAACTTCTCCACTAGGACCCCAATTTTGTTATGCTCCCAGATGAGGAGGAAAAGGAACCTTTCCTCCCATGGGCATCTTTTCTCAGTTCAAAAGTATTTTGATTTTTTTAGAAGAAGCCAATTTAACCAGGCTTTCTTGAGTCAAAGGAAGAAAAAGTTTATTAGTTACTAGAAACCAGAGAAAAATAACAATGCAATACACATACCCACTGATTAGAACAGGGAGGTCAAGAGCCCAAATAAAAGTTAAAAAAGATATATGAATTAGTCTTTGGCTTGACCGTGAGGTGTAGACGGTGAAATGTTGTGGCCGTTAAGTTGGGCGATTCGGTGCAGCTGACTGTGGCAGTTTCATGGTTGATTTGGAGGTACTTGGTTCTGCAGGGTAGCTGAAGAGGCTGTCCTATTTCCTTTTTGATTATGGCTTCTGCTGAGCCATGCCTCCAGCAAGAGAGAGGGAAAGAAGCTTTGCCTGCAACTGCATTTGGCCTTCTTGTTGCTGTCTCACACACACACACCACACCAGCACATACTGCACTGCTCTGCAGCTGGCTTTTTAACCAATTATTCCCTGTGTATTCCTGTAAGGGAAAAAAAACCACGGCTTGCGCCCAGAGTCCATTTTCATTTCATCGCTGACCATTTTACACATTCTGAGAGATAAATCAAGAGGAGATGGATTTTAGGTGACTGCTGAGACGTGGTGATCTGTCTTTTGTCTCCACAACCACAGGAGATTAAAGTTCAGTCTTTTGCATCTTTCCTGTCTCCCTTTTAAGTGTCTCTGCTTGAAGAAGGCCATGGCACCTTTTCAGGTAAGACATTCCATGTTCTCTCAGGACAGGTCAGTCAGTAGAATCCATGGAGCAACTTTCCAGAAAGTGGTCACTTTACATTATCAGCCATCTTATGCTCAGCGCCCTTGCTTGTATTTCTTTAAAAATACACACATCTTCTTTAAAAAGTTCAATATGCCCGTAATTAATTAATGGCTGTAATTGGCTTTTCACGACAACAGACAGAAACTCGCATTTGACAAAGTACGAGAGAAAATCTGGATCCAGGTTTTACCAGGTCTTTTCCAGGGCTCACTGCGCAAAGATGAGTAACAGGTCCTAGACAGAAGCTGAGTCTTACAACATATTCCAATGTGTTTATTCCAGCACAGAAATGTGGTCTCGATGTCTAGAGAAGTGCAGCAATTTGAAGCCAATTTTGAGAGAAAATCCACCTCCTGGACTTTTCCACATCTTCACTAGAGCTCACAAGGCAAAGTCAGTGGTTGGAAACAGATGTTTGAGGTAAAATGCACCCACTTGGTACATTTGGGGAAATTAAAAAGCAGAAATCAGGGTTGGCGAGCGAAAGAGAAATGGATGGCAGCAGATGGCCATGGATAGATATCCAAAGTGAGAAGCGCCCAAGAGAGCAACTTGGAAACAATTTTTTCCCAAACCTACAGAGGGGAGAGAGAGAGTGCAGCGTGAGGCGGGAGGGGAGAGAGAGTGCAGTGTGAATAGGGATGTGGAGGGGTGTGAGAGAGCAGTGTGAATAGGGATGTGGAGGGGTGTGAGAGCACAGTGTGAATAGGGATGTGGAGGGGCGTGAGAGAGCAGTGTGTATAGGGATGTGGAGGGGTGTGAGAGAGCAGTGTGAATAGGGATGTGGAGGGGCGTGAGAGAGCAGTGTGAATAGGGATGCGGAGGGGTGTGAGAGAGCAGTGTGAATAGGGATGCGGAGGGGTGTGAGAGAGCAGTGTGAATAGGGATGCGGAGGGGTGTGAGAGAGCAGTGTGAATAGGGATGCGGAGGGGTGTGAGAGAGCAGTGTGAATAGGGATGTGGAGGGGTGTGAGAGAGCAGTGTGAATAGGGATGCGGAGGGGTGTGAGAGAGCAGTGTGAATAGGGATGCAGAGGGGTGTGAGAGCGCAGTGTGAATAGGGATGCGGAGGGGTGTGAGAGAGCAGAGTGAATAGGGATGTGGAGGGGAGGGAGAGAGCAGTGTGAAAAGGAAGGGGTAGGAACAGAATGCAGTGTGAATAGGGATTTGGAGAGGTGTGAATGCGTAGTATGAGACAGGGTCGAGCAGGGAGAGAGCACCTTGTGAGTTGAGGCGGGAAGGGGAGGGAGAGCACAATGTGAGGTGGGAGTAGGAGGGGAGAGAGCAGAGTGTGACAAGGAAGGGGGAGGGGAGAGAGATTTTCTAGTGTGGCAGGTGTGGGAGGGGCAAAAGTGCACTGTGCTAGATGGTGAAGTTTGAATGCAATAAAAAAAATCAGTCATTAAATCTGATGATGACCGCAAAATTTTTGCTGTTTGTCATAAAAACCTACGTGGATCATTCGTGCCCTTTAGGGAAGGGAATCTGCCATCCTTACCTGGTCTCGCCTACATGTGACTCCAGACCCATAGCAACATGGTTGACTCTTAACTGCCTCTCTGAACAAGGGCAATTAGGGATAGGAGACAAATTTTGGCCTAACCAGCAGCGCCCACATCTCAGGAACAAATAACAACATATGTCCTATGTTCCTATGATTTTGATTCCGATAAAACTGTGTGTCCTCCAGCATTCCATCATCAAACAGCTTCTACACTACATTTGCCTTACCCATCTCTGAACCTGGTCAGTAGCTCAGTGATGCTATTTATCCAATCAGGATTTACCCAGGCCTGTGTAACTTGCCCTCCCTCTGCATCTATTTGCACAGACATTTTAGCTGCCGCTTCAGACGCGAATTCATCATTTTATCATTCTTCCACTCTTGATCTTTCTTTTAACTTTTTTTCTCTTCATCTCTTCTAGGCACACCCCTTCCATCATCATCCCTCCTTTCACCTCCTTACTCTCAGCTACTTTTCCCTCCCAACAGCAAACCTTCAGGACTCATCAACCTTCCTACTCTCTTGTCACTGTACTGGGCTTGACTTGCTGTTAGACAAGCTGACAGCTTCCCTCTGTGCCTTCCTTGGCATCCTTCAACTGGCTTATTGACACCGGCTCATCATCAACAACAACCCCATTTGCCCAATCCCACTCTTATTCCTGCCATTACACCCGCTGGGGGCTAATCTTACCAATCTCCTTCCTGTCCAACTCACCCCTCCCAATGCTGACCCTGAGGACTCTCAGCAGATGAGCTCTTGCTTTCACTTTACACATCCCCCTCCTGAATGGAGGTAGGTAGGTGACGTGGGTAGGGAGGGAGGGTTGAGGTAGGCGGGTACTGCCTATATGGGTATGTGGGTGAAATAGTAGGTGAGGGGGTGGATAATTGGGGGTGAGTAGGTTGGGTGATAATCAGGTCAGGTGGGGGCTAGTCAGGTGGTCAAGGGGGGTAGTCGGCTCAGGTCAGGGGGTAGTCGGGTGGTCAGCAAGTAGCTAGCTGGGTCAGGTCATGGTTAATCAGGTTGGGTCGGGGGTCAGTCAGATCGGGAGGTAGTAGTCAGATGGTGAGGTGGTATTCGGGTTGGGTTGGGTCGGGGGTAGTCAAGTGGTTGAGGGGACAGTTGGGTCAGGTTGGGTCGGGTCGGGGCGGGTAGGCGGGTGTTTGGGAGATATTCAGGTCAGGTTTGGGAGATGATCTGGTTATCAGGTTGGGGGTTGTCATGTGTAGTTGGGTTGAGTTGGGTAGTCAGGTGGTTGCGGGGTAATTGGGTTGAGTCGGGTGTAGTTGCATTAGATCCAGGAAGATTAGTCACTTGTTCGGGAGCCAGAGTGGGTAGTTGGTTCTGGGGGCAGTCGGCTGGTCAGGAGGGGTAGGCAGGTCAGGGAGGCTAATCACTTGGTCCAGGTAGTTGGTGGTGTGGGGATTAGTTCTGTGGTTGGGACTGGTGGTCCGGTCAGGGGTGGTGGTAGAGATAGTTGAGTGGTCAGGGTGGTAGTTTGATTGGGTCAGGAAAGTAGTCAGGTGGTCAGAGGGATCAAGGGGAGATTTGGTGGTGGGGTGGGTGGGTCAGTGGAAGTGATTGGAGGGTCAGTAGTATAGTTACCCAGGTCTTAGACTAGGTTTCAACCTGTCCAACATTTCCTGGGTAACTATTCAGGTAACTGTGGAACGGTCTGAAGTCTCCAACTCTAACCCAGAGTCTGAGATATTTGCAGAGGGTCCTGGGGAGTGGGGGAATTGCTCCCAGGCAGCTCCCACATGAGTCCATGCACCAGGCTTCCAGCAGGTTCCTGATGTGCATCTTCAGTCATAGAGCAGGTCTCCGGCAACCTGGAGACTGGAAGATTTAGCCAATCATGTTCTCTTTCTTCTCTAAGTTCATGGCCCTCTGATCCTCCCTAAATCTCTCCCTCTGTGTGTAAACTCTCCAATCCATATTCATGGCCTCTCCCTTCACTTTACCTCTCACGTGGTCTCGTGAGTTCCATTGCATCAATTACAGATAAGGGGCAGAATTTTATCATTGGTACACCATTCCCGATGGCAGATCTGGAAGTGTGGGATACTTCCTCTCTCTTGCTTCCCCCATGATTATAATTAAAATGTAAGGGGCTGGCACAGTATATGTGAAGCACGTGCGATTCCGCAGCAGGGGAAGGTTTTCAGTGGTGAAGCTCACCATCAGATAACAATGCAGCTGACAAAGCACCTCTGGTCAAACAAGGAGTCTCTGCATCATGGCCAAAATTTTCCTGTTCAACTCCATTCTTACTAACAAAAGACTTACTTGAGAGCACAAAAGTGGCATCGGTGGTTTTTCAAATTTAAATTTCACTTGTAAATAATTCACATTATGTTGGTTTCACTATATTGATGTGCGCATCATCATTAGTTTAGTCAGTGAGCTATACGTACTGGCACATCTTGTGGTTGACATGCATTGATGGTTACAGGGTAGTTAGGGACATTTCATTTATTGTAGAAGAAACAATGTTGTGTTTTTTTTGTTCACCCTTGGCCAAACACTGACGTGGGCCCACATTTGGACAGTTTTGACCTTACCCTTTAGGCACTTTATTTTGTTATCTTGACTGACTGTCCACCACACCCAGGAGGCCAGGTCCTTCCCATTTCACTCCATCCTCTGTCCTCCCTTGGATCACTCCATGCCCCTGACTCCAGTCCACATCTCCTGAACCCACCACCACTTACACACCTTTGCCAGGCCAAGCCTCCCTGTGAGCTGCCATTCTCCTGCTCCCCCTCCCTTGTGCAGCAGAATTAAACAACGAAAAGCGCTGACCTCAGACACAACTGCACAAAGCCAACTGATAACTGACACCTTTAAATAAACATGAACCGGGTGCAACTAGATTCTCGTACACCACTGGCTTTATCTTGCAAGTAGGAATTTATTGAAAAAAGGTTTAATGCTAATGAATATTCATGACATGAAGGTGTATTATAAGCATGAGCCTGCAACAGGCCAGTGTGAGGTCTGACATGCCACATTGATGGGCTTGGGTCCAGAGCGGCTGCAAGTTGCGCACATGACTCAAACTGCATCTTAGCCCACAATCGGTAAATCAAAATTTTCCATTTTGTCTAATTCAGTCACCCTACATGCCGTGTTTCTCGCTCTTGCGGGCTCCATAAAATCCCTCCATCACCAGTGCTACCGAACTACTCTTAGTGATGGACATTGGGAGAGCTGTCTCACAGGCTAGTCAAGCAACAGCCTGACATAGGCATCCTCACAGAATCATACCTTACAAACAATGTCCCGGACACCATCATCACCTTCCCTGGGTATGTCATGTCCCATTGGCAGGACAGACCCAGCAGAAGTGATGGGAACCCTCAACATTCTGCAGAGTACATTCTGCACCCTTGTCACCCTCGGTGCTTCCTCCAAGTGGTGTTCAATTGAGGCATGTGATAATCAGCAGGAGGTTTCCATGTTTGACCTGATGCAATGAAACTTCATGGGGTCTGGAGTCAATGTTAAGGGTTCCCACCACTTCTGCTGAGTCTGTCCTGCCGATGGGGCATGACATACCCAGGGATGGTGATGATGGTGTCTGGGACATTGTTTGTAAGGTATGATTCTGTGAGGATGACTATGTCAGGCTGCTGCTTGACTAGCCTGTGAGACAGCTCTCCCTATTTTGGTCCAAGCCCCCAGATGTTAGTAAGGAGGGCTTTGCAGGGTCAGCAGGGCTGAGTTTGCTGTTGTCATTTCCAGTGCCTAGGTCGATGCCGGGCAGTCTGTCCAGTTTCATTCCTTTTAGACTTTTTGGCAGTTTGATACAACTGAGTGTCTTGCCATTTCAGAGGGCATTTAAGAGTCAACCACATTGCTGTGGGTCTGGAGTCACATGTAGGCCAGACCAGGTAAGGACAGCTGATTTCCTTCCCTAAAGGGGATCAGTGAATCAGATGGGTTTTTCTTTGAATTGACATGGTCATCATTAGGCTTTTAATTCCAGATTTTTATTGAATTCCAATTCCACCATCTGCCAGGTCCAGAGCATTACCCTGGGTCTCCGGATCACCAGTCCAGTGACAAGTCCACTACATCACCACCTCCCCTTCTACTGCACCTCTTTAATATTGTACTTTGTGTAATTTTTAATTCAAAATGTTTTGTAGTGTACTTCTACAAATATAAAGAATAAAGTATATTTTGCATAAAAAAAGCACATAAACGGTAAAAAATAGAAGGTTGTACTTATCCAGTGGGGTGAAGTCAAATGAGAAGAGGCTGATGTGGAGCATAAACACTGGTATAGGTCAGTTTGGTTGAAAGGTGAGTTTCTGTGCTTTACATTCAATGTAAATAAGTGACTAGATGTGCGAGCAGATGCTTGGTTGAGTACTGCTGGTAAGAAACGGTGTTCCTGGTGGGGAGTTGCACTAGCAGAGAGTACTGGGGAGGAGCAGTTAGCGTCACTCTCCACCCAAAGCCCCTGGTTGGGTAATTGGCCCTTGGAGGTTCCATTTAGCTTTAGTTAGCTTCTAACCGGTAATTCTACAAGTTTGTAGTGGAGCCTCACCCATTGTAGCACTGGGCATAGAATCAGTGCTTCTGGCATGTTAACTGTTCCCCCTGAGCTGTATCCCGTGTAGTAAGCTTGAAGTCAGAGCCAGGCCTCACAAATTCTCTCCCAAGATCTCTGTCCACATCAGCTGAGCCCTCCATTAAAAAACCCTTCAGCCAATCTGCCTTTATACTCCACTTACTTTTCATTGTCTTGACGGCCACTTTGAGAATATAATCATCCTGGTTCAACTGTCCTTCCATCACCGAGCCAAACTCCCCTGACAAAATAAATAAGTCTTTATGTCAATGTACCAGCAATTACATTGTTAAAACAGGTGATGGGCATTGGCCCACACATACATAGGTGCATGGCCTGACCAGATTAGCCACCAATAGATCCAGGCAGCAGGCAATTCAGGGGGTCATCCGACCCGACTGTCTGCCCCTCTTCTGTGGTTATGTTCGCAGCCAGCTGCCCTTGGAGAGGGAGCACACGGTGTCTGCCGGCACAATCAAGGCTTTCTGCGCCCAGTGGGCACCCCAGGGCTGTGGTGCTTTATTGACCCCCTTAATCACATTTTGATTTGAATTTTGTAAGTTTCCTTTAAAACTTTGTCTTTCTTTTTGCAGCGCCCCTTTAAGGGGCTGCCTTTTAATCCTTGATTTGTTCATTTGTTTTAATTGATTTACTCAAAAGCGAACACAGGGGTACAGCTGTAACACTTGACAGGTCGGGGGAAGGGACTGGGAGTCTGTCACTCTGTTGAGCTGGCTGAAGAATCAGCCTGCTTGAGACTAGCTTCAGACTCATCCTTCATTTATGTACAATTATTGGAGTTAACATACATTAAAGTGAAAGAGATCAAAGCAGGCAACATGTTCTACTTTCCATAAAGACACTAGCCCGGTCTCTACAAATGAGCCTAATTCCAATCTCAATCCTAATCCCAATCTCAATCCCACTCCCAATCTCAATCCTAATCTCAGTCCCAGTTTTAGACACAATCTCAATCCCAATTCGAAATCCAATCCCAAAATTAATCTTGCTCATAATTCCAATTTCAATCCCAATCTTCATCTTTCCCAATCTTAATGATAATAAATTGCAATCGCAATCCCTACTTCAAACGCAATGCTCATCTCTAAATCAATTCTAAACCTGTTCCAAATTCCAACCCAAAACTCAATCCCAATATCAACCCTAAAGACTAGTTGAAGACATGTCACTTAACTCCTAAAAGGAGTGAGAATTGGGGATTATAAGAGCTGGGAGTCTAAAATGAGGAAAAGCACTGATGGGGATACTGAGGTGTTGGATGTGCTGCATGTTATGAAAGGAATTTTGTCTGCAGAACAAATTTCAGGACAGGGTTTCATGGAGGAGCTGGTTTCAGGATTAGGCATATTGATGAAAAGCTTTAAATTGGGAGATTAAACACTGCTATGAATAACTCAGGGGTAAAATGGCAGCCTGTTCGATGGAATGGGGTAGTTGGAGCAGGAAGGTCATGTGATAAAGCCTCCAAGAATATAGCCAACTAGAGTTGGCAACTCTACCAGTTGTAGAGATCAGGTTCAGTTCTGACCATCAGAAACAGTGCATTGGGTTAATAAGGGATTTAGTTGTATTCCCTGTACCCCTTCTATACCCAACTAGTGCCCAGTTCAAAGCTTTTGGCATCCCTAATTCACAAGTCCAAATATGATTACACAGTTTAAACTTCTCGCTGGCCCAAGCTGGGAAGATGGAAGAGTCGCCTGACACTATCTGATGGAGTCTCTCACCTCTTTGCTCACATTGCTGTCCTCATTAAACTTCACTATGATCCAAAGCAACTAATTAGAAACAGTGGCATCATTTAGAAGGTGGGGGTAAAAGACCCCATGGTATTTCTCCTTAAATGCTCATTAAAGGTTTATTCCCCTTCACTTTTTTTTTTAACACCTCCAAGAGATCCATAAGTTAACGGTAACCATTCCACAATCACTGCAAAAGACATTGTTAAAAGCCTGGACCCAAAATTGACTCTTCTGCACATTCATGGTTGGGGATATGCCACCACTAAGCAGCAGGTTTACCCCAGCAACCAAGCTCATGTCCTTACCTTCTCCTAGAGTCTTGCCCAGTGCCAACTTATGTCGGTCAATCATCACGTCCCGGAGCTTCTCCTTGAGGTCATCACTGATTCCCAGAGTGTTCACTGGGAGGGAGGAAATAAAACACCAAGAATTAACAAAGCCTCTGAAGTTCAGTCAGAAAGCTGAGCTGGTCATTGTGCCAGTCTACAATAAGGATAGGGGAGACAGTGGTGTAGTGGTAATGTCACTGGACTAGTAATCCAGAGGCCCAGGCTAACATTCTTGGGCAATTCCATAATCTAGAATTGAAAAGCTAGTCTCAGTAATGGTGACCATGAAACCATTGCTGATTGTTGTAAAAACCCATCATTAATATCCTTTAGGGAAGGAAATCTGCTATGCTTACCTTGTCTGACCTACATGTGACTCCAGATCCACAGCCATGTGGTTGATTCTTAAATGCCTTCTGACATGGCCTAGCAAGCCACTCAGTTCAAGGGCAATTAGGGATGGGCAACAAACGCTGGCCTTGCCTGTGATGCCCACATCCCATAGAAGAATAAATTTAAGGAAGTAAAGTGCCAATGTGAGCAGAATCGAGTTGATCAACAGTTACAACCTTACTCATACTTTAGTTCAGGGCATGAAATACCAGAACCAAGGCATATACTATCAGGAAAGATTGAAAAGGTTCTCTAGAAAAGAGAAGATTGAGAAGTAACCTAATATTGGCCTTTAAAATGATGATAGGGGAGATGATTGCACTTACAGGTGGAGACCCTAACTAGGGACCACGAGTATCAGGTGTCACTAATAAATCTAATAAGGAATTCAGAAGGAACTTTTTTTAATGCAGCAAGTGACTAGAAAGCGGAACGTGCTACGCCAGGGAGTAGTTGAGGCAAATAACAAAGATGCATTTAAACTAGAGTTGCTGACCCTTCAGGGTTGCCCTGGAGACTCCTAGACTTGAAAATTAATCTCCTGGATACTCTGTGAGAAACACAGGAGAAAAACCATCTAGGAATGCAAAAGTTTTTTTCAATTTTTGATGGGTGTAATTGTTACAAAAGTACTGGAGATAGGGAGAAAAGTGATGTTTGACAGTGCAGTTGGAGGCAGGAAATCATGTGATGCAACCTTTAGAAAGGTTGTTCGAGACTTTAAGATGAATCTGGATTAGGACATGAGAGAGGATGGACCAGAAGGATATGCTGATGGGGTAAATAGTGGGTGGATAGTCATGTACAGGATCAACACTAGCATAGAGCAGTTGGGCTGAATGGCCTGTCCCTGTGCTGGAAATGCAACACAATACCAATGTCATTTCTCTTAATAGTATCTGCTCTGAAAATGGAGAGGCTTGAAATCCACCCAGGCTCCCAGGTAAGAAGGACCATGCTCTCACTCATTGTATATCCCAATTGTTTGCAAGCTGAACTCTATTAAGTTAACAATGGAGCTGCAGTCATTCTTGATTGTAGGAGAGGGCCCAGAGCCTCTGGTCAAACTCAGGATACCAGGATTACTATTTACTGAGATAAAAACAAAAAACAAAAAACTGCGGATGCTGGAAATCCAAAACAGAAACAGAATTACCTGGAAAAACTCAGCAGGTCAGGCAGCATCGGCGGAGAAGAAAAGAGTTGACGTTTCGAGTCCTCATGACCCTTCGACAGAACAGAGTGTTCCACTAAGGGTTGCCAACTCTCCAGCATTACACTCAAGTCTCCAGGAATTGAACCTTAACCTCCTGTACACTACAGGGAGCAACACCCAGGAGAAAAACCAGAGGGCATTAAAATAAATTGTGAGCCTCTTATCTTTGAACACTTTTGATTATTAGCTATTGGACATGCGAAAACAATAAAGTTATGAAGAGGCTGTTCTCTTTCCAATTGGCTTTGGAAAGCAGAACAAGGACAACATGTCAGGTGATCAACCAATGGTAGGAGTTTGCAGGCTGGGTGGTTGGAGATAGGATGTCATTGTGATGAAATCTCCATGAATATTTTCAGAGTTGGCAAACCTCATCCCCCCAGGAGTACCTGTGACATACATGTGACAAAAAAAACTGAGGCATTCTTTTTATTTTCTGGCCTAAAGTGGAGATTCCGCAACGTGGACTTATTGTAGGGACCACCCGGGGTCCCCAGTACCACCCACAGCCTCCAGCACCAGCCAAGGATGCCAATGATGGCCCCAGTATCAACCAGGGTCCCCATGCAGCAACCCTCGCTGCAGCTTGATTTGAAGGCCTGTTTTTTTTAGTATCAGTTTTCCAAACGCTCTGTGCATCAGGCTTTAGATGTCTAGAAATACAAACATAAGACAAGCTCTTCAGTTTAAATAAATCAAATCCTGTTCACTGAGTGGCTCCTCAGAGAACCATTATGGGAGATGGGAAGGGTCAAAAGTCAAAGTGCAACCAAGGCCACCCAAAAGCCTATCAACAGATTCTGAAATGCTTACACGTTGAGACTTGGAAAATGAGTGTTCAGTTATGTAAGTATAGCAGTATCCATTGCATAAACAAACAGAAACATTTCCAGTGTCTGCCTCCTGTTTGGTTTTGGGATTCTGTGCTTAATTTTGATTGCGTCTGGTTCATTTCTAGAAGTTACCAGGAGCTCCATTCCCACCAGAGATTCCCAGATGGTGGAATGAGCCTGGGAAAATTACGGTGGAGAATTCGGCTGATTCTATTTTGGGTTTATTATTTCCTGGAGGCTGATTTTGGTTCTGACTGAAAGTACAAGGAACAGTAGGAACAGTTACTCCTTATCTATGTTGTTAAAACACCTCATAATTGCCAACATCTGTGTTAAATTTCCCCCCCTAACTTTTTCAACTCTGAGAACAAGCCAAGCTCCTGGCATCTTTGCACCTTACGAGATGGTAACACTGGCCCTCTAGTGGCAACCCACTGCAATTGTGGACTTGGTCCTGAAGCAAAAACCCTGTGCTCTTCCACTTTGTTGTTGGGAGAGAGAAGCACCTTTTTGGGTGACGTGGGGGTTGGGCTTATGTGGAGCATTGTAGGATGCTGTCTGGCAAGGCTGAAGATTTCCAGCTATTACTGAGTAGTACAGAGATGTGTAACATGCTTCTATTGTAGGCAATATGGATTTCAAAACCAACTAAAGACTTGAATTTATGTAGCAACTCTCACAATCTCAGGATGTCCCAAAGTGCTTTAAAGCCAATTAAGTATTTTTTGAATAAGTCTCCATGGTAATGTAGGCAATGCAGCAGCAAATTTATGCACAGTAAGAGCCCACAAACAGCAATCTGATAATTACCAGACAATCTGTTTTTTAAAAATTCTTTCACAGGATGTGGGCATCACTGGTTAGGCCACCATTTGTTGGCTTTCCCTAATTGCCCTTGAGGTGGTGTTGGTTGACAGAATCATATTGGCCAGGGAGAACTCCCCTGATCTTTATAATACATATATTTATCTGCCCCACCGCCATTAGATCATACGAACATATGAGCTAGAGCAGAAGTAAGCCATTTGGCCCCTCAAACCTATTCCGCCATTCAATAGGACCATGGGTGATCTGCTTGTGTTTTGAATTCCACGTTCCCACCAGATCAATGGGTAGCACCACTGCTTGTATACATGCACATAGAAAACAACCAACACCAGATCAATGGGTAGCACCACTGCTTGTATACATGCACATAGAAAACACCCAACACCAGATCAATGGGTAGCACCACTGCTTGTATACATGCACATAGAAAACAACCAACACCAGATCAATGGGTAGCACCACTGCTTGTATACATGCACATAGAAAACAACCAACTTCAGTTGCCAGCCAATACTGCATTCATTGATCTCAAATAAAGCAGAAACTGGGACAAAGCAATGGACCCCTGAGACTCAAAGAAGGAAATGGAATGACCAGCCTTGATTCCTGATCCCAATCATTATTCAACAACCTCTATCAGAACAGGGCAGCCAATTGGCACATTTAGGCGAGGATTTCTGCTCCCGAGTCAGGTAGTGGGAATCAGGAAATCTCCCGGCTTGGCACAGCCGCCTTGAGAAAAAACGCCCTGGATCTGCATTTGGTGGTGAATGGGTGCAGGAAGGAGTCAGACCGGCCATCCCCATACACAGATCGGAGGTGGCCACAGGGGCTGCCAAGATTCTCTGGGACATTGTCGCACTTGTTTTCTGTTCGCATCCCCTCACACTGCCCCCCGCTCCCCATGCTCACACCTGTAATCTCAAGCCAACCAATCCCATACTCCCTATGGCAACTTAGTGTCAACTTATGACCCCTCACCCATCCTTCTGGCCCTTATAGTCCCTATGTCAGCTTAGTGTTAACTCATGCCAACCATGACACCCCATCTTTGCCCTTACACCTGCCATGCCAACTCAGTATCCAGCTTGGGGAGGCCTCAGGTGCCTTGCTGAGATGAATTTTTAAAAAGCTCTATCTATTACACAGCTCCCTATATAAAAAGCCCCAGTCAAAAAAGCCCATTCAATACATTGAAATCGCCACAAGCGCTTAATCCCTTATCAAAGCATAGCCCCACATCAAAGACAACCAATCCTTAAAACATCTTTGAGCTGTCAAACAAAATGTGAACTTACAACTTATAACTTGATAGTGTGACAGTTCTACAGATCTTATCCATCCTTCAAGAGCATTTACAACTTCCCTTAAGATTCATAACTTCCACACTGCGGGATCAGGCCCTTGATTCAGTGGAAATGTGGTTTCCACGTAGGAGCCAAGACCCATCCCTGTCCCCCCTGCACCCCGGACACCCCAGTTAAAATAGTATGTCAGATTTGGGGCCAGGAAGGACTTCTAGGTCATGGTGCAGCCTCCCATTTTGGCAGGTCCCTGGAATCACCATGATTCTGCAAACATCCAGGCCAAAATTTACAGCACAGAATCAGGCCGTGCATGTCAATTGGTCTGTCCCAGTGTTTATGCTCCCCATGGGTCTTTTCCCACCCCTTTTCATGTAACCCTATCAACATATCACAGGTTATACAATGGTTACAGCACAGAAAGAGGCCATTTTGCTAGTCAGGTCTGTGTTGGCTCTCTGAAGGAGCAATTTACCTAGTGCCAACTAGCCACTGCCCTGCACAATCTTCCTTTTCAGATAATGATTTAATTCCCTCTTAAATGCCTCAATGACCCTATCGCCACTGCACACTCAGGTAGCGCATTCCAGTTCCTAACCACTTGCACATGAAAAGGTTTTTCTTCATTGATTCTTTTGTCTATTACTTTAAATCCATGCCTTCTTGTTCCTGATCCTTTCACCTGTAGGAACAGCTTTTTTTACATTTGTTCATGGGATGTGGGCATCGGTGGCTAGGCCAACATTTGCCTTTCAGAAGGTGAATGAGAAATGCCTTCTTGAACCGCTGCAGTTGATGTGATGTAGGTACACCTACAGTGCTGTTAGGGAGGGAGTTCCAGGGTTTGGACCCAGCGACAGTGAAGGAACGGCGATATATTTCCAAGTCAGGATGGTGAGTAGCTTGGAGGGGAACTTGTAGGAGGTGGTGTTCCCATGCATCTGTTGCCCCTGTCCATCTAGGTGGTAGAGGTCACAGGTTTGTGAGGTGCTGTCGAAGGAACCTTGGTGAGTTGCTGCAGGGCATCTTGTATATGGTACAGACTGCTGCCACTGTGCGTCAGTGGTGGAGGGAGTGAATGTTTATGGATAGGGTGCCAATGAAGTGGGCTGCTTTGTCCTGGATGGTGTTGAGCTTCTTGAGTGTTATTGGAGCTGCACTCATGGAGAGTATTCCATTACTGGAATACTCCTGACTTGTGTCTTGTAGATGGTGGACAGGCTCTGGGGAGTCAGGTGGTGAGTTACCCTCTGCAGAATTTCCGGCCTCTGACCTGCTCTTGTAAACACAATATTTATATGGCTAATCCAGTTCAGTTTCTGGTAAATGGTAACCCCCCACAATGTTGATAGTTGGGGATTCAGCAATGGTAATGCCGTTGAATATCAAGGGGAGCTTTTCCCTATCGACTCTGAGCAGACTCCTCATGATTCTGAATACCTCTACCAAATCTCCTCTCAACCTTCTCTTCCCTAAGGAAAACATTCCTGGACTCTCCTTTCTTAGTAACTGAGGTTCCTCATTCCAAGAACCAATTTTGTGAATCTTTTCTGCACCCAAATATCCTTCAATTCCTTTAGCACTCGTGTTTATCTAGCTTCCCTTTAAATTTATCTACGCCATTCACCTTATCTACTCCATGCATTAATCCATATCGTGGCCACTCTCTAAGAATCTTATATCCTAGTACTGGACTCCTCCACAAATGGAAGTACCATCTTATTGGTTAATCAAGGACCGTGCACTCCAAAGTTCTAATAAACTGCCCCCAAGTGCAAGATGCCTCCAACACTGGGTCTCAGAAACTTGAATCCTGGAGTCTCCTGGAGTTAAGGACCTATTCTCCTGCACACTGCTGCTAGTGAAACTCAGGAGAAAAATCATTGGTGGATTAAAAAAGTGTTTTTTAAAATATACTTTGAACGTTTTGGTTTCTTAGTTATATAAGCTTGGAACGAAGGAAAAAAGGAAGTTTGACAGGGCAGGGCAGTTGAAGGCAGGCGGTCATGTGATAAAATCTCCAGGATTTGGTCCAATTGGATTGGCAACCCTGAATACAAAAGCAAGGTGGAATTAGATACACTGAGGCAGCTAAAGTGTCAACACAAGGACCCTATCTCTTGGAGTTTGCAGCCTGTTTTATTGTGGGTGTGGGGGTGATTGGGGATGAAAGACAATGTTTCAGCTCATTTCTTTGTAAAACATAAAATATATTTAGCACTTGGCCTGTGTCCTGGGTCTGTAGCTGAATTGGATTTTCCTGAATTGTCGCCAGCCTCTCCTGCCAATGCGTGGATTTGGCAGAGGACAATCCTGTCTCAGTTTCCTGTGCTGCTCTCATTCATTCCAGGCCCACTTACAAGAACCAAACCCTTGACTTCTCAGTCCAAGGAGCACTGTGGTTCTAGTTGTTCGGATGTGAGCCAAAATTTTAAAATAAAAATCACAGACACTTTACCACACCCATTAAACTCTCCACCCAGTCCAAAGCATAGATGTGCTTCAGTCAGCATCAATTCCACTGCCTGGCTAGGCTCATCTGCATTTTGCATGATGAATCTTTAAAGTTCTAATCCACGTGTTCAAATCCTTTCACAGCCTCAAACTTTCCTATCTCTGTAACCTCCTCCAACTCTACAACAACCCTTATCCCTGTAACATCATCCCACTCTACAATCCTCCCTATCTGTGTTAGCTCCTCCAGCCCTACAACCTCCCAATCTCTGGAACCGCCTCCAGCTTCACCATCCTCCCTATCTCGTAACCTTAGCCAGCCCTTATACACCTCCCAATCTCTGTAAGCTTCTGCAGCCCCTATACCCCTCCTTATTTCTGTAACTTTCTCTAGCCACACAACCTTCCCCAGCCCCTACAACTCCCTCTATCTCTGTAACCTTTCCCAGACCCTACAACCCTCCATATATTTGTAACCCCCTCAAGCCATACAACCCTCCCTATCTCTGTAACCTCCTCCAGTCCCTACAACCCTCCCTATCTCTGTAACCTCCTCAAGCCATACAACCCTCCCTATCTCTGTAACCTCCTCCAGCCCCTAGAGCCCTCCCTATCTCTGTAACCTCCTCAAGCCATACAACCCTCCCTATCTCTGTAACCTCCTCCAGTCCCTACAACCCTCCCTATCTCTGTAACCTCCTCAAGACCCTACAACCCTCCCTATCTCTGTAATCTCCTCCAGTCCCTACAACTCTCCCTATCTCTGTAACCTCCTCCAGTCGTACAATTCTCCCTATCTCTGTAACCTCCTCCAGCTGTACAATCCTCCCTATCTCTGTAACCTCCTCCAGCCCTTACAATCCTCCCTATCTCTGTAATCTCCTCCAGCTGTACAACCCTCCCTATCTCTGTAACCTCCTCCAGCCATACAACCCTCCCTATCTCTGTAACCTCCTCCAGCCATACAACCCTCCCTATCTCTGTAACCTCCTCCAGCTGTACAACCCTCCCTATCTCTGTAACCTCCTCCAGCCCCTACAACCCTCCCTATCTCTGTAACCTCCTCCAGCCCCTACAACCCTCCCTATCTCTGTAACCTCCTCCAGCTGTACAACCCTCCCTATCTCTGTAACCTCCTCCAGCTGTACAACCCTGCCTATCTCTGTAACCTCTTCCAGCCGTACAACCCTCCCTATCTCTGTAACCTCCTCCAGCCGTACAACCCTCCCTATCTCTGTAACCCCCTCCAGCCCCTACAACCCTCCTTATCTCTGTAACCCTCTCCAGCCCCTACAATCCTCCCTATCTCTGTAACCTTCTCCAGCCATACAACCCTCCCTATCTCTGTAACCTCCTCCAGCTGTACAATTCTCCCTATCTCTGTAACCTCCTCCAGTCGTACAATTTTCCCTATCTCTGTAACCTCCTCCAGCCATACAACCCTCCCTATCTCTGTAACCTCCTCCAGCCCCTACAACCCTCCCTATCTCTGTAACCTCCTCCAGCCCCTACAACCCTCCATATCTCTGTAACCTCCTCCAGCCCCTACAATCCTCCCTATCTCTGTAACCTTCTCCAGCCATACAACCCTCCCTATCTCTGTAACCTCCTCCAGCCGTACAATTCTCCCTATCTCTGTAACCTCCTCCAGTCGTACAATTCTCCCTATCTCTGTAACCTCCTCTGGCCCCTACAACCCTCCCTATCTCTGTAACCTCCTCCAGCCATACAACCCTCCCTATCTCTGTAACCTCCTCCAGCCCCTACAACCCTCCCTATCTCTGTAACCTCCTCCAGCCCCTACAACCCTCCCTATCTCTGTAACCTTCTCCAGCCCCTACAACCCTCCCTATCTCTGTAACCTTCTCCAGCCCCTACAATCCTCCCTATCTCTGTAACTTCTTCCAGCCATACACCCCTCCCTATCTCTGTAACCTCCTCCAGCCGTACAACCCTCCCTATCTCTGTAACCTCCTCCAGCTGTACAACCCTCCCTATCTCTGTAACCTCCTCCAGCTGTACATCTCTCCGAGGTCTCTGGTCACAGGGATTGGAAGAGGAGATGTGGATTTTCCAGCCAAACTTAACCCCGTCGCTCCCAATTTTTAAACAATTAATTTGATTTATATAGCGCCTTTAACTTAGAAAAAGATTGCAATCTGCTTCACAGGAGCGTAATCAGATAAAAATTGATACCAATCTCCTAATACCAAGAGATATTAGGAAAACCTAGTGAAAGAAGGAGGTTTAAGGAGAAGAGAGACAGAGAGATTGAGTAGTGGAGAAGTTTAGGAAGCTTATTCCAGAGCTTCATGATGAAAGATCATCATTGACCTGAAATGCTAACTCTGTTTCTCTTCACTGACTTGCTGAGAGTTTCCAGAGTTTTCTGTTTTTATTTCAGATTCCTGGTATCTGCAGTATTTTGCTTTTATGTAAGTTAACATACCAGGAAATTATTCAGATGGGGACTGAGAACTAGGTTAAAATATTGGTTATTGAATCTTTTTCTTTTCGATTGGTACTTATCAATAAAAATCAGCACCATAATATCTGGTCAAATCATCACTTAGAGAAAGTAATTTCATTTTCAGAGAAGAACATTCTTTAAACATTGTGCACTTCTGAAATAACTTTCCCTTCATTGCTTCTCAGACTGTGGGCACTGCTAGCAAGATCCATTTATTGCCCATCCCTAGCTGCCTAAGGAGAAAGTACCGAGCCTTCTCCTCGATTGAAATTTGATAGAGCTGAGTGGTTTGCTAGGCCAGAGGGCAGTTGAGAGCCAACCACCTCACTGAAGGACTAGAATCACCATTTGGCCAGACTAGATAAAGATAACAGGCTTCCCTCCCTGAAGGGCCTCAGTGAACAAGTTGGGCCTTTATGATAATTCAAACTTTGTAAAACACTGGTTCGACCTCAAATGGTGTCCAATTCAGGCACCACACTTTAGGAAGAATGTGAAGGCTTCAGAGAGGGTGCAGGAAAGGTTTCTCAGAGATTAGTTTCAGGGATGAGGGGCTTCAGTTACATGAATAGGTTGGCGGGGTTAGGGTTGTTCTCAATCGAAAGGAGAAGGCTGAGAGGAAATTTGATAGATGCATTCAAAAGCATGAGGGATCCCAATGGAGAAAGAGATTTGGCAGAAGGGCCGCAAAGGTGCAAGAGTTTAAGGCGAAGGACAAAAGAAGCAAAAGCAAAATGAAGAAAAATTTGTTTACACAGCAAGTGGAATGCACTGCCTCCGAGTGCGGCGGAGGCAGATTCAATCTGGAATGCACTGCCTCCGAGTGCGGCGGAGGCAGATTCAATCTGGAATGCACTGCCTCCGAGTGCGGCGGAGGCAGATTCAATCTGGAATGCACTGCCTCCGAGTGCGGCGGAGGCAGATTCAATCTGGAATGCACTGCCTCCGAGTGCGGCGGAGGCAGATTCAATCTGGAATGCACTGCCTCCGAGTGCGGCGGAGGCAGATTCAATCTGGAATGCACTGCCTCCGAGTGCGGCGGAGGCAGATTCAATCTGGAATGCACTGCCTCCGAGTGCGGCGGAGGCAGATTCAATCTGGAATGCACTGCCTCCGAGTGCGGCGGAGGCAGATTCAATCTGGAATGCACTGCCTCCGAGTGCGGCGGAGGCAGATTCAATCTGGAATGCACTGCCTCCGAGTGCGGTGGAGGCAGATTCAATCATGGCTTTCAAAATGGAATTGGATAAACATCTGAAGGGGAAAGAAATGTACGGTTCCAGTGAAATGGTGGAGGGATTGGGACTAGCTGAGTTGTTCTTGCAGGGAGCCAGCATGGACACAATGGGCAGAATAGCCTCTTTCTTTGCTGTAACCATTCAATAATTCTATGAACAGTTCCATCATCCCTTTTAGCACAATTTCGGGATTTTAAACATTAATTCCAATTACTATGGTGGAATTCAAACTCTCATTCTGCAGAGAATTAGCCCAGGGCTGTGTCTTACTGCTCCAGTAACGTAACTACCACCCTACTGTGCCCAGTATAGGTACTCACATATACTAGGAGCTAGTTTCTCCCGGCATATATTCACACCCTTTCCCCATCTTCATGTTTGCAGGCTTCTTTTCAAAGGCAAAATTCAAAAAATAGATAAATCAGACTTTTTAAAAATCTGTTTTTATGTTTTTGAAAATGACCACATGCCCATTGGGCTTGTCATTGCCAATGATCTCTATTTGTCCCTTTTCAATTCCTTGGAAGCAAAAAAAGGATGTTCCAGACCAAAACTGATATAATTTAAGGAAATTTCTGCTTGAAATGTGCTTCATTTGGTTTGATTTTTTTAATGCCCTTATACTTATGCCATAAAAATGTTTTCAAAGGAACAGGCTTCAGTGAATATAAATCCCTCAAAACAAAATGCCCAAAAAATTGCAATAAAAGACCAGGAGAATGTGTCCAAAACTCTGGTCATGGTTTCAACGGCAGCTCTGAGCAAAGCCTAACGGCACAAAACTCACACATCACTTTCTGTACCTTGCAGGGAGTCCGGTGCTTTTGGGGCAGAGGAGGAAGAGCAATCAATAACAAAAAAACAAGATTTGGACATACCTTCTGCCCAAAAGTTCATGATCTTTTAAGTCATGTGATTGATTGGGAATGATGTCAGATTGTGGGCATCTCTGGGCACAAGCACAGAGGAAACTCAAGGCCACTTTCCAAAGAAAAGGTGACTCAATGTTTGGTGATACCATAAAAAACATCACAACCTACACAAGTTCAGCATCTCCATAACCAACCCCAGTGCAGCAAGGGGCTGAGAAGGATTACCAAAGAAACCAGTGTATTGGGCTTTACTTTGACCCTCTGAGCCTCTTGATGAAATCAGTAGCACCTGAGTAGAGCCATGACTCCCTCCCTTTGCTCAGTTTGTTCCTCTTTCTCCCCAGAGTCAATAGATCATGGGTTCAGGTTCTGCTCCAGATACATGAGCAGTCTCTCCAGGCAGACACTCCAGTGGAGTTCTAAGGGAGTGCTGCGCTGACAGGGATGACTTTTGAATGAGATTGTTACAACACAGAAGGAGGCCATTTGGCCCATCATGTCTGTACAGACTCTCCATAATTGAGCAATTTACTTAATGCCGTTCTCCTGCCCTCTCCCTGTAACCCTGCACATTCTTCATTTAATTCCCTTTTGAATGCTTCAGTTAAACTTGCCTTCACCACACTGTCAGGTACTGCATTCCATACCTGTACCAATCAGTGTCAAACCAAAGGCTGAGCTGCTCTCTCAAGTGGATGTAAGAGATGTTTTGGTACTACTTTGAAGGCGGAAAGGGGAGCTCTGGCCAAAAGGAATCCTTCAAGCAACATCACTAAAGTAGATTATCCGGACATGATTATATTAGAGTTTGTAGAGTTTACTGTGCACAAATTGTTTGCTGCATTTCCTACATCCTAACAGTGACCAAAATTCAAAATTACTTCAAGGGCAGGATATTGAGTTTGGTGAGCGAGGGGCGGGGCCTGCTCGCTGACGCGTATAATGACGAGGGAAGACATCAGGCAGAACTCCTGATGTGATGTCACCCCAAGTCATTTAAACTTTCAGGTCAGTGGGGCTGCAGCCAAATCAGCTGTGCACCCGCCGACCTGTCAACGGCCAATTGAGGCCATTCAAAGACGAACTGAAGTAGTTAATGGACCTGCCCGTCCAACCTTAAAGTTAGCAGGCAGGCCGGGGGCCCTGGTGGGCTTCGGAAAAAGAATGAAACCTCATCCACAGGCGGGATGAGGTTTCGTGTAGGTTTTTAAAAATTTAATTGAAGTCAAATTAAAAATGATGGACATGTCCCTGAGGGGACATATCAGGGAAGTTTTATTTGTCTATATTTCCCATTTTTAAATTTGGTGCCGATCTCCCTGAGGCAGCACTTAGCCTCAGGGAGGTGAGCGTGCTCTTTTGTGCGCATGCGTGAAAGAGCTCACTCTCAGCTGAGGGAATCCCCCCGGCCCACACAGGGCACACATAGCGCTTCCTGGCGGACGTCCTTAATTGGCCCACCCACTTAAAATGGCGACGCACCCCCGATCGGAGGCGCACCTGTACACACCCGCTCCTGAACTTCCCCCGGGAGACAATTCTTCCCCAATTGCTGTTAAGCGCTTTGGGCTGTCTGGAAGTCAAGAAAGGTGCAATAGAAATGAAAGTGTTCTTTCTTTTAACCATAAACACTTTTAAATGGCTTGTGGCAGAATCCAAAACAGAGGTCACTCATCGACATTCGAAGGCTGACCACATATGTCAGACTCAACTGTTAATTTACTGGAGAAGGTGGGGAGGAACAATTGAAAAAAACATTTTTAGAGCTTGCAATGTAACAAAGAATATGGGCAAAAAAGAAAAAAACTCCCAGCAAATCATTTATTTTTAGCCCTAGCTTAGCATTAATGTTTGTTTATTGGCTTCTAGTCCTGGGGTGAACCAGCCAGGGGAAAGAATCCAAGGTCACGCCATGTGTTGGAATGTTTGAATTCCCTGAGACTCTGGTAAATGAGCTAAATGATGCATTAATTCCAGACACACTAACAACAAACATCAGGCTGTGGCTTTTATAAGAAAACTTGCAGGAGAAAAGAATCTCCACCATCAGATCAGGAAGCCTGCAATTATGCCCCAAGCGATATAGACCTTCAGTGCTCTCTCGAGAACTCCAGTACAGTGTGAGCGGAGGTGTGGAAAATGCTTATAAATGTAGATTTTACAGATTAGCATTTGCAGCATGGAAACACATGGCTAAGAAAAGAACAAGGCCATTCAGCACCTCGAGCAGGTCCCACCATCCAACTAGATCATGGCTGATCTTAACTCCATCCCTTAACACCCTGAGCTAACAAAAATGTTTGTTAGTTAAGTTTATTAAGGATGTATTGATCTCAAATGGCATCTTCAGTTGAGTCTCAGCCTTTATTCAAGGTGAGTTCCAGAGTTCTATTCCCCTTTGTGTGAAGATGTACCTCCTGCCATCACCCCTGAACAACTATCTCTAACTGGTTGTGTCCCTATGTTTTAGACTCACCCCCGTCCGCACAGAGGAAAATGTTTCACTCTATCAACCCAACTAAATCCTTTAATCATCTTAAACTCCTCCATTTGATCACTGCACAAGTCTATACATTCAAGGGAATGCAAACTTAACCTATGTTGTACTGTACTTGCAGATCAGGAATTCATGACTTGGTACCCAATATGGAGTCCACTTGTATAAGGTTCTGCATTGGGAGCTCTGCAATCAAAATCAACCCCCAACGTTTGCTTGAACTGTGAGAGGGGCCAATAACAGACTGTGCCCTTCTAAACTTGGGTCTGGAAAAGCAACTTTATGTGAAGCACTGCTCTCAACGAAAGAAGACAATTGATTCGGTAATTTGTTCTGACGTTTTAGTTGAAGTATAAATATTCATCAGGACACCTACCCTGCTGTGAAATGTTTGATATCTACCTGAAAAAAGACAAGGCTTCAGTTTAATGTCTCATCTGAGAGACAGAAACTCCAGCAGTGCATTCATTAAGCTGTCTACTGAAGTATTAGCTTAGATTATGGACTCAAGTGAAATCTTCCTACCAAAATGCATCACTTCACACTTCTCTCCATTAAATTTCATCTATCACATTTCTGTCCATTCCAAAACGTTCTGGCTCAGAGGGGCACATGCTACACCTTGAGCCATAGGTAACACATGCGGCAAAATGTTATAAAGGACAGTCCCTCAAACTGGCACAATGTGATTCTACCTGTGATCCTGTCACATATATGCAGTGATAATGATAATGACCTTCTGCCCAGACGCCTTCACTGCAGGCAGCCTCCTCGTTACTTCCTGGTTCACTGTTACAACTTCTGCTCTAGCGTGCAAGGTACAGACTGTACCCAACCAGCCCATGCATGCAAAACAGTGTCCAACATTAGATGTGATTCCACAATTGGACATCATTTTCTAAATAATCCTCAATGTGCTAAGAATTATACTGACAGCCAATTTAAGAATTTCATTTGGGCTCATAATATGGTGCATTTATATGTACTGGAAGCTACATATATTAACCCTGTTCTTTGAAGACAGAAAGAACTTATACATACACTGTGCCTGTTTCAGCTAAACAAAATAAGTGACAGCCATTCACTGAGTCATTCCTCAGGGCAATGCCTTGACCAATCAGCGTCCAGCTGCCTGGTTTAAATTTCAAACAATGCTTGGCAGTTAACTGTCAGTCACCATCAGTAGTGCATTCTCCATGGCAAATCCACTTGCCAAACAATCAGCACTCTCTTCACATACAGTATAAATTGGTGGTTTCCCCTTATATTGGTATTCTTGTGAGTGTCCTGATGAGTTCAAATTGAAAAACTTTGACATGTCTCTTTTTTCAGCAACATCTGAGCAGGCATGTTTAAAGGTTGGGTCCATGGTAACTCTCCTGACTTTGCATACCTGGTCCAAAAATGGGTCGAGGTTAATGCATAATCTCTGATAATCATTTATCATTATCATTGTGATAATGTAAAATATCCCACACTGGACTTCTCCCCAGTATCCTGCCCAATAGTTAACTCTTAACCAACATCACTAATAAAACAGAACATCAAACCATAGAATGGTTACAGCACCAAAGGGGCCATTTGGACCATAGAATCCACACAGGCTCTGTGCAAGAACAGCTCAGTTAATCCTACTCTCTACCCTTACCCCATAGCCCTATAGCTTTTTTCATCTTAAGGTGTTTATCTAATTCCCCTTGAAAGCCACAATTGAATCTGCCTCAATCACACTCTCAGGTAGTGCATTCCAGATCCCAATCACTTGCTGCGTAAAAAAAAATTCATGTTGGCTTTGGATCTTTTGCCTTTCACCTTAAATTGGTGCATTCCAGTTCCCAACCCTTCCACCGATGGGAACGGTTTCTCCCTATTTACTCTGTCTCGACCCTCATGATTTTGAAAACCTCCATCAAATATCCTCTCAATCTTCTCTTCCCCAAGGAGAAAAATCCCAACTTCTCCAACCTATCTACATAACTCAGCATGCGAACATATGAATTAGGAACAGGAGTAAGCCATTTGGCCCCTCAAGCCTTCTCCACCATTCAATAAGATCATGGCTGATCTGTTTGTGTTTCAAGTTCCACATTCCCATCTACCCATAATAACCTTTGATTCCCTTGCCTTACAAGAATCTATCTACCTCTGCCTTACAAATGTTCAATGACCCCACCTCCACCACCTTCGGAGGCAGAGTGTTCCAAAGTCACACAACCCTCAGAGAAAAAAATTCTCCTCATCTCTGTCCTGAAAGGGTGACTCCTAACTTTAAAACAGTGCCCCCTAGTTCTGGACTCACCGACAAGAGGAAACATCCTTTTGACATCCACCTTGTCAATACCGTTCAGTATCTTATATACTTCAATCAAATCACCCCTCACTCTTCTAAACTCCAGTGGAAACAAGCCCAGTTTGTCCAGCCTATCCTCACAAGACAACCCGCTCATTCCAGGTATCAATCTAGTAAACCTCCTCAAATTTACATCCTTCCCTAAATAAGGAGACTAAAACTGAACAGAGTATTCAAGATATGGTCTCACTGGTTTCCTGTAGTTCCTCATTCATGGAACGAGTCTTGTGAATCTTTTCTGGCCCCTCATACCTCCATGCCAACTCATGCACCCCACCCAACCCCACAGCTTCTGATTCTCTTATGTCAAGTCAATACCCAGCTAAATGCTCCCCCACCCACACCCATGCTCCCTCATAGCCCCAATGTCACCTCCATAGCCACTCTTTCATTCACCCCTCCCAACATCATCCCACCCTGACACCTTCATACCCCCCCTCCCAACCTCACCCCATCCTGACACCTTCATTCCTCCACTCCCAACATCACCCCATCCTGACACCTTCATTCCCCCCCTCCCAACATCACCCCATCCTGACACCTTCATTACCCCCCTCCCAATCTCACCCCATCCTGACACCTTCATTCCCCCCTCCCAACCTCACCCCATCCTGACACCTTCATTCCACCCCTCCCAACATCACCCCATCCTGACACCTTCATTCCACCCCTCCCAACATCACCCCATCCTGACACCTTCATACCCCCCTCCCAACATCACCCCATCCTGACACCTTCATTCCACCCCTCCCAACATCACCCCATCCTGACACCTTCATTACCCCCTCCCAACATCACCCCATCCTGACACCTTCATACCCCCCTCCCAACATCACCCCATCCTGACACCTTCATTCCCCCCCTCCCAACATCACCCCATCCTGACACCTTCATTCCACCCCTCCCAACATCACCCCATCCTGACACCTTCATTACCCCCCTCCCAACATCACCCCATCCTGACACCTTTCATTACCCCCCTCCCAACAGCTCACCCCATCCTGACACCTTCATTACCACCCCTCCCAACATCACCCCATCCTGACACCTTCATTACCCCCTCCCAACATCACCCCATCCTGACACCTTCATTCCACCCCTCCCAACCTCACCCCATCCGACACCTTCATCTACCCCCTCCCAACATCACCCCATCCTGACACCTTCATTCCCCCCTCCCAACATCACCCCATCCTGACACCTTCATACCCCCCTCCCAACATCACCCCATCCTGACACCTTCATTCCACCCCTCCCAACATCACCCCATCCTGACACCTTCATTCCCCCCTCCCAACCTCACCCCATCCTGACACCTTCATACCCCCCTCCCAACATCACCCCATCCTGACACCTTCATTCCACCCCTCCCAACATCACCCCATCCTGACACCTTCATTACCCCCCTCCCAACATCACCCCATCCTGACACCTTCATACCCCCCCTCCCAACCTCACCCCATCCTGACACCTTCATTCCCCCCCTCCCAACATCACCCCATCCTGACACCTTCATTACCCCCTCCCAACATCACCCCATCCTGACACCTTCATTACCCCCCTCCCAACATCACCCCAGCCTGACACCTTCATTCCCCCCTCCCAACATCACCCCATCCTGACACCTCTCCTTCTCCCAGTCTATCCTCAACCTTCCTCTCCTATCCCCCGGTACATCTTCCGCTCCCAAACACAGCTGGACTTTCCTCTCCAACCCTTCAACCATCATCTGTTGTGAGCAGACCCTTAACGGTGACTCTCCACCTTCTGTGAGCTGCTTTGCAGCAGAGCCATGTCCATGAGAATCCACCCAGCAGAGCCATGGACATTCCTCCAGTGTTGGTGTCAGGCTCCAGCATCTTCTGCTCCATCGATGTCTGCGATGTGAGCAATGACCGGGTGGTAACTCCTGACTTCTGCACATCATACTTGTCAACAGCTGTTCTGCACCAGTGTGCATTCACGCTGATGTGGCTGGACAATCTAGCAGGGTGGGGGTGCGGGTGGGTGCAGTGGGGGATGATTCTGGTGACCTGGCCTTATAATGATATGCAGATGTATTACAATGAGGTTCCTGACGTCCGATGGCTTTGAATGCAGCCCCCCATCGACAGGCTGAGCGCAAGATCGCAAACTGGTTTTGTGACGTCGTGAAACCGATTTTTGGCCTTCTTACCATATTGCCTGCTCACACCACCAAACACGCCCATGCCAGCGGGCACGAGTAAATCCACCCAAAGGCTCATTTTCTGGTGATGCCATTATGTGGGAAGTAGTGCCCTCTGTAATCAAACTGATCTGGGCCTCTGAGTCAGAAGATTTACATCGAATCGGACCAATCTGGCTTAAAGTCTTTATGAATAAATACTGTGGCTACAAAAGCAGGTCAGAGGCTGGGAATCCTATGGTGAGTAACTCACCTCCTGACTCCCAAAGACTGTCATCATCTACAAGGAGTTTGATGGAATACTCTCCATTTGCCTGGAAGAGTGCTGCTTCAAGAACAGTCAAGAAGCTCAAAATCATCCAGGACAAAGGAGCCGCTTAACCAGCACCCCATCCACCACTTAACCAGCACCCCATCCACCACTTAACCAGCACCCCATCCACCATTTAACCAGCACCCCATCCACCACTTAACCAGCACCCCATCCACCACTTAACCAGCACCCCATCCACCACTTAATCAGCACCCCATCCACCACTTAACCAGCACCCCATCCACCACTTAACCAGCACCCCATCCACCATTTAACCAGCACCCCATCCACCACTTAACCAGCACCCCATCCACCACTTAACCAGCACCCCATCCACCACTTAATCAGCACCCCATCCACCACTTAACCAGCACCCCATCCACCACTTAATCAGCACCCCATCCACCACTTAACCAGCACCGCATCCACCACTTAATCAGCACCCCATCCACCACTTAATCAGCACCCCATCCACCACTTAATCAGCACCCCATCCACCACTTAACCAGCACCCCATCCACCACTTAACCAGCACCCCATCCACCACTTAACCAGCACCCCATCCACCACTTAATCAGCACCCCATCCACCATTTAACCAGCACCCCATCCACCATTTAACCAGCACCCCATCCACCACTTAACCAGCACCCCATCCACCACTTTGAACTGCCTGCACCTCATATGCAAAGTGGCAGTAGTCTGTACCATCTACAAGATGCATTGCAGCAACTCACCAAGGCTCCTTCGATAACATTTTACAAACCCGATGAGCTCTACCACCTAGAACAACAAGGGCAGCAGACTCATGGGAACACCACCTCCTATAGGTCCCCCTTCAAGTCACACACCATCCTGACTTAGCCACCTAACAGCTGTGGGAGTACCTACATCACAAGCACTGCAGTAGTTCAAAGTGGTTACTTACCATCATCTTCTCAAGATCAGCCTTGGTTCAGTAGATTGGACTCTCGCCTCTGAATCAGAAGGTTGTAGTTTTTTGATTCCTGTGCTACAATTTGAGCCTACAAATCAAGGCAAAGGGCTGGATTTTTGTGCAGCCAGGAAGACTCTGTGGACTTTTAAAAATGGTGGAATGCAAAAGACTCCCCCCACCCCCTGTTTCTGCCAGATCCCATTTTTGCCAGTAGGGGAAAGAAGTCAGAGCATGATTCACATAGGAGGGAAATCCAAGGTCAGCAAGGTCATTTGAACTTCGTGCTGAATTCAAACAGACCCCATTGTGGCTGTTGCAAGGGCTTTAACCCACAGTGAGAGAGTTACAATTTGATTTAGCAGATGTAAATGCACTTGAAGGGTAGACAGGTCTGTTAAGTGTCATAAGATGAAATTTTTTAAATCCCATGCTCTTTAAACTTTGAAAAAAAAAACAGGGTGAAGTGGGCACTGGGAATTTAAAAACCCTCTGTTGGTCTTCTTTTGATTAACAGGCCATCTAGTATAGGTTTGAAAAAAATCATTAGTATCTGGTCATGCAGTTTCAATGGACTTCTTAGTTGACATTTCGTGAAGGGCTTTTTAAAAAAAATTGCTTATGCGATGTAGGCATTGCTGGCAAGGCCAGCATTTATTGCCCATCACTAATTACCCTTGTTCAGGGTTCCTTTTTTGAAGAGTCAACCACATTGCTGTGGATCTGGAGTCACATGTAGGCCAGACCAGGTAAGGACAGCAGATTTCCTTCTCTAAAGGACATTAGTGAATCAGATGGGTTTTTATGACAACCGGCAATGATTTCATGGTCATCATCAGACTTTTAATTCCAGATTTTTATTGAATTCAAATTTCACCACCTGCCATGGTAGGATTCAAACCCCAGTCCCCAGAGCATTACCCTGAGTATCTGGAATACTAGTCCAGTGTCAATACCACTATGCCACCACCTTCCCAAATTATCATGTAATTATGAATGCCTGCCTGAGTTTCAAAAGCTACAATTATCTCAGCCGGGGTAGGGGGGTTCAGAGCTCACAGTTTGATTGACAATTTAAAGAGGTTGTTAAAGGATTAGCTGTCTTGATTCAGGTTTAAATAAAAGTTTATTTGTTTGCTGCTTCCAGGGTCAGTGGGCCAGACTCCATTCCCCTCTCGTAGCCAAAATTACATGTAACAAGGTATCTTTTACCGAGGTGGATCTGGTGAGTCACAAAATGTCTCGACTCGAGCTACCTGCATTGGTAGCAAAAATCTAGCCCTGGCACTCTAGTACAGTATTGAGGGAGTGCTGCACTGTCAGAGATGTCATCTTTCAGATGAGACATTAAATGGAAGCCCCATCTACCATTTCAGGTGGACATAAAAAAAGCTCATGGCACTATTTCAAAGAAGAGCAGGGGAATTCACCCTGGTGTTCTGGCCAATATTTATCCCTCAATCAACATCATAAAAACAGATTATCTGGTCATTATTGCATTGCTGTTTGTGGGAGCTTGCTGTGCTCAAACTGGCTGCTGTGTTTCCTTTATTACGACAGTGACTAAATTTAAAAAAATTTTAAGTGCTTCGAGACAACTGATGGTTGTGAAAGGTGTATAAATGCAAATCTTTCCTTTTTCAATTAAGTTAAGCAATAAATTATCACTTTGCCAGCAACACCTATATTCCTGCAGTGTCATGCATTAGGTTCTCGGTGGATGTCTGACTCATCTCCAACACTGCTACCAACAGCATGATGACCAGCACCGTGTTTTGGGAGATATTATTCTGTGCCTAGTCCTTTCTTCACCTGTTTCAGACTGACTGATATTAAAATAATGGCACATCAGTGCTAGCTCCCCTGGCCATGCCTGTCTCCAGTGCAGAATGAATGATGAAAGCCGTCTAATGTCAGCCACAGGGGCTAGATCCATAAAACAACTCACTCACATCTTTAATGGGCTGATAAAGGTATGCCATTTGAAGCTAGCAGATTTTAGCTCATTAAACACACATTGAGAGCGCTTTCCCGTGGTTTGGTATTACAGCAGGACATGTCTTAACCACACTGAACAGGGAAAGGAGAGGACATTTCCAGTTCTTTCTTCTTTATTCGTTCATGGGATGTGGGCATCGCTGGCTGGGCCAGCATTAAACGTCAGCTGGCAACATGGCTGGCATCAAACCCAAGATGACCAACCATCCCACATTTTCCGGAACCATCCTGTAATTTGGCCTTCCCGGGACGCGTTTTGTTCCCTATTTCTTCTTTGGCAGTAGACTTCGTATCTGCACACACAGTTTCGAGTTATGAGAGCTCTAGCACCTGAAAGGATAGGCAGCTGCTAGGTAACTCCCTACCCCCACCCTACTCCTCCAGGTTCTCCCTGTGCTAATGTGTCCCTTAAATTTTTCCACACAAGTTGGTCACCCGGTTAAACCACTAGGAAGAAATACAAACTTCAGACCATAGGGCAGAATTGTCCCAGATTTGCACAAAGTGCAGTAGCAGGCAGGAAAAAAGTGTAAAAAACACCCCCTCATCTCCATCTGGCCTCATTTCCTCTGGAGAATGCCTCCTCAGCTCTCATCAACTTGATGCCACTTGCACAAATCAACATGTGCCCCACCACACCCTTTCCCAATATTGCCCTTGCCCTCTTGCAGCCTCTTCCCTTGCCTGAGGCCACTTCTCCCCCTTCCTCAAGCAAGCCCTATCCCCGCAGCCTTTGAAAAGCCACCGCCTGCCTTATGGCTGGTCTGGTAGGTGGAGACGTGCCTGTGAGCCCCTCTGAAAGTGATGTGGTGCTGCCTGTGAAGCCTGGTACTGATGCCCACGAGTGCTGCCTGAAGCAAGGTAGGCAAACGAACCTCGCAGTCCCAAGCGAAATGCAGCTCGACAGGTCCATATCGCTTATGTACAGCTGTGAAACACATTGGAATGTGCCGGGATGATCCAGTGTTGGGGGCGGAGGGGAGGGGGGTGGGGGGGGGGTGATTCCCGTGAGCAAGGTTCATAATGAGACACTAGAGCATTGAAATTAGGTTCCTGATGTGCGGCACTGAGAAATGTGGCCCGTCATTGACGGGTGGAATGGATGGTCACAAACTGGCTTCACAATGACATGAAACTGATTTTTGGTTGTCTCGCCATATTGTTTCCCCACCACCCCCACCCCACCACCCCATCCCACCACCCCCACCCCATCACCCCATCCCACCACCCCCACCCCACCACCCCATCCTATCCCACCACCCCCACCCCACCACCCCATCCCACCACCCCCACCCCATCACCCCATCCCACCACCCCCACCCCACCACCCCATCCCACCACCCCCACCCCATCACCCCATCTCACCACCCCCACCCCATCCCATCCCACCACCCCCACCCCATCCCATCCCACCATCCCCACCCCACCACCCCATCCCATCCCACCACCCCATCCCATCCCATCCCACCACCCCCACCCCACCACCCCATCCCACCACCCCCACCCCATCACCCCATCTCACCACCCCCACCCCATCCCATCCCACCATCCCCACCCCACCAGCACCACCCCCACCCCACCACCCCATCCCATCCCACCACCCCCACCCCATCACCCCATCTCACCACCCCCACCCCATCCCATCCCACCATCCCCACCCCACCAGCCCATCCCATCCCACCACCCCCACCCCATCACCCCATCTCACCACCCCCACCCCACCACCCCATCCTATCCCACCACCCCCACCCCACCACCCCATCCCACTACCCCCACCCCATCACCCCATCCCACCACCCCCACCCCACCACCCCATCCCACCACCCCCACCCCATCACCCCATCTCACCACCCCCACCCCATCCCATCCCACCACCCCCACCCCATCCCATCCCACCATCCCCACCCCACCACCCCATCCCATCCCACCACCCCATCCCATCCCATCCCACCACCCCCACCCCACCACCCCATCCCATCCCACCACCCCCACCCCACCACCCCATCCCACCACCCCCACCCCATCACCCCATCTCACCACCCCCACCCCATCCCATCCCACCATCCCCACCCCACCAGCACCACCCCCACCCCATCACCCCATCTCACCACCCCCACCCCATCCCATCCCACCATCCCCACCCCACCAGCACCACCCCATCCCACCACCCCCACCCCATCCCATCCCACCATCCCCACCCCACCACCCCATCCCATCCCACCACCCCCACCCCATCACCCCATCTCACCACCCCCACCCCATCCCATCCCACCATCCCCACCCCACCAGCACCACCCCATCCCACCACCCCCACCCCATCCCATCCCACCATCCCTACCCCACCACCCCCACCCCACCACCCCCACCCCATCCCATCCCACCACCCTGCCCCACCACCACCCCCACCCCACCAACCCCACCCCACCAACCCCACCCCACCAACCCCACACACCAACCCCACCCCATCCCACCACCCTGCCCCACCACCACCACCACCCCCACCCCACCACCCCCACCCCACCACCCCATCCCACCACGCCCACCCCATCCCATCCCACCATCCCCACCCCACCAGCACCACCCCCACCCCACCACCCCATCCCACCACCCCCACCCCATCCCATCCCACCACCCTGCCCCACCACCACCACCACCACCACCCCCACCCCACCACCCCCACCCCACCAACCCCACCCCACCCGCCATAATGCCTGACATCAACGGGGCCGGAGAATTCCAGTCATAGAATGTTATAGCATGGAAGGAGGTCATTTGGACCATCAGATATCTGCTAACTCTTTTGAAGATTAATTTTAGTTCTACTTTCCTGCTCTTGATCTGCAATTTTTTCTCTTTCAATTATTTATTCAATTCTCCATTTTAAGGTTACTGTTGTACCTTTACCCACCATCCTATCAGGCAGCACATTTGAAATTGTAACTTTCCCAACAAAGGCCCCCATCCCACATCCAAAGGTAGATCACCCCCACCATGTGTTCCCCCCTCACTCTGCCAAACCTGGCACCCCACCCACCTTGCCAGGCATGGCTCCTTGTCACTGGGGACTGCCGGCATTCCCATCAGTGGCCACTGTTCCCAGTGGCACTGCTGGGGTGAGAGCGCTACCGGTCATTTGATTGGCTGCCAGCTCTTGGAGGCTCCCCAATGGGGGCAGAAGAACCCCCCTGAGCCAGTTGAGAGGCCGATAGCTGTTGAATGGCTGCAGGGCAACCCTGCAATGCCAAGGCATGCTCTTCCTGGCTTTAAAGCTGGGTGCAGAACTACCACATTAAAGCTGGGTGCAGAACTACCACATTAAAGCTGGGTGCAGAACTACCACATTAAAGCTGGGTGCAGAACTACCACATTAAAGCTGGGTGCAGAACTACCACATTAAAGCTGGGTGCAGAACTACCACATTAAAGCTGGGTGCAGAACTACCACATTAAAGCTGGGTGCAGAACTACCACATTGGTGTTAAATTCCAAAACAATAGATTCACACCAATATGATTACATTTTTTGGAGAATTGAATAAATAATCATTAATAACTAAAGATTACATAGTGAAGCCAAGAGGGTTAAGAATTTATTTATAACCTGTGATCATTTGTCTTAGGGAGACATATGTAATTGGACTGCCTTCAGGACCTCATCCCTCTTCCTACCTATGCAGTTGGTACCAATGTGGACCACGGTCTCTTGCTGTTCACCCAGCTCCAGTAGGATGTCCTGCAGCTGCCCCATGATATCCTTGACCCTGGCTTGACTACTGAATCCCCTATCACTATTGCTCTTCCTCCTCTCCTGTGCAGCTGAGTCATCTGTGGTGCCAGGGGCTTGGCTCTGGCTACACTCCCCTGAGGAACCATCGCCTTCACCAGTATCCAACATGGAAAACCAATTAACAAGCAAGATAGACTCAGGGGACTCTTGCACTACCTACCTTGTTGCTGGAGGGAGTTCAGTAAAGAGGAGAAAGACACACTTCTTTCTTTTTCTACCTTTTTTCAGCCTCCAGTAGCTGGCTCTTACTTTGGTACAGGGGAAGAAGCTGATTGGTGAGTAACTGATAAGTTATTCTACTTATTCTAATTGCAATGAAAAATGTTTAAAGTTAAGGTATGGCAAGTCAGCTCGGCCAAGTAGAATGTGCATCCCGTGGGATGTGGAAAGTCATGGACGTACCACGTGTCCTAGGCAACACATCAACAGGAAGTGTCACTGGCTCAGAAGCTTGAGCTCCAGGTTTCAGAACTCAAGCCGCAACTGGAGATGTTCTGGTGCTTCTGCAAGGCTGAGAGCTACATGGATACCACATTTATGGAGGTGGTCACACTGCAGGTTATGAGCGTGTGCAGGCAGAGGGTGAATAGGTGACCGCCAGCCAGCCTAAGACAACAAGGTAGGTAGTGCAGGAGTCCCCTGAGTCTATCTTGCTTGTTAATTGGTTTTCCATGTTGGATACTGGTGAAGGCGATGGTTCCTCAGGGGAGTGTAGCCAGAGCCAAGCCCCTGGCACCACAGATGACTCAGCTGTACAGGAGAGGAGGAAGAGCAATAGTGATAGGGGATTCAATAGTCAAGCCAGGGTCAAGGATATCACGGGGCAGCTGCAGGACATCCTTCTGGAGCTGGGTGAACAGCAAGAGACCGTGGTCCACATTGGTACCAACTGCATAGGTAGGAAGAGGGATGAGGTCCTGAAAGCAGATTTTAGGGAGTTAGAAAAGAAATTAAAAAGCAGGACCTCAAGAGCTGTAACCTCTGGATTACTCCCAGATATACTAGGTTACCAAGGGGCTTGTGAAAATGAGAAACTAAAAGAATTTAGTATTGGTAAAGATGTAGTACTTGAAAAGTTAACTGGATTGAATGTTAATAAATCTCCTGGACCAGGTGAGCTGCATCCCAGGGTGTTGAAGGAGGTGGCTAGCGAGATAGTGGATGAATTAGTGGTTATCTTTTAAAATTCTTTAGATTCTAGAAAGGTTCCTGTGGACTGGAAAGTAGCAAATGTAACCCCACTATTTAAGAAGGGAGGAAGAGGGAAAATGGAGAACTACAGACTGTTAGTTTGATGATAGTAGTGTGGAAAATTATTATAAAGGATGTGATAACTGGGCATTTAGAAAAGAATGGTAAAATTGGGCAGAGTCAACATCAATGTATGAAAGGGAAATCATGCTTGACAAACTTGGAGTTTTTTGAGGATTACTTGTAGAATTGATAAAGGAGAACCAGTGGATGTGGTATATTTGGATTTTCAGAAGGTTTTTGATAAGGTCCCTCACAGGAGGTTAATAAGTAAAAGTAAAATGCATGGGATTGGGGGAAATATGCTAGTATGGATTGAGAATTAGTTAACAGACAGAAAGCAGAGAGCAGGAATAAATGGATCATTCTCAGGATGGCAGGCTGTTACTAGTGGGATATCGCAAGGATCAATGCTGCATCCACAGCTGTTCACAATCTATCTAAATCATTTGGATGTGGGGACCAATTGTAATATTTCCAAATTTGCTGATGCAACTAAACTGGGTGGAAATGTAAATTGTGAGGAGGATGCAAGGAGGCTTGGAAGGGACTTGAACAGGCTAAGTAAATGGGCTAGAACATGGCAGATGGAATATAATGTGAATAAGTGTAAAGTTTTTCATTTTGGTAGAAAAAACAGAAAGGCAGAATATTTCTTAAATAGTGAGAGGTTGGGAAGTACAGATGTCCAAAGGGACCTGGGTGTCCTTGTTCATGAGTCACTAAAAGTTAGAACGCAGGTGCAGCAAGCAATTAGGAAGACAAATGTTATGTTGGTCCTCATCACAAGGGGATTTGCGTACAGGGGTAAAGATGTCTTGCTCCTCACCTGGAATATTGCACGCAGTTTTGGTCCCCTTATTTAAGGAGGGATATACATGCCATAGAGGGAGTGCAACAGTGGTTCACCAGATTAATCCCTGGCATGGTGGGGTTGTTTTATGAGGAGAGATTGGTGAGACTGCGTCTGTATTGCCTAGAGTTTTGAAGGATGAGGGTGACCACATTGAAACTTACAAGATTCTTGTAATTGTACAGGGTGGATATAGATAAGATGTTGCCCCTGGCAGGTGAGTTTAAAACCAGGGGGCATGATCTCAGGTTAAAGAGTAGACCATTTAAGCCTGAGATGAGGGGGAATTTCTTTACTCAGAGGGTGGTGAATCTTTGGAATTCTCTAGCCCAGAGATCTATGGAAGCTCAATCATTGAGCATGTTCGAACAGAAATCATTAGGTTTCTGGAGACTAATGATATCAAGGGGTATGAAGATAGCGTGGGAAAATGTCATTGAGGTGGATGATTAGCCATGATCTAATTAAATGGCGTAGCATGCTCGACGGGCTGAATGGCCTACCCCTGTTCCTATGTTCCTACTCCCAGTGCCTTGTGCTAGCGAGTATAGGAATATGATGATTGATCGATTTAACATGTGGCTGGAGAATTGGTGTAGGAAGGAGGGCATCAGATTTCTGAGGCATTGGGACCGGGGCTGGTGTTGTTGGGGATTGTTTAAACTAGCTTCTCTGGGGAATGGAAATCTAAGAGGTAGCTCAATTTGGAAGGAAGTAAAGCTGGTGACAGGAAGTAGAGAAGTAGCCAGGCAAAACAATGTCACAACTAGGCTTAGAATGTGGAATAATGTCAAAAAGACAAAGTTAAAGTTAAGGGCATTCTCCTTGAATACACGCAGCATTCACAACAAGGTAAATGATTTAAAAGTACAAATAGAAGTAAATGGGTAAGATCTAATTGCCATTCCGGAAATGTGGCCACAGGGTGACCAAAACTGGGAATTGAATATTCAAGAATATTCGACATTTAGGAAGGACAGGCAAAAAGGGAAGAGAGGTGTTGTTGCGCTGATAATAAGGGATGGGGTCACAACATTAGGAAGAACAAAATGTGGAAGCTATTTGAGTGGAACTAAAAAAACAGGAAGAGACCGCAAACTTTGGTAGGAGTTGTTTCTTGGCCACCAAACAATAGTGGTGTTTTGGGACATAGTGTTAATCAGGAGATTAGAGAAGCATGTAGCATGGGTAATACAGTGATCATAGGTAATTTCAATCCTCATATAGACTAGGTAACCTAATGAGTACTAATGTTGTGGAGGATGCGTTTCTGGATTGTGTTGTGTTGGGGATGGTTTTCTAGAACAGTACGTTGAAGAACCGACTGGAGAACAGACTATTTTAGCTCTAGTATTAAGGCCTAATTAATAACCTTGTAAAAGGACCTTTAGAGATGAGTGACTATAATATGATAGAATTTTACATTATGTTTGAAAGTGAGATAATTCAATCTGAAGCCAGGACATTAAATTCGAACAAAGGAAATTATGAAGGTATGAGGGGCCAATTGGCTGAGGTGGATTGGAAAAATACAATGAAAGGTACGATGGTACATTGACAATAAATAGTCTTTAAAGAAATATCACTTAGTTTACAGCAACTATGCGTTCCTTCAAGGCACAAAAACCCAAAGAGAAAAGCCGTGGCTAACAAAGGAAGTTAAGGTTTGCATATGATTAAAAGAAAAGGCTTATAAAGCCAACAGAAATAGTAGTAACCCTGAGGATTGGGAGGATTTTAGAATACAGCAAAGAAAATTGATAAAGAAAGGGAGCATAGAGTATGAATGTAAACTAGCAAAAAACGAAAACGGACCGGAAAAGCTTCTATAGGTACGTTAAAAGGAAATGTTTGGGTCTATTAAAGGCAGAATCAGGAGAATTTATAATAGGGAATAGAGGAATGGGAGAGCAGCTAAATTATTACTTTGGCCAGGATTTTCCCCTAAGCGATTTGGGGGCGGGGCCTGGTCGCCGAGGGGAAAATGGCACGGGATGACATCGGGAGGGAACCGGACAGAAAGGCAGCCGGACAGCGAAATCAGCTGTCCGCCCAACAACCTGTCAATGGCCAATTGAGGCTAGTGACAGGCTAATTAAAGTCATTAAAGACTTGCCCAGCGGGCTCCAGATTATTCATCAAACTTCATCCATTGGCAGGATGAAGTTTCATGTCCGTTTTGTAAAAAAATAATAAAGTTTATATGTTCTTTATTAACATGTCCCATCTCAGGTGTCAGTATTTTCCCTGAGACAGGACTTTGCCTCAGGAAGAAGTGCGCTCGTTCGCCCCATTTCAGTGGCAGGGGTCAGCTGGCCACGGAGCCATTGGGACCCGCACACCATCCGAGGGCAAGATTCTGCCCTTTCTGTCTGTCTTCACTGAGGACAATACAAGAAATCTCCTAGGATCAGAGGTCCAAGGGACGAGAGAAAATGAGGAATTGAAGGAAATGAGTATGAATAAACAGGTTGTATTGGAGAAATTAATGGGACCGCACATACATACATACAAACATACATATTAGGAGTAGGAGTAGGTCACAGCCCCTTGAGCCATTCAATATGGTCACTTACTATCTGATTATAACGTCACATTCCCACCTACTCCCAATAACCTTTCACCCCCTTGCTTATCAAAAATCTGTCCAACTCTGAAGGTTGATAAGTCCCCGGGGACCTGATATTCTACATCCCAGAATGTCGAAAAAGGTAGCTCTGGAGACAGAGGGTGATCAGATTCCAAAATTCGATAAATTCTGGAATGGTTCCTGCAGTTTGGAAGGTAGCAAATGTCACCCCACTATTTAAGAAGGGAGTAAGAGGGCAAACAGGGAACTACAGACCTATCAGCCTTACATCAGCAGTAGGGAAAATGCTAGAATTGATTCTAAAGGGCGTGATAAATGGATACTTGGATGATCTGACTGGGCACAGTCAACATGGATTTATGAATGGGAAATCATGTTTTACAAACCTGTTGGGAGTTTTTTGAGAATGTTACTAACAGAATTGATAAAGGGGTCAGTGGATGTCATATACTTGGATTTTCAGAAGGCTTTTGACAAAGTCCCCCACAGGAGGTTGATTAGCAAAATAAAAGCACATGGGATAGGAGACAATATACTGGCATGGGTTAAGGATTGGCTAACAGGCAGAAAACAGAGAGTAGGAATAAACGGGTCATTCTCGCGTTGACAGGCTGTGACTAGTGGGATACCAAAAGGATCAGTGCTTGGGCTCTAGCTGTTCACAATATATATCAATGATTTAGATGTGGGGACCAAATGTAATATTTCCAAGTTTGTGGATGACACAAAACTAGGCAGGAATGTGTGTTGTGAGGAAGATACAAAGCAGTTTCAATGGGATTTGGACAGACTTAGTGAGTGGGCAAGAACATGGCAGATGGAATATAACATGGAAAAATGTGAGATTATCCACTTTGGTAGGAGGAACAGATGTGCAGAGAATTTCTTAAATAGTGAGAGATTAGAAAGTGTAGATGTACAAAGGGACCTGGGTGCCCTTGTCAATACGTCACTGAAAGCTAATATGGAGGTGCAGCAAGCAATTAAGGAGGCTAAAGCAATGTTAGCCTTTATTGCAAGAGGATTTGAGTACAGGAGTAGTGAAGACTTGCTTCAATTGTATAGAAGCTTGGTTAGACCGCACCTGGAGTACTATGCACAGTTTTGGTCCCCTTACTTTAGGAAGGAAATTATTCCCACAGAGGGAGTGCAGTGAATGTTCAGCAGAGGATGGCGGGACTGTCTTATGAAGAACGATTGGGGACACTTACCCTGTATTCTCTAGGGCTTCGAAGAATGAGAGGTGATCTCATTGAAACCTACAACATACTTAAAGGAATAGACAGGGTAGATGCAAGTAAGATGTTTCCCCTGGTTGGGTTGTCTAGAACCAGGGGACACAATTTCAAAACAAGGGAGAAGCCACTTAGGATCAAGGTAAGGAGAATCTTTTTTTCCTCAGAAGGTTATGAATCTTTGGAATTGTCTACCCCACAGGGCTGCAGAAGCTCAGTCATTGAGTCTATTTAAAATAGAGATTGACAGATTTCTAAATGTCTTTGATGTAAAGGGATATGGGGATGGCGTGGGAAAAAAGACATTGAAGTGGATGATCAGCCATGATTGTATTGAATGGTGGAGCAGGCTCGATGGGCTGAATGGCCTACTCCTGCTCCTATGTTCCTAAGTTCCTACATTCCTATGACAATAGTGAGGAACCTCTCAAACAAATCATTTGACCAGTTGTCAGAACTCAAGGGTCCGAAGTATGGGCTACCCATCATTAAACCACCCAACCTGACCACTTTTCATGCATGGTCATCGTTGAGTGTTTAGAGGCCATGTCAGATCCGAGCTTTCACTCAGCTGACTTCTGTCATCATATGTTTTCAGATTTGGTTAATCTGCACCTTTGCCTAGTCAATGGCCTGAGAGAGTTGTAGCCCTGTCCATCCAACCTTGCCCTCCCTCGCCACCAGCGCCTGCCTGCCATCAGTAATGTTGTGTAGTTCAGTCCTGCATTGGACCACAGGGTCACCAGGGTATCTCTCTGAACAAAGATCGCATTTGAATGGCTGGGTGATTTTCGACAGGAACTGTCAGAGACTGTGCCACAAGCCAAATAGATTTGTTTTCATTCTCTGACAGTTTGTAGGCAGCCGCATATCTGCAACATACTGACTCACTGTCTCTTGTGAGTCAGTCAAAACACAGTTATAGATTTAAAGGCAGATAGTTGACAGCTGGGGCACCACCGAACACATTACGTATCCCTGACTCAAGGAGGGTAGGAAGATATATAGTCAACACAGTCAACAGAGGGAGAGATGAGTGAGCAACTCACATCAGTCCTTTTAAATTGCAGCATTGTTTACAATGTGCACAGCTGTTTTTACTCAGGGCCTGGTATAATTTACTGTCTCCCCGCTCTAAATTAGCCATATTCCAGTCATTATGAAGTGCGGCCTTCATTGACATAATGGTAAGTTGTGTGTGGATATTTTCAGCAAAGGGTCACAATTCTAACCCTTATCTTACTGATGTGCTCTGCAGCTGATTTAAAGAGTTTGTTGGTAACAGTGGCCGGATGTCAACCAGAAATGGGTAACCCAGCAGCATCATAGATCACTAGGCCAATCAGCTGATCCTTGTCGAATTGGCCGGACTTCAATCAGAGTTGGTAATAAGGGCTAATGTTGGTTTTAGTTGTGCCTCTTGTCTTTCAGTGAAAAGGGTTTCAAACTCTGTTCTAGGGTCTTGAGCACAAAATCCAGGCTGACTTATTTTCAATTCAAATTGAAAGCAATAAAGCCAGTGGAATTTTTCTTTTGCTACCCAGTAGAGTAAAAGGCTCATGATCGCCAAACTCTCCCAGTTTGAGCACAGCATGGGTCAGCTGAAGAGTCCAGCTCCTTCAACTCTCCCAATTCCAGTCACTAAACAGACATATACTTTTTTCCATTTACCACAGTCTCGCAGCAAAGATTTCCAATTTTAGTACTGAATTAATATCAATCTTGTGTTTTGCAGACCCAGGTTCATTTAACAGAAAATTTCATTCCATCACAAGGGGCTGAATGCCACCTCAGATCATAGACGGGAAAGAACAAACAGAAAAAATGGATTGCAGCATTTGCCCCAATTGATTTGTCAAATATTATTCTATAAAATTCCTTTGTCCATGGTTATTAAGTAGACGGTTAGGAGTCCCAATTAAAACCACTCAAGAGAATTTCACAGACATGTGAAATGTTCATGCACCAATATTTGACAAGCCTAACCTGAAGGCCTCAATGTCTGGTAAATAGTCTACAGTATACATAAGAGTCTACATATAATTTTTTACATTTCGTGGACAGGAATCACTTTGACTTAAGGGTGGATGTTGGTTCAAAACAAGCCAATGAGTTTAAGTGTTGTTGTAATATTAGTGTGATTACTCACATGTGGCCTCGTTGGTCTTTCTGCTGTATGACTTCTTCACTCGGTAACGCACCACCAGCTCCCCTCTTTCGATCATGGGCTCGAAGGCTTCACTGTAGGACACACACAATGAGTGAGAATAAGGATTGTACTGATCACCTTATAAAACCAAAGCATTCCAGGGTTGCCAACTCTCCAGGGTTGTCCGGGAGCCTCCAGAAATTAAAGTTAAATTTGTAGACACATGTGAAGTGTTCATGTACCAATATTTGAAGAGCCTAACCTGAAGGCCTCAATGTCTTGCAAATATTCTACAACACAGGAGGGTGAGGCACCATGACGATACAAGTGAGAGGAGACCGATGCCATGTGCAAGGGGGCAGAGCTGCTGGTGGCAGGAAGTCATGTGATGAAGTCTCCTGGAATATGCCCCACCAAGATTTCACGACCCCACTCCAGGGTAATTTGCTAGAAAGGACAGAGGACTGAAGGGCCCCTGCACAGGATGGGCTTTGGGCTGATGGTCTTGAGCAGGGTTAAAGGTCACATGCTAATGTCACATGATCTGAATGAAATGCAGAGGCTTTACTATCAGGGAAAATGCCTTTGAATCCAGAAATAATGGAGCAATAGGGTGAGGAGGGGGCACAGAGATAGTACACCCAGAGCTCACTCCAAGCATGCTCCCAAAACCTTTACCCTCCAGCAGGTTAGACTTCCTTGGTCACCAGCTCCCTTGTAGAAACCAAAACATAGGAACATTAGGAACAAGGGTAGGCCATTCAACCTGGTCTGCTCCTACATTCAGTTACATGCTGGCAAGATCATGTCAGACTATTTAAAAAAGATTTGTTTAAAAAGGGGTGCATTTTTGATCTTTTTAACATAATTTAACACAGTAAGTTCCTGCTTAATGTTGCCTCATCTTACATTGTTTCACTTTTATGTCAGTTATTTAATGGGGTCTGTATTCCTGTTTAGCATTGTGAATTGGCTTTAATGTCATTTCCCACAGATCTAATGTAGAAATCTCCTAGTAACAGATCCCTGATCCTCACAATGAAGCAATTTGCTCAACAATGGATTGGATACGTTTGGGACACTGGACCGGGCTGGCACATGACTCCTCTCCACTGCGGTAAAATCAATGGGGCAGTGGCTTTGCTTATTCTGCCTCCACCAATGTTGTGGGTGTGGGAACTGCTCCCAGTGACTTTAAAACCTGAGTGGGGATTGAAAGGGAGATCTCTGATCAAAAAAAGAGGATGACGCTGATTACAAACCCACTTGAAGAGAACTTACCTTCTGCAACTTGAACCTGTTGTTCCTGCCTCATGTCGCTCAGCTTCAGAGCCTGTGCTAACAGTGAGGACTCAGGAAAGGGAAGTGATGAGCATGAGAGTGGAGAGCGGGAACTTTAACAAGAACAAGGATTGGCAAGAGGGTGAGTCAGAGGCTATAAGTCGGAGGGTTGACGAGTGGAAGGGTCTGCAGCCACCAGGAGGGTCAGAGAGTAGGATGTGTGGTCAGCAGGATCGGCAGTGAGCAGCAGATACTCTAAGTAGAAAGTTACCATATTTCTTGCACATTTTTAAGTCTATTTTGTTTTCAAAGTTATTTCATTTCCCAATATAAGAATTTAGCAATGTAAAGTATTTCAAACTAAACGGTGTGAATTTTTTTGGATGGTGAAGGTCCTATAAAACTAAACAACTACTTTTACATTGGCTATAATGGGAAAATGTGATGCACTTAAAGTTGATTCACTTAAAGTTGTTCCAGGAATGTGACTGTGACTTTAAGCGAGGACTTAATATGTATGACAACTTTCTATGGTCTTTCTACTCAAATACATTTGAAAAGTTGATATTTTATCCACTTTTGCTGTTTTGTATGATTTTCATAAAATATTTCAGTGTAAGATTGGGGCTTAATGTCAAAAAAATTTAGAGATGAACATATTTTGAGCAGATACTGAATAACAGGATGAGCAAGATGTTGTGATATAGTGTCGGCTGTTGAGGACGCCTTGCATGTTTAAACATGAACCCTTTACTCATAGTCTTTAGCTATTTACAGATCCCAGATATTGTCATGCATGGTGTCAACATTCAAGGCTATGGGCCAAGTGCTGGTAAATGGGATTAGGTAGGTAGGTCAGGTGTTTCTCATGTCGGTGCAGACTCGATGGGCCGAAGGGCCTCTTCTGCACTGTGATTCTGTGAAGGTGATGCTTACCCATGCAGGTAGGCTGCTTCTGGAGTGTTCTGTCCAGATTGCTCTCAGTATATTACCACATGACTCCATTCATCATATCATGGGCAGTGCTATTCTCCAGTCCCACGTTAACCCTTACTCAGCCAAGCACCTTTACATTGCAATGGAATGCAGGCATATACAACATCCTTCTTTCTTCTCCCTTCTAACCGAGTATTACAATCTTTACTTGCTATCCCTTCTCCCCCACCTCAAGCCTCTGACTTTATCAATTCAGATGGTCTTGTGGCTTGACAGTTCTGCCACATCTCAGTCTGTCACATTTGAGGAATGGTAGCAGTACACTGTTTCTGGTACTTGGTTATCTCCATTTGATTTGCTTCCTGTGTTCTTTTGAGTTGTGTTTCTCTGTATTATAAACTTGTCTGCCTGTGGGTTTGTCCCAATCCTTCCGAGGGGAATGTGCACTCCATTCATTCCTAGAGTGGACCCGAATTTTCTTTTTAGAACCAAAGAACCATAGGAAAGTTACAGCGCAGAAGGAGGCCATTTGGCCCATCTTGTCCATGCCAGCCCGAGGACACCCAAGTGCCCTTTCTAATCCCACCTTCTTGCACCCGGCCCATAGCCCTGCAGTTTACAGCACTTTAGGTGCAGATCCAGGCACTTTTTAAAAGAGTTTAGAGTTTCTGCCTCTACCACCAACTTGGGCAGCGAATTCCAGACACAGACATTGGTTTTCCATGGTGCCTGCCATGTTCTTGCTGGATGCACACCTTTCGGAAATGGGATCTTCATTTCCACTTGTCTCACAATTTCAGCCAAACATTTGTTTGCTGTTTTATTTTCAAGTCATTTTGCAAGCTGATCATCTTTTCATTCAGCTCAGGGGTTCTCAGCATGTCTGAGATATCCAGGCTTTATCTTCTTCTAGTGCCTTGCGCTTCAATGTCATAGATTTACATTTTCCCATTTTATATCTGTCTTTTCTTTCTCTGGCCACAGTAGAACTTTGTCCTTGTCCATCATTTTGGTTTCGCTTTTGGCGAGGTCTGCTTCCGGGAAAGTCTTAACTTGTTTCAGTTCTGTAATTGTGCTACTCATAGCTTTATTATCAGCTCACAGCTTGGAAAGTCCTACAGCTTTTCCTTTCGATGCCTCCTCTTTTCCATTCAACAGCATCGTCAGCTCTTCAATCTGTTCCTTGTAGCTTTTGGCTTCCTCCTGGAATATTGAATATTGCTGAGTCTTCTCTGCCAACTGGTTCTTCAATTTGCTCAGCATGACATTAACTTCATTTTCCTTCTCTTCATAATGTTCCAGAGGAATAACCTTGTCCTGAGGGATTCTTGTAACATGTGAAGGTCTTTCAATAGGTTTTCCTTTCCTTTGCAAAGATCACTTGCTTCATCTCAAGCTTTCTTGTAATTCAGCATAGTGTCCTCGAGTTTCTTCTGCTGTGCTTCCATTCTGCCATTTAAGACAGTTTTCATTTCTTCATGTCACTGAATGATCAGCATTTGATCTTGAAGGACACTTGGTTGTTCTTTTGACTGTTTATTTTCTCGTTGACCTCTTGCCAACTCTGGGTTTCATTAGTAATTTCATTGCTACTGATATTTCCAATACAGCTTTTTCTGAAGTAATATTCAACATCCTTTTTAGCTCCTCACGTTTTTCCATGGCTACATGTTGATTCTCCAACAAGTCTTGCAGGGTTTCAACTTCTTTGCATGTCATTCTGCCTGCTGTTTTGCTTGGCTGCACATCTGGTTGAGTTTTCCAAGCTCTTGCTTTGATTTGCCAACCATGGAATTGAGGGCCATTATTTCCTCCTGATGCCTTTGCATTGTCTCTGAAATTTGTTCAAATCTCAAACAGCTTGCTTCATTGAAGACTTCAGTTTATCGTACATTTTAAGAGGTATATACTCAGCTTGAATCTTGTGCTTCAAATCTTCCAGTTCAGCTCTGATGCAAACTTTTTCCTGTCAAATAGTGTCATTTACTTTTTGCACATTTTGCTTTATGGAGTAACATCGGATAGCTTTCTTTCATTCATAGCCTTCTGCTCACTCTGCACTGCCATCTGCCTTCATCGCTCTGGGATCCTTTGTTGCCCTCTCTATGGGGGTCCTTGTAAACCTCAGCACTTTATTGGGAATTTCCTTCTCTCTTGGGTCGTTTGCTGCCTTCAGTGCTTTACTGGGGGCGTGTTAGACCTTCTTCTAGGGGTCTGGGCTCTCCACAACTTGGAGTTTAAAATTTCTGTCAAAAGCTTTTAATATCTCACTAAATGTTGTAGAGTATTGATCTATATGTTGGCTGTGGACTACTTCACCAGCATATTAACCAAAGATGAATAAAAACTCATCAACTTGTACTTTTCCTGGTTCATATTTAATCCCGTACTTATCCTGTACAATAAAAATTATCTTCTCCAAGACTCCCTCTCTTGGGTCTGGTTTAGCCCTTTCCAGAGCAGAAATGCATCTGGCTCTTCTAATTTGCTGTCCATGGCTATGTTTTTTCTTGTAGTTACTGCTTTAAGACTGTCAGTGCAGTAACTTTTTTTTTACTCAGGCTGTCTCTGCAGCTTGCTGGTTGTCTCTGTGTTTTACCCATGCTTTTCTGATTTTGGCAACCTCTGCAGTGATCGTGGGCCTATTTCTTTTTAAACTTCTAAACTTTCAAGGTAGGAGCACTTCTTTTCTCTGGGATTCTTTATGTTTCTACTTCTTACCTCTGCAGGACCAGTTTTGGAAGTTTGCAGGCTATCTGCAGCCATCGGTTCTGCCTGTGTGTTTTCCCCATCCCACAGGGATCCCTATGATTGTGGGCCCTTTTTTAAAAACTTTTTAAACTGCAGCAATTTTCTCTTCCATGCAAAGAGCTAGGAACCCAACTGAAAAGGGTTCCCTTCCTCCTAAACTCTGTTTGCTCTTTCCTTTTTTTTAAACCATGTCCTGCAAGGTTTTCTGAACTGGCAGCTTTCTTCCAGTTGCCATGTGGATACACTGAGTCTTGGGACTGCCCCCTATTCTATAATAAGTACAACCACCTTTTCATAATTTTTGCTCACCATCTCCTGAACTGTCCAGTATTCTTCACACTGTATCACTCATGGTCTTGCAATTTTTGTAGTTTTATGCACCATCTTGTGATATAACTAAGTGTCTTAACTCAGCATCATTCAGGAGCTTGCAATCTTTGTATTTTTGCTCCCATCTTTGTGATCTGGCCAGATTGTTACACTCTGCGTCACTTGGGGGTCTTGCAATAGACTTCCATTCACTCTGGTAGATTCCTCAACTTCTAAGTCTGTAGTGATGCTTCTTCAACTGTTTCTTCAATTTTTCTTCTTAGGTGTACGTCTCTCTAGTTTGGCTTTACCTGCTTTTAGTTTTTCAACCTTGGGATACTGTTCAGGGTTCATCATTTAAAATTCTGCCACATTTCAGATCACTGCTGATGTGATATCTTTTAGGATACCCCACCACTGCCACCACATTGTAATGTAGTGTTGGCTGTTGTGGCTCATTGATATATTTAAACATGAATCCTTTATTGGTAGCCTTTAACTATTTATAGATCCTGGATATTGTCATGTATGGTGCTGGTCACTGTAGAGGTAGGCTGCTTCTAGAGTGTTCTCTCTAGACTGTTTTCTCAGTCTATTACCATCTGACTCCATACATCATACCATGGGCAGTGCTATTCTCCAATCCCATGTTATCTCTTGCTCTGCTGAGCACCTTTACATTGTAATGGCATGCAGGCATATACAATATCCTACAACACAAGGTGGGCTGAATAGGCCTTTTCCTGTTGCAATGTTCCATTCATGCTGGTTTCAATAAGGGATGGTTCAGTGTTTTTCATTTTGCTTGGGGCTTGTGAAATTTGGCAAAATGCAAGCGCCATTTGCCACATTCACAACTGGTGGAAGTGACAGAGGTCACAACCTTTGCGAGTGCCCTCTGGGGCTGCTGGACAATCCAATTGGCCGACAGCTCCATCAGGACCAGTAGGGTCAGGAAAGCATCAGTGACCACTGCTGGGACTGTAGAGGAAGACGACCAATGCCCAAGGGTCCCTGGAACAGGTAAGTCCGGGGACTTAGCCAGGAGGGTTTGGGTAGGTTAGAGAGTGGGGCAGTGGTGGGAGAGGGGTTGTGTTTAAGGGAGGGAGCAAATAAGAAGGAGGGAGGCAGATTTGGCCTTAGGGGGTCCATTCTGCAATTGGCAAAGGGCAGCCCCCGAAGAGTGACCATCTCTTCCTTACCGCCCTTTAAACATGGAAGTGAAAAAAAATCGGGGCTTCCACTCCCACCCGGCTGCCCACCCAAACATTTTATGGCATGGGCAGCCTAGTATCAGGATCAATTGGCTCGATAAAAAAGTCTAATTGACCCTTGATCATTTGTTTAAATATGGCAGGTAGGTTGCCGATTTCAGCGTCCACCCAACCCCCATATTATGTGGATGAGCTCAGGGGTGGGCAGGAATGTGGTGGGGTGGGCATCTACTCTATTTTACATGCACCCCACCCCCTTCTGCATGAAATATACCTGCCAGAGACACATAATACTCAGTCCAATGTCTTTGAGACAGTAAATTGTCCCAAAACGCTTCACAGGAATAATTATCAATCAAAATTTGACACAGAGCCACATATGGAGACATTAGGTCAGATCACCAAAAGTTTGATTAAAGAGGTTGGTTTTAAAGAGAATCTTAAAAGAGGAAAGAAAGGTAGAAAGGCAAGGAGCTTTATGGAGGGCTGACACAGCTAAATGAACGGTCATCAATGGTGCAGCAATTATAGTGGGGAATGCTTTGAGGTCAAAATTCAAGGAGCGTGGAGATCCCAGAGATTTGGAGGGCTGAAATTACAGAGATAGGGTGGGGAGGGACCATGGAGGGATTTGAAAATAAGAATGAGAATCCTAAAACTGAGCGTGATCAGACAAGGTAGGTTGGTGAGTTCAGAGCAGGCAATGGATGAAGGGAATTAGCATGCAGGTTAGGGCACAGATAGCAGAGCACTGGAAGAGCTGAAGTTTATGGAGGGTGCAAGATGAGACACATTGGAATTGTCAAGTCTAGTGGTAATGAAAATATGTGTGAGGTTTTTGGAAGCAGATGCTGAGGAAGGAAGGAGTCAACATTACAGAGGTGGAAAGTCAGCAATCTTGGGAATGGAGATGATATGTGGTCAGAAGCTCAGATGGGACATCCAGGTCTCTGATAGCTGGCATTGAGTTTCATCCCCAAACCTTCTGCTCTCAGCTCAAATACAATAGGGCTGCTTGGACTTCAGCTGCTGGATTGTCAGGGCCTGCAGCTGGGTTATAATTTGGACACTCTCCATAAACCACATCTCTGTTCCCACTTCCCCCACCGCTGCCCCAGACCGTAGCTTAGTCCATTGGCTGTGGGTGGAAAACATTTCAGTGAATTTAAACAGTTCTCACCCGTATCGAACATCCTTCTTTCTCAGGCGAGCAATAAGCAGAGTGATGAAAATGGCAGAGACCATGGCCACAGTGACAGCCATCACCACATACCACCAGTGCCAAGAGAATCCCCTCCTGCCTGCTTTCCCTGAAAACACAAGAGTTAGAGAGCTCTTACAGTAATTGTCCAGAGCTTCATCTCTTCCATTGACAAATCAAAACCCTCAGGAAAGAAGCATTATCCCCAACACTTGTCAAGTCGTAAAGTCATTGCAACCTCATAGCTCAGCCTGAGAGCATTCATTGCTCCCAACAGGAATGAGAGAGCTGAGCTGTATCGATTGCTGGGGATGGACATGTGGAGAATTTGCACTCAGTAAATGATGTTGCACTCAATAACTTCTCTGTGTCATCATCCCCAAAGATAGAGACATAGGAAGGAACAGGAAGAGGCCATTCAAATCCTAAAACCTGTTTTGACATTCAATTAGACCATTGTTGATCTGTAATTTAACTCCATCTACCTTGGCTCTATATTCCTTAATATTCTAATCCCCTCCAAAAAAAATCTATGAATATCAGTTTTGATATTTTCATTGACCCCGTCTTAACAGCTTTTTGTGGGGAAGAATTCCAGGTTTCCACCACCATGATGGTATTCACAGCTGATGCTAATCTATTGCCTGATCACACTCCTGAGTGCACTTCACAAGTTCGATTTCTAGTGCACTGATGTATATAGACAGACTCCTGCAAAGGAAGATCCCACAAACACAAACCAGATGAGTTATCAGTTAACACTTTTGTAGGAGTTGTTTTGGTTAAGGGGTGAATCTTGACCAGGACACCAGTTGTAGAATGTAGAGTAAATTAGAAAGGATGTTTAAGATTGACTCTAAAACTTTTTAACCAGTACTTCTTTTTAAACAAGGGGCCTAATTGAGATACTCCCTTTTCAAAATGGATCCTAATAAGGCAACCTGAGTAATACATTGGATGGAGGGAGATTGCATCAACCTAGCCATTAACAGAGTTTTTAAATTCATATTCTTTTGTTTTATATTCATTCATGGGATGTGGGCTTCACTGGCTGGGCCAGCATTTATTGCCCATCCGTAACTGCCCTTGAGAAAGTGGTGGTGAGCTGCCTTATTGCCCATCCCTAATTGCCCTTGAGAAAGTGGTGGTGAGCTGCCTTATTGCCCATCCCTAATTGCCCTTGAGAAAGTGGTGGTGAGCTGCCTTACTGCCCATCCCGAATTGCCCTTGAGAAAGTGGTGGTGAGCTGCCTCATTGTCCATCCCTAATTGCCCTTGAGAAGGTGATGGTGAGCTGCCTTCTTGAACCATCGCAGCCCATGTGGTGTAGGTACACCCACAGTGCTGTTAAGAAGGGAGTTCCAGGATTTTGACCCAGCAACAGTGAAGGAACAGCGATGTATTTCCAAGTTAGGATGGTGAGTGACTTGGAAGGGAACCTCTAGGCGGTGGTGTTCCCATCTATCTGCTGCCCTTGTCCTTCTAAGCAGTAGTGGTCATGGGTTTGAAGGTGCTGTCTAAGGAGCCTTGGTGAATTCCTGCAGTGCATCTTGTAGATGGTACACACTGCTGCTCCTGTATGTCGGTGGTGGAGGGATGGAATGTTTGTGAATGTGGTGCCAATCAAGCGGGCTGCTTTGTCCTGGACGGCATCCAGCTTCTTCAGTGTTGTGGGAGTTGCACTCATCCAGGCAACTGGGGAGTATTCCATCACATTCCTGACTTGTAGATGGTGGACAGGCTTTGGGGAGTCAGGAGGTGAGTTACTGGCCGCAGGATTCCTAGCCTCTGAACTGCTTTTGTATTAACAGTATTTATATGGCTAGTCCAGTTCAGTTTCTGGTCAGTGGTAACCCCCAAGATGTTGACAGGCAAACACTGCCGAAAACTTTTCTAAGCTGGTGTTCCTTCTTTGTGTCTGTTCCAGAGAGTTACTCATTTCACCATCCCCACACATTATGCGGTGATTCAGGAACTGGCCTCAAATTAAAATTCTGCCGTGATAACTCATCTCCTGACTCCCTAAAGCTTGTCCAGCATCTACAAGATACAAGTCAGGAGTGTGATGGAATATTCTGCATTTGGCAGGATGAGTGCAGGTCCACACAAGAAACCTGACAAAGTAGTCCAATTGATCAGCACCCCATCCACCACCTTAAACTTTATTCCATCCACGCTGGATGCACAGTGGCAGCAGTGTGTACCATCTACAAGATGCACTGCAGCAACTCGTTAGGTCTCCTTCGACAGCGCCTTCCAAACCCACCACCTCCACCACCTAGAAGAACAAGTACAGGAGACACATGGGAACACCACCACCTCCAAGATACACACCATCCTGACTTGGAAATATATTGCTATTATTTCATGTCGTTGGGTTAAAATCCTGGAAATCCCTTCCTAACAGCACTGTGGGTGCGCTCACTCCAGATGGACTACTCACCAACAACTTCTCAAGGGTAGCTAAGGATGGGCAACAAATGCTGGCCTTTCCAGCAACGCTCACAGACCATTAAAGGATGAAAAAAGAAATTAGCTTGGCCCAATGTGCTGATTGAAAGCAGATAGCTCAATATGAAGCTAGGGCCTTCTAGACCTGTCCCAGGTAAACTAGATCGATGTCATTAGACCTTACAAAGCATTTAGGAACCAGGACTTAGCCTGTTTAGGGTCTTTTTCAATCTTATTTGTTAACTTGGTGAAATGACTGCATGAGAGGTCAGAAAGCCAAGGTGAGGATTCAAACCAAAGCCTGTGATACATTTTAACAATCATTTGGTGTTGAGAACTATAGACCTTTCAGTCCAGGGTCAGGAACCTAAATTCAGGACCAGTTCCAGGCCCATATTTTTAAAAGGCCAGGCTGATTAACGGCAGGAAGTGGGCTCGCTCTCCAGTTAAAGAACAGTGGGCTGGCTACCAATGCTGGAGGGACTTCTGAAACATTGGTTGAGTTGGGAACTGCCAACTCATGATTGAGAAAGAGACGCTGCCTCAACATGGAAGTGCCATTGGAAACAATGGTCAGCATTTTTCATATTTATCAATGCCACAGATGCCTGGCAGTGGTTGTGCAGGAGAAACCCCTTGGTTGTATGGCCAGCAGCTGCAGCTGTAACCCAGCAACCATGAATAGTGTGGGTGGGATGCCCCCTTCCCGGGATGAAGTGTGGTTCCCCCCGCCACCAAACCCCCAACCCCATTGCCGATGTGAATCCGCCAAGGCTGCCTGGCTATGGTCAAAGTCCATGTCTCTTGTCCACGTTACCGACTGAAGATCCCAGTTGGCGCCAGAACAGAGCATTAATATTATTAGGCCCTAATTGCCCTCAATTGATTGCCTGCCTCTTTGAAAATGGCTCAACGGTAGGGATTGTGGCGCCAAAGTGGCACAATGGCTGGCAGTGTGGAATTGTGGGCATACCCAGCCCTATTCCCTAACACAGCCTGTTTTTAAAATGCAGCCTCATAAAGCATGCATTTCTATAGCACCTTTCATAACCTCTGAAATCCCAGGGCATTTCGCAGCCACAACTTTACTCCTGAATTTCAGTCACTGATGTTATGTAGACAAAAGCAGCTGTCAATTTGCACACAGAAATATCTAACAGTTTTACTGATTTATGGGAATAATGTTTTTAATCGTTTCAGTTTCCTCATTGTTTGTGGTCCCCTGCATAGATTCTTGGAGAGACAGAGCAAAGATCTAGACAATTACAAAAGTCTTTCAACAATCCTTTGTATCCTTAAAATCATTCTTCTGTTATTTATTATTCTATACACTTGATATTGATTGAATGCTCTGCACCAGATTAGAATAATAAATTCATCAACAAAACATCTTTACTCAGAGACTAATCTACCAAGGGGGAGGTCAAAATTCAAATGGCAAAGTTAATTTGGTTTTGCTAAATTGGCCAAGCAGCCTTTCCTTCCAAGTGAATACACTTCAAAAAGTACTTCATTGGCTGCGAAGGGTTTTAGAACATCCTCCTCATTTTGCGCAGAACCCAAATGTACTCAAGAAACATTGGCATAAAGTGGCCTCTTACCTACTGGATGTCCCAGCTGCCATGGGCTACCTGCTAACAGAAGCACAAATAATATTCTGCAGTGCCTCACAGTGACAATGAAGAACAGTTAAACATAGCACAACTTCATTTGTTAAATCGACATGCTTTGAGGGCACTAATATCTGTCTGGCTGAGATAGGGTCTCTACTCACTCCTATTTTACATGGTGAATCAGCATTATCTTGAAGTTGGTTTTGAAGACAGGAGATTCTATTATTATAGGAACAAAGGAATAAACATAGGAACAGGAGGAAAGTCTGTTAAGTCTGTTCTGCCATTCATTTAGGTCACGGCTGAACATTTCTCTTATTTCCATTCACCCTGCTTGCTTCTGAATTCTTTAATAACTGTGACTGACCAAGATCTGAGTTTTGAAATTTTCAATGGGCCTATGGGGGTAAGAGTTCCAGACTCCCACTACTCTTTGGGCTGGATTTTATACTCACCCTGCCAGTGCGTTTGAAGACAGGGAGGCATGTAATATCCAGTAGGTGGCCTTCCCACCCAATTTGTCACTGCCAGTCTGAAATTTTACAGGGGTGGGGATGGCACTGTGTGGCCTGCCTGCCCCTGGGCCTATTGAGACCCATAAGAGGTTATAAAGAATGGGCAGGGTCACCATTCAGGGATAGCCCAAGGAAGCCATACATCACATGATTCAAAATAAAAGCTACACATTTACAGAAACACACACTACTCCTCAGGAGCTGGCTGGAACAATTTCACAGTCAGTCCATCTCACCTGGGCTGGGAAGGGTAACCAGGACAGGATCACTCCACGGGCCATCTCCAGCTTTTGTGTAGGCAGCCACACAAACAGTCAGGTTCGTGATGGGCAGGACAACCTCCAGAACGATGTTCTCTCTCATCCCATTGTCTACAACCACCTGCAAAAAGAGGAAAACATTTAAATTGCAGGGGTTTATCTGAAGGGACAGGGTATCAATTTCCCCAGATCCTCAAGAGTTAGCAGCGGATGAACAGGAAACTAAAGCTGGTTGTATAAAGGCATCAAGAACTGATGCCAGTGGAACCAACTGCCGACACACTGGTCTCACGCAGGACTTAAACTTACCAGTGTGCTGGAAAACCTAGTGAAAGAATGGCTGCATCCACACTTTTTCTAGTCACTTTCTCTGGCAAATGTGCCTTTTATGGTACTCCACTTATGATGGTGGACCTCCTCACCTCTTCGAGTGGCCAACTGGAGATAGGACAATGATTGTTGCCAGGTTGTTTGACTACAGGGTGCAGAGGGGTTTGGATCCAGCTCTGAGGCAGATTTACCTCAGTACAGTGGATGGTTAGAATGCAGCAGATTTAGGAAGGTTAGGATTGGTTCCCATTACTGACAAATGCCACAAGAAGACTCCAAGATATGGGAGGTGATGGTGGCAGGAGAAGGTGACTGGAGTTCTGGGGCAATTACTTAAGCTGTTTGACTCCCTGCCCCTGCCTTGTCCTATACTTGCTTCATCCTTCTTACTTTTTCCTTTATCCTTGAGTGCAAGTTCTATTGTTGAGCCAGTGGATCAGGTATACCATATAGAAGCATGCACCATATCCCATTCCATTGTCCAAACCCAGATGACCAGGCAGGGAAGGATAGAACCGGAACAGAATCTTTATTCACCCAAAAACTTTTATTTACAGATTGCCTGTGATACACTTCCGACAGCCCTCTTTTAGACCATATATCAGAATAGGTGAACCCCAGTTAATGTCTCCCATCTGAATGAAATTAACACCTATTGATATACAGTTAACATATATTTTCCAATAATGAGGCAACATTTTCCAGAAGTTTGCAGGAAGATATTGGGTAGAGAACTTGGAAAATACTGAGCACTCTGCAGGAGAGCTGTCCTAAATCTTGACAAAATACTCCTCACCCAGCATTATCCATTTCCCACATCTATGTCTGTTCTACCAAGATTAGCAAATGAGATTAGATTTTTGCTTGAATGCAAAGGTCATTTTGGACTGCAGGCTAATGGACCCAATGAGAATTCCAAAGAGAATTCCGATGAGAATTCCTGAACTCGTTTCAGGGAATTAAAATATTTCCTGGAGCACTAGGAGCTCCTAATAATTACAACAGTAACTAGACTTCAGAAAATTGGCTATAAAGAACGTGGGAACATCCTGAGACTATGAAAGGTGCTATATAAACTCAAGTCTCTTTTTCTTCCTCATCAACTCACCAAGGTTCCTTCAACAGCACCTTCCAAACCCATGACCACTACCACCTAGAAGAACAAGGGCAGCAGAAAGATGGGAACACCACCACCTGGAGGTTCCCCTCCAAGCCACACACCATCCTGACTTGGAAATATATCCTTCACTGTCACTGGATCAAATTCCCTTCTGAACAGCGCTGTGAGTATACCTATGCCACATGGGCTGCAGCGGTTAAAGAAAGCAGTTCACCACCACCTTCTCAAGGGTAATTAGGGATGGGCAATAAATGCTGACCTAGCTAGCGACACCCACATCCCATGAACAAATATGTAATTTTAAAAATCTGGGTTTTTTTGTTTGAAATATGAAACTGCAATCTGCAGGAGTAAGACACCACTGAGACGACAAATAAGTGAGAAGCTGATGGAAGTCCAGATGGGACTGTTTTGGCCATAGTGACTTAGATTTATAACTTACAGACTGTAGGAGGGTGGGAGGACTAATGAAGGGCATGTGTTCTTCAGATTTGTGGCGTTGGGGAAGTGACATCAGTCTTGATTTGATTATTGTGATGATGAAGAGAAAAGTGTGGAAAACTACATATCAAACATGAGATGAAGCAGGATATGCAGACTTGTACATTTATTGGGAGTTGGGAGGGGTCAGGGCTGTGTGGGCATGTTAAGGGAATTACTAACCATGAAGGCCATTCACCTCAGCATTGTCTTGGTCCTGATAAGCCACTTTATATCCTTGCAAGATGCCATTAAGGCCTGTGGATGGTTTCTCCCACTCAAAGAGCAGAGCACTGCCATTGTACTGGAAGGTTATGTTGCTCGGGGCTGTGTCCGGCTCTGAAGGAGAAAAATAAAGAACCATTAGACAGATGTTATTCCTCACAGCTACAAATAGGAAAGCCAATCACAGTGGACAACAAACACCCTTTGTAAAGCCATTTTGTACCCTCACGAATTAAGGACTAGTAGCTGGACGAGTAATCCAGAGGCCCAGACAAATGCTCTGAGGAAATGGGTTCATATCCCAGTGTGGCAGCTGGTGACATTTGAATTTAATCAGTAAAATCTGGAATTTAAAAAAAAGCTAATCTCAGTAACAGTGACCAGAAAGCGTTGTCGATTGTTGTAAAAACCCATTTGGTTCACTAATGTCCTTTAGGGAAGGAAATCTGCCATCTTTATCTGGTCTGACCTACATGCAACACCATGTTGGCTCTTAACTGCCCTCTGAAGAAGTCATACGGACTCGAAACATTAACCCTGTTCCTCTTTCCGCAGATGCTGTCAGACCTGCTGAGTTTTTACAGCATTTTCTGTTTTTAATCTCTGAAATAGACTTGCAAGCCATTCAGTTCAAGGGCAGTTAAGGTTAAGTAACAAATGCTGGCACCAACATCCCATGAAATAAAATTAATTAAAGAACATACAAGAATTAATATTGCAGCGCATCACAGAAATGCCACCCACCCACCCCCAGCAGCTGTGTTGCCTTGTGCTTAGCTGTGACTCAGTTGAGACACTCTTGTTCTAAGACAGAAGCTGGTGTGTTCATGTCCCACAGCAGACCCTTTTTTAAAAATTTGTTCCTGGGATGTGGCAGTGCTGACAAGGCCAGCATTTGCTGCTCATCCATTATTTCCTTGAGATGACGGTGGTGAGATGCCTTCTTCTGATACAGATACACCCACGGTGCTGTTCGGGAGGGAGTTCCAGATTTTTGACTCAGTGACAGTGGAGGAACAGTGAAATATTTCCAAGTCAGGATGGTGTGTGACTTGGAGAGGAACTTGCAGATGGTGGTGGTGTTCCCAGGTGTCTCCTGACCATGTTCTTTTGGGTGATATTGGTTGCGGGTTTGGAAGGCGTTGTCGAAGTAGGCTTGGCGAGTTGCTACTAGTTTCTTATAGATGGTATAAACTGCTGCCATGATGTGTTTAAGGTAGTGAATGGGGTGCCAATCAAGCAGGCTGCTTTGTCCTGGATGGTGTTGAACTTCTTGAGTGTCATTGGAGCTGTACTCATCCAGGCAAGTGGAGAGTATTCCATCAAACTCCTGACTTGTGCCTTGTAGATGGTGGGCAGGCTCTGGGGAGTCAAGAGGTGAGTTACTCTCCATAGAATTCCCAGCCTCTGACCTCTTGTAGCCACAGTATTTACGTGGCAACAAAAACCAGGCAGTTAACTTATGGACAGCAAAGTCCCAAAAACAGCAATATTTCCCAGCTTGAAAAATTACAGATGTAACAAACACCTCTATTCAGGTGCCTTAACGAGATGGCATCTGGAGTAGTTTTGTTCTCCTCACTGAAGGAAGAATATTAGGAGAAGGTTCACTCAACTGATTTCTGGGATGAAGGGCTTATTTTATGAGGAAAGGTTGAGCAGCTTGGGCCTGTACCCATTGGAGTTTAGAAGAATGAGAGGTGATCTTATTGAAACATGTAAGATGCTGAGGGGCTTTACAGAGTGGATGCTGAGAGGATGTTTCCATTTGTGAGGGAGACTAGAACTAGGGGACACAGTTTAAAAATTAGAGGTCTCTTTTTAAGACTGAGATGAGGAGAATTTTTTTCTCACAGAGGATTATTAGCCTGTGAATTTCTCTACACCAGAGAGCAGTAGGGGCTGGGTCATTGAATATATTCAAGGCTGCATTAGACAGATTTTTGATCAACATGGGAGTCAAAGGTTATGGGGGCAGACAGGAAAGTAAAGTTGAGGCCACAATCGGACCCTACTGCAAGGCAGAGCAAGCTCGAGGGGCCAAATGCTCCTGCTCCAGATCCTTGTGTTCTTGATAAAGGCCAAATAATCCGTTTAGTGATGGCTGGAGTAATAAATATTGGCCAAAGCACTGGTGAAAACACCGCTGTTCTTTTTCAAGATAATACCACAGGGCATTTTACATTCAAGTTGAGAGAGCAGAGGATGTTTCAATTAAACTGCTCACATGCAAGACAGTGCCTCCAACAAGGTAGCTGTCTCACTGGAGTGGCAGGCTAGATTATGTGCTTTGAACTTATGATATAGTCTGATATAGAGATGAAAGAGCTACCCATTTAGTGAAATGATACGGATCATCTTGAGGTCAGGGGTTAGAGGGTGAATAATTTTCTTTAGAAATGGGTATTTCAAGCAAGAAATACAACAAGTTGAGAGGAGAGATGAAGAGGAAAATAAGACTGGCAAAGAGAGGAAGAGAGAAAAGAATGGCTGCATACATAGAAAGGAACCCAAAAATCTTCTACCCATGTGTTTCTTTCATTCACGGGATGTGGGCATTGCTGGCTAGGCCAGCATTTATAACCCATGAGAAGGTGGTGAGCTGCTGCCTTGAACCACTGCAGTCCATGTAAATAGTAAGCAGGTAGCAGGAAATGAAGTGGTTCCTATTAGGAACAAAGGTGTTATTTACGGAAAAGCACAGGATAGGTTAGAATACTTAATGGGCCGTAACTTCCGAGTTCCTAGGCGAGAGGGGAGTATCCAAAGATTTGTTGGAGAATCCCCTTTGAAAGTTCCCAGGTAAGGTTTGCAAGGCAATTTCCCAGAAGTGCAAACTTCGGATGGTTCCGAGTGGGTCACAATAATAGTTACCCAGAAAATATTAGAGGAATTAAAACCTCTTTTAACTTCTGGATAGCTATTGCACAGACCCACCCCCACCCCCACAGGACTCCCCCCACACTCCTGACCCCCCAGAGGTCCCCCTCACCCCCATCAGGGGATGCTCCCCCCCAACACCCAGGGGTCCCCCACCACACCAACCAACCAACCCCCAGAGCACTCCACCCATCCCCAAGGGTTTACAACCCTCAACAGGAGCCCCCCAGCACATAGGATTCCTCGTCCACCTCCCGATGCCCAGCCCCCACCCCCAACATACATACCCCAACAGGAACTCCCTAACACACAGGGGTCCATTCCTGCACCCTCAAGGCTGAGCCACACCCCCTCCCCGAGGCCTGACCCCCACCCACAAAGACCCAACAACCTCCACCCGCCCCCACCTGACTCTCAGCAACCTCCCCAAGGCTTGACCCCACCCCTTCCCACTCCCCCGAAGTCCCAAGGGTCAGTATTAAGACTACTGTTTTTATGGATATATACAAATGGTTTGGATATTGGAATACAAAACATAATTTCAATATCCTGATAATTCCAAACTTGGAGGAGGGGCAAACAATCAAATGCAACAGGAAGGACACAGATGGGTTAGCAGAATAGGCAGATAAGCGGCAGATGAAATTTAATACAGAGAAGTGTGCGGTGATATAGCCCAGATTTTTGCTGTGATGGAAAGGCTCTCCAAATGGTGAAAATCCTGGAAATGGCTGAAGTCTCGGAGTCCCACTGCTGAAACCGGCATTTTCCATCTTTGTGGGAGTAGCACTGGAGTCTGGCCAGGGGTTGATATGAGATTAATAGAGTCAGCTGGCCATGTAAATCGCCATCTGCCTACACTGAAGTGGGGTTTTGGTAGGCCAGGAATGTGAAGCCCAATGTCTGCAGATTAGGACAGGTAACAATGTCTGAACTTGTTGGATTCGCTTGGATAGGTAAGGTACCCCTTTGGATATGGTCCTGGGACACTATTGGTAGAGGTAAGGCACCCTTTGGGAGATGTGTGGCAACCTTTGGGGTTGTTAAAAGTGAATATGATTATGCACTTTTTACGCACTAACTCATTGGAACTATCCATCTGTCAAAGAGCTGCCCATCTATCAAAGAACTGTCCAGCTGTCAAAGAACTGTCCAGCTGTCAAAGAATCAAAGAATCTGTATAGCAGTCAAAGACCAGTCGAAAGACTGGCCAGTTGGCAAAGATCTTTCCAGCAGTCAAAGATCTGTTCAACGGTCAAAGGGCTATCCAGCGGTCAAAGAACTTCCAGCTGACAAAGAACTGTTAAGCTGGAAAAGAACTGTTAAAGAACTATCAGCTTTAGAAGAATTGGGCAGCTAGCAAAGAACTGTTAACAAACTGTCCAGGTGTCACAGAACTGTCAAAGAGCTGTACAAGATGGCAAAGAGCTCTCCAAATGGCAAAAAACTGTTAGAGAACTGTCCAACTGTGAAAGAACTGTCCAGCTGTCAAAGGAAAAACAACAAACTGCCCAGCTGTCAAGGAACTGTTAAAGAGGTGCCAAGCTGTCAAATAACTATCAAAGAACTGTCCAGCTGTCAAAGAACTTTCAAAGGACTGTCCAGCTATCAAAGAACTGTCCAACTGTCAAAGAAGTTTCAAGTAACTGTCCAGCTGTCAAAGAACTGTCCAGCTGTCAAAGAACTGTCCAGCTGTCAAAGAACTGTCAAAGGGCTGTCCAGCTGTCATAGAACTGTCAAAGGGCTGTCCAGCTGTCATAGAACTGTCAAAGGGCTGTCCAGCTGTCATAGAACTGTCAAAGGGCTGTCCAGCTGTCATAGAACTGTCAAAGAACTGTCTGGCTGTCAAAGAACTGTTAAAGAATTGTTCAGCTGGCAAAGAACTGTCCAGCTAGCAAAGAGCTGTTAAAGAACTGTCCAACTGTCAAAGAATTGTGCTGCTGTCAAGGAACTGTTAAAGAAATGGACAACTTTAAAAGAACTGTGCAACTTAAAAAAATAACTGCCCAGCTTTAAAATAACTGCCCAGCTGTCAAACAACTAATACAGAACTGCCCTGCAGTCAAAGAACTGTCAAAGAACTGCCCAGCTGTCAAAGAACTGTCAAAGAACTGCCCAGCTGTCAAACAACTAATATAGAACTGCCCAGCTGTCAAAGAACTGTCAAAGAACTGCCCAGCTGTCAAACAACTAATATAGAACTGCCCAGCTGTCAAAGAAATGTTAAAGGACCGTCCAGCTGTCAAAGTTGTCATGGATGTGTCCAAGAATACTAGCTGAGTTGGCATTGAGGGGGATGGGAAAGGGTATCTGGTGGGGCCATGGGGCTGGGTAGAGGGGCATGGATTGGCATAGCAGGTATGAGGGGCTATGGGGTGTGGGTGGGGGGAATGGATACACGTCTTTTGGAATTTTCAGGGGTACTATGTTGGAACTTTCCCTTGTACCAATCTTAAGAACATAAGACATAAGAAATAGGAGCAGGAGTAGACTACTAAAGCTTGCCCCACCATTCAATAAGATCATGGCTGAGCTGCACTGGGCCTCAACTTCTCTTTCGTGCCAGCTCCTCATAGCCTCCAACTCCCCAATACTTAAAAATCTATCTACCTCCTCTTTAAATACTTTCAATGGTCTAGCCCCCACAACTCTCTGGGGTAGAGAATTCCAGATGTTCACTACTCTCTGAAAGAAGAAATTCCTTCACATCTCAGTTTTAAATAAGTGTCCCCTTATTCTGTAACTATGTCCCATAATTCAAAATTCTCCCACTAATGGAAACATTTTCTCAACACCCCTGTCAAGCCCCCTCAGAATCTTGAATGTTTCAATAAGATCACCCCTCATTCTTCTAAACCCTAATGAATAAAAGCCTAGCCTGATTGGCCATTTGGTAAGTCATCTCCTTCATTCCAGGAATCAGCCTAGTGAAACTCTTTTGAACTTCCTCCGATGCCAGTATATCCTTTCTTAAACATGGGGGCCAAAACTGTACACAGTACTCCAGGTGCGGCCTCACCAACACCCTGTACAGAATTCCCTATTTTTAAACTCCAACCCCTCTAGCAATACAGGCCAAAATTCCATTTGCCTTCCTAATTACTTGCTGCATCTGCATGCTACCTTTTGGGTTTCATGCATAAGGACACCCAGATCCCTCTGTGCTGCAATTTTTTGGAGTCTCTCTCCATTTAAATAATAGTTTGCCTTCTGATTCTTCCTACCAGAGTGCACAACCTCACAATTTCCTACATTAAACCCCATTTACCAAGTTTTCACTCACTTATTCAACCTATCTATATCCCCTTGCAGATTCCTATGTCCTCATCACAACATGCCCTCCAGCCTATTTTCGTATCCTCACCAAATTTGGATATATTACATTCTGCCCCCTCCTCCAAGCAAATAATTGAAGCCCCAGGACTGATCCTTGTGGGACTCCACTAGTTGCATCTTTCCAACCTGAAAAAGACCCATTAATCCCAACTGTCTGTCTTTTGTGTGTTAGCCAATCCTCAATGCATGCTAATATAGTACCCCCAATACCATGGCCTCCTATCTGGTGCAATAACCTTTTGTGTAGCAATAACCTGCTCACTGACGCCCAGTTTGGGTTCTGCCAGGGCCACTAAGCTCCTGACCTCATTACAGCCTTGGTTCAAACATGGACAAAAGAGCTGAACTCCTGAGGTGAGGTGAGAGTGACTGTCCTTGACATCAAGGCAGCATTTGACTGAGTGTGGGATCATGGAGCCCTAGCAAAACTGGAGTCAATGGGAATCAGGGGGAAAACTCTCCGCTGGTTGGAGTCATACCCAGCACAAAGGAAGTTGGTTGTGGTTGTTGGAGGTCAGTCATCTCAGCTCCAGGACATCACTGTAGGAGTTCCTCAGGGTAGTGTCCTCGGCCCAACCATCTTCAGCTGCTTCAGCAATGACCTTCCTTCCAGACTGGTCATAGTGGGGATATTCGCTGATGATTGCACGATGTTCAGCACCATTTGTGACTCCTCAGACACTGATGTAGTCCATGTCCAAATGCAGCAAGACTTGGACAATATACAGGCTTGGGCTGACAAGTGGCAATTAACATTCGCACCACACAAGTATCAGGCAATGACCATCTTACTACTCACTTACTCTGCTGCTATGAAAACTGCTGGCTTTAACCTGGTTAAAATAGTTAATTAAATTATCCAGTATTTGGCTTTTGCCTGCAGTTCTCCTCCTGTTGTCCAATGACCAAATATCATGGAATTTTACAATGCAGGAGGAGACCATTCAGCTTGTCATGCCTCTGCTGGCTCTTTCAATATGCTGCTCAATATGCTCCAGCATTTTCTGCTTTGACTTTCAACCTTAGAAAGGTTTTTGTAGTGAGAATGGTCTGGTGAAACCCTTGTCGAAGGTCCCCACTGAGTTATTTCCATTCCAATAGTAGGTCATCAACATAAGATAGTCATTAAGGAATCCAATCAAGAACCAGGAGAGACTTCTTTATCGAGTATTAGGAACCATACCAGATGGAGGAAAACATCCTGCAATGTATCATTCTTTACTTTTTGAGATTAGCATTTGGATCAAGTCTGGCTAAAGTAACGGAAAATAAAATAAGACAATTTGGAATGAAATGGGGCAACTTCTCAACTTTAGCAACTTCCATCATTCCCTCAGAACCAATAGACACTTTGATCAATGTGATTGCAGCTGTTTACATTGCTACTAACTCATGGTTACAGTCACAAAATGAATAGGACTGTGACACCCCACCCTACTCCCCATCCCATTCTCCCCACTTCGCTATACTATCTCTCCCCACCCCACTCACCTCACTCCTCTCACCTCATTCCCCTCACTTCCCAACCCATTATCCCCACTCACTTTCTTCACCCTCTCCCCCACTCCATGCTTCTCATTCCCTCTAACCAACTCTGCCCTCTTCCCCCACCCCACTCCCCCACCCTAACCTCCCCATTCCCCTCACTGCACGCTTCCTCCTCCCCCACCCCATCTCACTCTCCTTGTCCTGGTTTACGTATAAGTAGGTGTGGTTGTTTCCAGCACACATCGCTAGAGGGGAATTGTTGGAATGTATCATGTGATTCAAATCCAAGTTGGGAAAATTCCTGACTCTGCAAATGCAACTTGGGAGAAAGTGCCCCAAATGGTCAGGTTTTAGTTCGGAGGGGCTGGCACTAACTGGAGCCAGGCTGTTGCTCCCAGAAAGAGTTCTGAGACAGCAGCAGAGGCTATCAAATGCTGGTTCAATGCTATGGGACTTCATCCCAATTGTAAAAAATGCAGTAAAAACAAAAAGCAATCCTCAAGCTCTCATTCCTCATACCCCCTAACCTCCCACATGCTCCTGATGCACCGTTCATGCCACCTCATACTCCCCAACCATCCTCATGGTCCCTCATACCCTCCATGCCAGCTTATGCCCCTCTACCCACCTCCATGGCCCTTTATAGCCCCATATGCTAACTTAGTGTCAACTCATGCTCACCCATGATCCCTACTCACCACCCTTTTCCCTTACACCCTCCATGCCAACTCACTCAGTATCCACCATGGGCAGACTTCAGGAGCCATGGTGAGATGAAATAAAATAAAATAAGTTTTAAATATCTATTACATTCTATATTTAAAAAAAAATCATTCATAAAAGCCCATTCAATACATTTAAATCCTTTCAAGTGCTTTATTCTTTATAAAAACAAACATTTCCTTCAAGTACTTACTTGCATTTAAAAGTAAAGCAGTACTAATCCTATCATGACAACCCTTAGGCTTATATCAACAAACACTGCTGAAATTGCCAGGATTATTTTCTTTCAGTTGCAGGCTAGCTGGGTTTTTTTCAAATTTTTAAGAGCAAGGGGTTTAAATGACTTGACAGTTTTAAAGTTCTAAAGAACTTTTACACTTTTTACACACTTTGATGTCTGGTCTTAACAATCCCAAACAGTACCTGACCTCTCCCAAAGCAGTACTGGACCTCTCCAAAGGACTCTGGTAGGTGTACACCTTTTCCTCAAAGTCTAAAACCCATGAGCCATGTTTCAGAAACCTGGGTGACCAAAATTGCTTCTGTTTGAAGGCAACTGCATGTTTAAATGTGCTGCTGCCTCCATGAACCGCAGATGTGTGCAATACCTCCCACCACCGTCACTGCCCCCATGGCAAGAATGGAGGGTGCCGGATTCAGAGGTGGGGCTTCTGGATCCTGGGCTCCAGCGCCATTTCGACTAAGACCTGGAGTCCCTCTGGTTTGATGAAAATTCAGGCCTTTGTTGCAATTTCTTCTGAGGAAGCTACCAACTCAGACATGTGTACAAATTCACCAATTGTGTAATACTGCTGTCAATTTCTCAGATCCTTAATAAATGGGACCAAGCATTTTTGTGTTAGCCAATCTCTTACTCATGGCCGGTGCCTTGATGTTTATCTATAAGGAGAAGAAGCAACAACGCTCCCCACCCCACTCTCCCCATGCCCCAACCTCACTCCCCCAACCCACTCTCCCCACTCCCCTACCTCATTTCCTCACCCCTTTCTCCCCACTCTCCAGCCTCACTCACCGCCCCCCCCAACACAACTCCCCCCACCTTTCTCTCCCCACTCCCCAACTTCACACCCCCACCTCACTCTCGTCACTCTCTCCCCAATTCTTTCCCACCCCACCCCACTCATCCTTCCTCTTTGTTAAGTTAAAACAGAATTGTGGGAATTTTCCTGGCTTGCACAAATAAAACCCATTAGAAAAAGAACACTGTGTGGCTTTATTTATTTAATGATGCCTTGTGCATGTTTCTCACCCTGTATTCTGTGAACTATTCCGTCACTGACATGGCTGGCAGGCCAAGTCCAGGTTGTTCCCATGGCTGAACAGCTGATAATCACCTTGGGGCACACGTCATCCCAGCCAGTCTGAAAACAACAAGTTCTTTGGACTGAAGACAAGAGCATTCAGAACTGACGTATGGAACATTTTCCCAGTTTTCTGCTCAGTGCCAGCACCATGTACTGCTGGCTTTACAGGTAGAGTGTTCATCTGAGGAATACATACTCCCATCTTGGATCTTCACCTACTGGGGATGTCTAGGAATGTTTAGGCTTGGTCAGCGGATCTCGTAGGAAGGTCTCATCACCCCCAGAACCACATTCCCAGCCCTGTATTCCCAGTCAGTAAAATGTCATGCCAAGAGTGAGAACTTGTTAAGTTTATCACAGGCATAAAGCTCTCTTTCTCTATGCCCAAAAAATTAGTTCAACACTAACCTGAAAGCCCACTTTCTACAGCCAATGGTCCATTGCTAGAAGAGGATCACTAATTCATTGCCACTTTCTTCCCATAAACTCATATGTACTAAAACCAGGGGTGAATTTCATTTCCTTTGGTCTGTTACACTGGACAGTGAGGAGAAATCTTCACCCATTAGTTGACTGGATTCATGCACAGGTTCTTGAGTGGCCAAGGTCAACAATTGAAAGCTCTCCTGCCGATTGGGGATATGAAATGTGGACATTTGTCACTAGAAACTGAAAGGGAACTTCCTTAAAGTCTAGGCTAGTCAAATAACTAAAAGTCTAACTAATAATAATTTCTTTAGAAGCTAAGGGAGAGCCCACATTCTCTGTCCCCAAGAGAACAAACTTCCTCTGTACCTTTCCTAAGTTTTCCCAAGTTGTGGTGCTCAGAATTGTCCACTATACTCCAAATGAGGGTCTAACTGGTGATTTATAAAGCTCTGGAAATATCTCTCTGCTTTTATATTCTGTTTGTTTATTTATAAACCCAACCTTATTAAGTTGTCTTGTCACATTGGGAGTAAGGACGCTAACCACTCACTGCTTATCTTCACTCGTCAAAATGGTGCTATTTATTTGGTAAACAGATTTAAAATAGTTGGAATGGTCAGAGCTGCTCTGCTACAACTCAGTGTTTGTGTATGTGCACAATAACTTTTTGACATAGCTGTGATTTGCATGAATATATAGCACTCCTACTCAGAGCTAAAACAGAATAAAAACATAGACCAGGTTGATGATAAGGAAGTGGTTCAAGGATCTCAGCCTGATGTGAACAGAATGAAGCATTGCCTTATCGGGGATTGAATGTACATGAGCGTTTCAGAGCAGGCAAGCTGCCAAGTCAAATACTTAATTCCTTCAACATTTTGGCAAACACATTACTTCCTATCTAGGCAATACGTAAATCGGAAGAAATTAAATAATGAAACAAAATCCTAACTCTGTCTACAAGCTGAGCCTCCTCCTCCTTTCTGCTTTGTGGTATTGTGAGAAGCACAGTCTGAGAAGACAGGTTGGAAGGAACCTGAGATTGGGATTCAACCCAGCGATGTGCAGGAGTTTGGCACCTCCAATAACTGGGCTCCCACCCAACAATAATTCAAATCCCAGACACAGAATTCCGCTTAACTGAAATACTTCCTGTTACTCTCATTATATTAAATTCCTGAAGGTTTAACACTTAGCTTCTTCGTTGGAAAGCTTGTGGTTCATTACTGGACAAAAACAGAATTACCTGGAAAAACTCAGCAGGTCTGGCAGCATCAACGGAGAAGAAAAGAGTTGATGTTTCGAGTCCTCATGAACATTCAACAGAACTGAGTGAATATTAGGAGAGGGGTGAAATATAAGCTGGTTTAAGGTGGGGGGGTGTGGGGGGAGAGAAGTTGGGGGGGTGGTGTGGTTGTAGGGACAAGCAAGCAATGATAGGAGCAGATAATCAAAAGATGTCACAGACAAAGGAACAAAAGAACACAGAGGTTTTGAAGTGGTGATATTATCTAAACGAATTTGCTAATTAAGAATGGATGGCAGGGCACTCAAGGTACAGCTCTAGTGGGGATGGGGTGGAAAGACTAGCAGGGCATACAAGATTTAAAAATAATGGAAATAGGTGGGAAAAGAAAAAACTAGAGCTGTACCTTGAGTGCCCTACCATCCATTCTTAATTAGCACATTTGTTTAGATAATATCACCAACTTCAACATCTCTGTGTTCTTTTGTCTGTGACATCTTTTAATTATCTGCTCCTATCACTGCTTGCTTGTCCCTACAACCACACCACCCCCCCCCCACTTCTCTTCCCCCCACCACCCCCCCCCCAACCTTAAACGAGCTTATATTTCACCCCTCTCCTAATATTCACTCTGTTCTGTTGAAGGGTCATGAGGACTCGAAACATCAACTCTTTTCTTCTCCGCTGATGCTGCCAGACCCGCTGAGTTTTTCCAGGTAATTCTGTTTTTGTTTTGGGTTTCCAGCATCCCCAGTTTTTTGTTTTTATCTTGGTCCATTACTGGTACTGGCAACAGAAAAACCTGATGCAAACACCTTTTGCATTTTTATTTAGTTTCACTAGTGTCAGGCAGGCATAGTTCATTGGAAGGCTTGGGGTCCATTATCAGTACAAGTGCCAACAGAAGCACTATCCACTCCTCATCTGATGAATGTTCTAATTATTTCCCAAAATCCACTCCAGGGTATGGATGTTCAAAGCGGTTCCTCATTGTGAAGGGGGAGCCATCCAGAATCACAGAATCACACAATGCAGAAGAGGCCCTTCGGCCCATCGAGTCTGCACCAATACGTGAGAAACACCTGACCTACCTACCTAATCCCATTTACCAGCACTTGGCCCATAGCCTTGAATGTTATGACGTGCCAAGTGCTCATCCAGGTACTTTTTAAAGGATGTGAGGCAATCCGCTTCCACCACCCTCCCAGGCAGCGCATTCCAGACCATCACCACCCTCTGGGTAAATAAGTTTTTCCTCACATCCCCCCCTAAACCTCCTGCCCCTCACCTTGAACTTATGTCCCCTTGTGACTGACCCTTCAACTAAGGGGAACAGCTGCTCCCTATCCACCCTGTCTGTACCCCTCATAATCTTGTACACCTCAATCAGGTCACCCCTCAGTCTTCTCTGCTCCAACGAAAACAACCCAAGTCTATCCAACCTCTCTTCATAACTTAAATGTTTCATCCCAGGCAACATCCTGGTGAATCTCCTCTGCACCCCCTCCAGTGCAATCACATCCTTCCTATAATGTGGTGACCAGAACTGCACACAGTACTCCAGCTGTGGCCTCACCAAGGTTCTATACAACTCCAACATGATCTCCCTACTTTTGTAATCTATGCCTCGATTGATAAAGGCAAGTGTCCCATATGCCTTTCTCACCAGCCCACTAACATGCCCCTCCACCTTCAGAGATCTATGGACACACACGCCAAGGTTCCTTTGTTCCTCAAAACTTCCTAGTACCATGCTGTTCATTGAATACTTCCTTGTCAAATTACTCCTTCCAAAGTGTATCACCTCACAATTTTCAGGGTTAAATTCCATCTGCCACTTATCTGCCCATTTGACCATCCCGTCTATATCTTCCTGTAGCCCAAGACACTCAACCTCACTGTTAACCACCCGGCCAATCTTTGTGTCATCCACAAACTTACTAATCCTATCCCCCACATAGTCATCTATGTCGTTTATATAAATGATGAATAATAGGGGACCCAGCACAGATCCCTGCGGTACACCAGTGAACACTGGCTTCCAGCCACTAAAGCAGCCTTCTGTCATCACCCTCTGTCTCCTACAACTCAGGCAATTTTGAATCCACCTTATCAAATGACCCTGTATCCCATGTGATTTGCCTTCTTTATGATCCAGCTGAAGCTCTGGCTAGGATTTGCTGGCCCCTCACGGGCAAGGCCAGAAGTTGATTGACTTGCAGCGGGACCGGAAGGTGGTGGCACTGAGCAGCTGTGGAAAATCCCACCCTCCATCTTCCTGGTCAGGTAAATGTAAAAAGATCTCACAGCACTATTCACACGAGGGAGGTGATTCTCCCAGCGTCCCAGCCCACAATCCTGCCAACCCCACAAACACATCAACCAGTCATTTATATCATTTCCGCTTTGTGGGATCATGTGCACACATTGTCCACTGCATTTGACTGCATGAACCCATCCTTTCTCTTTCTATTCCAGAAGGGACTGTCACAGGGTATTGTTAAGAAATAACTTACACCATTCACATCTACAAACATCCCAAAGTATGTTACAACCGATGAATTACTTTTTGAATGTAGTCACCGATGTAATGTAGGAGATGCAGTACACATTTCACACAGCAAGCTCCCACTAACAGCAGAGGCATCGCCAGGTAATGTGTTTTTAAGTGTTAGTTAGGGGATAAATATTGGCCAGGACACCATAGTACCATGAGATCTTTTATGTTGAGCTGAGGAGGCAGACAGGCCCTTGGGGTAACCAATCATTTGAAAAATGGCACCTTTGACAATGCAGCACTTCCTCAGTACTGCACTGGAAATGTCAGCCTGGATTATATACACAAATCCTGTCGGGGTGTGAATCTACAGCCTGCTGACTCAGAGGTGAGAATGCGATCCACTGATCTAAGCTGGCACTAGAAGAGGCATTGATGTAGAGGACAGAAAAGTGGGGGACAGGCCACCAAAGGCCACTCTTCCATGTCTCCTCAAAGGACGTTGAACAGAGAAGATGAATTGAGGATAGTTGGCTGGTTTCTAGATTGCACTGTAAAGGGCAACGGAGCAAAGTAACCAGATGGAGCAACTAGAAGATGGTCGTCCGACACATCGTCTAGTCTCACGTTCAAATCTTCAGCACTCTCTGGGCAGGAACCTATGACTTATAAAGCTGGGGCTGTTCTCCTTGGAGTAATGGATGTTGAGGGGAGATTTGATAGAGGTGTACAAGATAATGACAGGTTTAGATAAAGTAGAAAAAGCCATTAGCTGATGGCACAAGGACAAGGAGGCACAGTTTTAACATTTTCAGGTAGGAGATATGGGGCAGGGTCTGTGGGATGGATGTGCCAAGTGGTCATGATATGGAACCCGCTGCTTAAGAGGGTGGTGGAAGCAGAGATGCTCAATAATTTCGAAAGGAAATAGGATGAGTTCACAGTACTGCAGGGATAGATCAGGGGAATGGAACTGATTTCTTGCTCAATGGTTGACTCAATTTAGCAAATGGCCAACTTCTGTGTGCTAACAGGCTGGATTTTTACCGCGTTGGGTTGACTTAGGATCCCTTTAAAAATGGCAAGCGGGTCCTTATTCTGAGATTTCTGACCCTATTCCTGGGATTTCTGATTTTCAGGTGTGCCTTTTAAAGGTGCGAGCTGGTTCAGGTCAAAAGCCTGCACCATTCAGTCCCGACCTGGCCAGCTCCATTGAGGGGATAGACATGGCCTAGTCCTCCATAAACTTCATGGAGTCAGGCCAGATTTGAAAAGACTCATGGTTCACAGCATCTCAGAGGTGTCTGCATGAGGTGACCTTTTGAAAGGTCAGTGCAAGAAGTCCTCCTCATGCCCCCAAGATATGTCCCTCCAAACAGCCCCTATGGCCCCTAATGCCTCCAATGCCAAGATATGGCACTTACATAGAGATAAAAACAAAACAAAAACCAAAAAAACTGTGGATGCTGGAAATCCAAAACAAAAACAGAATTACCTGGAAAAACTCAGCAGGTCTGGCAGCATCGGCAGTTCTGTCGAAGGGTCATGAGGACTCGAAACGTCAACTCTTTTCTTCTCCGCCGATGCTGCCAGACCTGCTGAGTTTTTCCAGGTAATTCTGTTTTTGTTATGGCACTTACATGCCCATTTAACCACTATATATGGGATAGAAGCAATGAACCCTATGGTGACAGTATGATGTGTAACAAAAGCTTTAAAAAAGTCATTGATATGTTCTGCTTTCTTAAAAAAAATCCTTTTAACTACAGCTCAATGAAAGTGTCAATTATCCAGACCCTTTAAAGTATCAATATGAGAAACTGCAGGCACTTGACATCTCTTAAGCTTTAGTAACAACATTGAGAAATTGACAGCATAGATCAAAGAACATGAGCTATTAATCAAGGAACGTTTGCTCTGGGTCTCAGGGCTTTTAGTACTCTAATGATGTCTGGGTTGTCTACTCCCTAGGCTTCACCATCCTCAAGGTCCACATCTCTCTGGAGGGCCATGCTTTGGAGAGTGCAGCAGACCACCATGGTGAAGATGACCCTTCCAGGAAGATGTTCCAGGTGATCATCTGACCAGCCCACACACTGGTCCGTTCCCTCTGAGCTTATGATGCCACATCAGTAATGGATCTGATGCATTGTACAGCCTCACTGAAGGTGACATCTGTCACCTGGGTGATGCACTACTATGCAGCCGCCTGGGAGATGCCACACAGGTCCGAAGCTGACCCTTAATGATCCAGTGATGAAGAAATTCACCGCCACAGTTACCTTGACTACTGCTGACAGGGGAATCAGTGGTGCGAGGTACGAGATCGGTAGTGTTACAGGTATCTGAACATTAGCCTGGAGAGTCACAGTCTCCTTTGACACTGCTTTTCAGTCATGTTCAAGTTTCTTCACTTCTGCCTGTGGATCCTGTGCTCAGGGTAGTGGCTCCTTCTCGTCTGTGCCCCTCATCCATCTCCTCTGCCCTTCTTGTGCAGGCTGGAGCTGCTCATCTCCAGCAGCACTCATTTCCAGCTGCAGCCTTCCTGGTGCTCAGGTGAAGTCCAAACAGCCTCACCCATTGATCCGATGCCCACAGGATGCAAGGAGAGTGGTGAACCCCTTGAACTCCCAAAGTTCTTAATTCTGAGTCCTTCTCCGCCCTCAGGGGCTGTTACAATTTTTACTGCAAGGAGGTAAGCGCTTTCACCTAAGACTACTGTTTACACATGATGGGCCGATTGGCCTAATTTCTGCTCCTATGTCTTATTGTCTACACTTATCTTTTCAGGCCTCCATGACTTGTCCCCAGCATGATCTTGAGTTGCTCTGAGGCAGACAGCTCCTATAAATGCCAGCCACCTCCAGAAAAATAGAAAAGGTCCCTCAAGATGGGCTTTTAATAATCCCTTTAACAAGATTTGTTTGCCTGTTTAGGAGCGTGGGTGAGTTCAGAGGCTGGTGCTCCCAACCCCTCAATCTCACAAATATCGCTGACTTTGGAAACAGAAGCAGGGTGTCGATCTGCACCACATCACCGCCACTTTCTTTATCGATTGGCCCCCTTCATTCTGGCCTGAATTGGGGCACAAAAATCCAGCCCTATGGGTGGAATTTGCCAAGCCCACTGGTGGTGGGTGTGATAGGTGGAGTGCGTGGAAAATATGGTGGAGCCCACTTCATGACGGTGTGGAGGCTGCTCGCGATCTTCCGCTCAGCGCGCCGAAGGTGGGCCGCATTTCCCATCGTCAGTCGGTGGGGAGCTAATTGTAATACATCAGCACATGGTTAAAAGCCAATCCCGCCAAGCTCGGAACCTCACCGTTATCATCCGCCCACGTCGGCGGGAAAGCGCGCCAACGTGTTTCACAACTGCACACAGGTCACGTGCACTTGGCGGCCTTCACTTTGGGGCAATTGAAGCGAGTGAGCAGCAGCGTTCTCCACAGCTCGCCCGTTGTTTACAGGCCTCCAGGGCACCAGGGGAGGGTGGGGGGGAACTGACGCTGAGGGGTGGGGGTATCTGGGGGCAAGTGCTGGCCAGCCTCAGTGGCGACTGCTGAGGGGAGTGGGTGGTGGTTGGGGGGGGGGGCAAGTGATGCCCTGGCGCTGCATCCCGTGCACAGCCAATTAAGATGGGAGGTGGGTGGGTGGAGGGGGGGTGGGTGCAGGGTAAGCGAGGGAAGTGCAATTAGGGACACTTGTATAAACAGACCAGGCCTCTACCACTGAGACAGATCAGGCGCAGCCACAGTGATGTGAGTGGGGTTGGGCTCCTAGCCTGCCCGCTCGTGTGAGCATTGCGGAGGCGCCAAAGGGCCACTAAATGCTCCATACCTTATACCCCCACCCCTGCCCCCGGCACAGACTTCAAGTCCGCCACCACTTTATTGGACCGCAGGACACGTTGTACAATCTCCTCACCAACACTGGCCATGTAGCAGTCACTGCTGGAGGTGCTCACAGCCCCTTGCAATCTCAGCATCCTGGTTTGGACCGGTGTCCCCCATGTCACAGGTTAACAGGGCAGCCATGCAGCGCACTCATCTCTGGCCATCCAGGGGGTGACCAGCACTCTCTGGGAAGCATTAAGGGGCAGTCACACAAGGCCGGGAAAGGTGTTAAGTACAGCCATGATAACCACAACTCTCTCTCTTTCATAAAAACAAAAAACTGCGGATGCTGGAAATCCAAAACAAAAACAAAAACAGAATTACCTGGAAAAACTCAGCAGGTCTGGCAGCATCGGCGGAGAAGAAAAGAGTTGACGTTTCGAGTCCTCATGACCCTTCGACAGAACTTGTTCTGTCGAAGGGTCATGAGGACTCGAAACGTCAACTCTCTCTCTTTCATGCTGCAGGAGGACCACGTCAGGATCATGGATCCTGGGCGACCTACCTGTGTGCCTGATGGCCTACAGAGAGTGTAGAAGGTGGAGGAGAGAGCAACTGAGGGTCCTGCCATGCAAAGGCAGGAGCAGCAACCTCATGAAAAATGGGCAGCAGGGGATCCTGCACACGGTCCCAGGAGCGACAGCGAGCCAGGCTGGTCGGCACCCAGCAATACCCAGGGTCTATATGGTTTTGTGAAGGGGAGGTCGTGTCTCACTAACTTGATCGAGTTTTTCGAGGAAGTGACAAAGATGATCGATGATGGAAGGGCAGTGGATGTTATATACATGGATTTCAGTAAGGCCTTTGACAAGGTCCCTCGTGGTAGACTGGTACAGAAGGTAAAGTTGCACGTGATCAGAGGTGAGCTGGCAAGATGGATACAGAATTGGCTTGGTCATAGAAGACAGAGGGTAGCAGTGGAAAGGTGCTTTTCTGAATGGAGAGCTGTGACTAGTGGTGTTCTGCAGGGATCAATGCTGGGACCTTTGCTGTTTGTAGTATACGTAAATAATTTGGAGGAAAATGGTCTAATTAGTAAGTTTGCAGACGACACTAAGGTTGGAGGAGTTGCAGATAGTGTAGATGATTGTCAAAGGATACGATGGAATATAGATCAGTTGGAGTCTTGGGCAGAGAAATGGCAGATGGAGTTTAATCCGGACAAATGTGAGGTAATGCATTTTGGAAGGTCTAATACAGGTAGGAACTATATAGTAAATGTCAGAACCCTTAAGTGCATCGACGGGCAGAGGGATCTGGGTGTACAGGTCCACAGGTCACTGAAAGTGGCAACGCAGGTGGATAAGGTAGTCAGGAAGGCATGTGGCATGCTTGCCTTCATCGGCAGGGGTATTGAGTATAAAAGCTGGGAAGTCATGCTGCAGCTGTATAGAACCTTGGTTAGGCCACACTTGGAGCATTGCGTGCAATTCTGTTCGCCACATTACTAGAAGGATATGGAGGCGTTGGAAAGGGTGCAGAGGAGGTTTACCAGGATGCTGCCTGGTCTGGAGGTTATTAGATTTGAGGAGAGGTTGGAGAAACTCACATTGTTCTCACTAGAGCAACGGAGATTGAGGGGCGACTTGATAGAAGTTTACAAAATTATGAGTGGCATGGACAGTGTAGATAGTCAGAATCTTTTTCCCAGGGTGGAAGAATCAATTACTAGGGGGCATAGATTTAAGGTGAGAGGAGAAAACTTTAAAGGAGATGTGTGGGGCAAGTTTTTTGGTAGAGGTTAGTGAGTGTCTGGAAATCCCTGCCAGAGGAGGTGGTGGAAGCAGGTACGATAGTGGTGTTTAAGAGGCAGCTTGACAAATACATGAATAGGATGGGAATAGAGGAATACGGACCCCGGAAGGTTAACTTGGTTAACTTGCAGTTTGAGTCGGTAGTTAGGAAGGCAAATGCAATGTTGGCATTTATTTCGAGAGGACTAGAATATAAAAGCAGGGATGTGCTGCTAAGGCTTTATAAGGCTCTGGTCAGACCACATTTAGAATATTGTGAGCAATTTTGGGCCCCGTATCTCAGGAAGGATGTTCTGGCTCTGGAGAGGGTCCAGAGGAGGTTCACAAGAATGATCCCAGGAATGAAAGGCTTAACATATGAGGAACGTTTGAGGACTCTGGGTGTATACTCAACGGAGTTTAGAAGGACGAGGTGGGATCTGATGGAAACTTACAGAATACTGAAAGGCCTGGATAGAGTGGACGTGGGGAAGACGTTTCCATTAGTAGGAGAGACTAGGACCCGAGGGCACAGCCTCAGAGTAAAGGGAAGACCTTTTAGAACAGAGATGAGGAGAAACTCCTTTAGCCAGAGAGAGGTGAATCTATGGAATTCATTGCCACAGAAGGCTGTGGAGGCCAGGTCACTGAGTGTATTTAAGACCGAGATAGATAGGTTCATGAGTGGTAAGGGGATCAAAGGTTACAGGGAGAAGGCGGGAGAATGGGGTTGAGAAACTTATCAGCCATGATTGAATGGCGGAGCAGACTCGATGGGCCGAATGGCCTAATTTCTGCTCCTCTGTCTTATGGAAGTGCAAAATGTTTCAATTTGACAGGCACTATGATCGGCGCAGGCTTGGAGGGCTGAAGGGCCTATTCCTGTGCTGTACTTTTCTTTGTTCTTTGTTCTATAGACGCCGCCTGCCATTCCTGCAGATGACTGAGAATCAGTGTCGCCGACGACTGCGCAGTTCTAGGGAGCTGGTGGCTCACATCTGCTACTTACTGCAGGACTTGGCACCAAGGGGACATGGAGGGCATCCACTGCCAGTGGCAGTGAAAGTGACCATGGTGCTCAATTTCTATGCCAGTGGCTGCTTTCAGGGCTCCACAGGCGACCTCTGTGGAATTTCACAATCCGCCACCCACAAATGCATCCATGAGGTCACAGATGCATCTTCTCCATGGCAACAACTTTTTGCATTTCCTGCCCGCCAGCGAAACAGCGTGTTTCACGGGAGGGAATATATAATGGGCGGACTTGGGAAGGTACAGCGTGAAAAGCCGCCAGTTTCATCGGCGGGTAGGATTTTACCCGCCCCTACCACCCTTAGTGCAATTCTGGGAAAATTCAGCCCTCTGATTCTCAATTGTTGCTGTTGTTAATCAGGAATGAACATTGGAACAGGAGGAGGGCATTTAGCCCCTTGAGGTTGGATGGCCATTCAGTGAGGACAAGGCTGTTCTGTGACCTAACTTCTCATACCTGCCTTTGCCCCATATCCTCTTATACCTTTGGTTAACAATATCTATCAATCGCAGATTTAACATTAACAGTTGCCTTAACATCAGTTGCCATTTGCAGAAGACAGCTCCAGACAACCATCAGCCTTCACTCCTAAAAGGTTTGGCACTAACGTTAAGATTCCGTCCCCTAGTTATAGATTCCCCAACTAAAAGAAATAGTTTTTCTCCATCTATCAGTTCCCCTAAATATCTTCATCTTGATTCCCAGTTGGCCACATATAGCTAGTGGCTAAAATATTGGACAAACTGATTTAAGAGCACTGAGCATCAGGTTGGCAAAGGACTACAGTTTCATTTTTGCACAAATACTGATTCCCAGTTGTTACCTGTTGAACTGTTGTTGACAACACCCAGCCAACCAAACCATTTCCTGGGGAGCTAGCATGTGAAAACAGAAAGACTTGCGTTGTTATAGTGCCTAAGGATACCCCAAAGCTCTTTATTACCAATAAAGTACTTGTTTTAAAGCATAGTCACTGTTGCAAAGCAGGAATGGAGCAGTTAATTCATATATAAACAACAATAACCAGGTAATCTGTTTTTAGGTATTAGTTCAATGTAAAAATATTAAGAAATATTCACAGTAGCAGCATGGGATCTCTTACCCGATAGGGCAAATGCAACCTCAGTTCAACATCTCATCTGAAAACCAGTGCCTCTGACAGTGTAGTACTCCTTGGGTAATGTCCTGGGAGCATCACTCTCAACCAAGAAGTCCCTGGAGTGGCCTTCTGACTTAGAGGCATGAGTGCTACCCAAGGAGCCAAAGGTGAACCTGACATTTGGGTGAAGCAGGTACAGGGTACATCAAGCACATTCCCTCCCCAGTCTAAGCACAGCCCCTCTACCCTGGACTCCACTTGAGAGTCAGCAGCACTTTCGTCCTCACCTCCTTCAAAGGTTTCTGCTGTCACCCAGCTGGTCCATGGTGAAGTGCCAATCTTTGTGCTGCAGGCCAACCGGATCCTATACTGTGAGTGTGGCATCAGTCCTCTGATCACATGGCTGAATGGTGGAAGAGAGATATCTTCCAAATAGATCTCTTGGCTGAGGTTATCTTTGGACAGTTCAGCCTGAAAGAAAACAGGAAAAGCAAAACGTGTCATTTTCTAAAATAAAATGTTGTCCCCCACAACCTGGCCCCAGACCTTCACGTGCAGAGCAAGCATTACTGCTTGCTAAAAAAAAAAACAGAAGTGGTCACCAAGGAAAGGAAATTTCACAAAAAATGTGCTTATGGATACTTTCCAAACCTCTGTACCCATGTAAGCAAAATGTCTTGCAAGTCGAAACTTAAGAATTCATGTGGGTAAAAAATAATTCATGATTCCTCAGAAATTGAAACACAGGTCATTTTAAATTCCTTTCATTTTCAGTGATAATAATGTCCCCTCACCCTCCAGCGTTCTTTCTCCAGATCAGCCATGATTCGTCTCATCTTCTCCAATACTCTCTCCAACCCCAGTAGTCTGCTGTATTGAAACCTTGGGCCTGCACCTAGGCTTTGCAATTTCTTTTACTCAGGGAGGCTTAGAGTGCAGTTCCATATCACTTACTGCCTTCTCACCCACATGACAGGCTGACTGGAGGCTGATAGGTAGCAGAGGCCAACAACAGTCTCCCATCAGATGGGTGCGAATTTTAAACTTGGTCCAGTTAGGGATAATTTATCAAAAATACAAAATGGTTCTGAGCCAGAAGCTTGAGTCACAAGGACACCCATCAGGAGAGGCAAATAGCATCATTTAGTTGTATTCTGCAGGGAGTCAATGGATGGGTATGTCGGTCTCCATATCCTGGAGACACTGGCCCAGGTGATCCCTACTGAGGCAGGTAGGTCAAATCAGGAAATCAGGACTCACTGGACCCACCTGGATTGAAAGGCTCTGAACGTCATGATCTTCACCCTGGAAGGTCGGGGTGGCGGGTGTGGGATGGAGCTGAACCCGCCGACCCTGGAAGCAGTCAAGCATACATAATAAGACCACTGAGCTCTACTGAAAGAGGTTTTACACCTGTTCTCATTACACATGCTTGGCTGAGAGCCCAGACTCAGAAAAGGATTACCTCGGAAGAGGATTCTGTTTTGACAGCTTTGTTGTTCTTTCTGTGACCTCTTTTGTCAATGCCTCAATGTTTCTTTGCACAATATTAAGAGGTGTGAAGTGTTTGAAGCCTCTGCTATTGACACTTTAACGGTCTGTCTGATTGGCACTTATGTAGGTTTGTAGGAAAAGCAATTTTTTTTCAAATAAAGATTTGCGAATAGTTTTTTTTTAAACAGTTCCACACATGCCATTATTACTATATGGCTCATTGATTCTGTACATAGTGTATACTTGGAATGGGCAAAGAACAGTCATGAGTTAGCAGGGGGGCTATATGGGTGGGAACCAAGAAATGACATGGGAGGAGAATGGAGGGCAGGGGGAATGTGAAAGATTGCTTTGACTTTACCTTTTAAAAACTTCCCGAATCCAGACTATGGTTCATGATTCCTCTCAGGGGCCGTGAACCACAAGTCATGGAGAAACTGGCTCGATTCCACAAAAATTATGGTGGGCGGGAGGATGGGTGATGCCTACTCCAGCAACAGAGCAGCTAGGCTGGGAGTGCAGGGTGCGGGCTCGCTACCATACCAGCGGAAACTGGGACACTGGGAATAGGGGTGGAATTCCTGGACTCAGGTCCTGACTGTAATTTTTAACTTTCTCCGGAGTTATTTCAATCCGTGAAAATCCAGGCTATTGACTCTTGCTGGGGTACAGTTATACAGGCACTGACCCTTCTTAGACTCTTTTTGGGGAGACGGTGGTGTAGTGGTAATGTCACTGGAGTAGGGATCCAGAGGCCCAGGACCATGTTCTCGGGACAAGGGTTCAAATCCCACAGTGGCAACTGGTGGAATTTGAATTCAATTAACAATCTAGAATTGAAAGCTAGTCTTAGTAATGGTGACCATGAAACCATTGTTGATTGTTGTAAAAACTCATCCAGTTCACTAATGTTCTTTAAGGAAGGAAATCTGTCATGCTTACAGGTCTGGCCTACGTGTGGCTCCAGATTCACAGCAATGTTGTTGATTCTTAACTGCCCTCTGAAATGGTGTGGCAAGCCACTCAAAACAAGGGCAATTAGAAATGGACAACAAATGCTAGCCTTGCCAGCGATGCCCATATTCCATAAATGAATTTAAAAAATAGGCAGGCACTGGGTCTTGTTGGGTACAGTTATACAGATACTTACTCTGTTTGGGGCACAGTTACACAGGCACTGACTCTTTTTCAAGGACAGTTATACAATACAGGCACTTGTCTCCTGCTGGCACCTCACTCAAGTGGATGTACACCATTAGATTATTTCAAAGTGTGTGACTTCACACCTGCGCTGGATCTCAATTATATCCCATTTCCATGCGTTTTGCTGCAAACCATCACTCTGCAGCCACCATTTAGTTAACCCTGATTAAAAACCTCTGAGAGCCAAACTGAAGTGGAGTGTGCCCATCTCCTGCCTCCCATCACCACCCTTAACTCTGGTCTCTGAGGCGTCTACAGCTTCAGTTCACTTCATAAATACAAAGCAGGCAATTCCTGTGAAACAATGATTGAGTAATGTGCTACAATTCAATGAATGGAAGAACACAGGAGAGATTCATTCTGAAACTATAGGATAGAGAAGTGAAAGAGATGAGTTCACAAATTCAGTCCATCCATTGACCTCAGTGACCCCATTGGTGAAATGCTGTGTATTGTTAATCTCAAAGAACAAAGAACAAAGAAAAGTACAGCACAGGAACAGGACCTTCAGTCCTCCAAGCCTGCGCCAATCATATTGCCCATCAACTAAAACATTTTGCACTTCCGGGGTCCGTATCCCTCTATTCCCATCCTATTCATATATTTGTCAAGCTGCCTCTTAAACACCACTATCGTACCTGCTTCCACCACCTCCTCTGGCACTGAATTTCAGACACTCACTATCCTCTGTGTAAAAAACTTGCCCCGCACATCTCCTCTGAAGTTTTCTCCTCTCACCTTAAATCTATGTCCCCTAGTAATTGACACTTCCACCCTGGGAAAAAGCTTCTGACTATCTACTCTGTCCATGCCACTCATGATCTTGTAAACTTCTATCAAGTCACCTCTCAATCTCCGTCACTCTGGTGAGAACAATCCGAGTTTCTCCAACCTCTCCTCATAGCTAATAACCTCCAGACCAGGCAGCATCCTGGTAAACCTCCTCTGCACCCTCTCCAATGCCTCCATCTCCTTCTGGTAATGTGACAACCAGAATTGCACGCAATGCTCCAAGTGTGGCCTAACCAAGGTTCTATACAGCTGCAGCATGACTTCCCAGTTTTTATACTCAATACCCCTGCCGATGAAGGCAAGCATGCCACATGCCTTCCTGACTACCTTATCCACCTGCGTTGCCACTTTCAGTGATCTGTGGACCTGTACACCCAGATCCCTCTGCCCATCGATGCACTTAAGGGTTCTGCCATTTACTGTATAATTCCTGCCTGTATTAGACCTTCCAAAATGCATTACCTCGCATTTGTCCGGATTAAACTCCATCTGCCATTTCTCCGCCCAAGTCTCCAAGTGATCTATATTCCGTCATATCCTTTGACAATCCTCTTCACTATCTGGAACTCCTCCAACCTTAGTGTCATCTGCATACTTACTGATTAGCCCAGTTACATTTTCCTCCAAATCATTTACGTATACTACAAACAGCAAAGGTCCAAGTACTGATCCCTGCGGAACACCACTAGTCACAGCTCTCCATTCAGAAAAGCACCCTTCCACTGCTACCCTCTGTCTTCTATGACCAAACCAATTCTGTATCCATCTTGCCAGCTCACCTCTGATCCCATGCGACTTTACCTTCTGTACCAGTCTGCCATGAGGGACCTTGTCAAAGGCCTTACTGAAATCCATGTAGATAACATCCACTGCCCTTCCATCGTCGATCATCTTTGTCACTTCCTCAAAAAACTTGATTAAGTTAGTGAGACACGACCTCCCCTTCACAAAACCATGCTGCCTCTCACTGATACGCCCATTTGCATCCAAATGGTAGTAAATCCTGTCATGAAGAATCTTCTCCAATAATTTCCCTACCACTGACGTAAGGCTCACCGGCCTGTAATTTCCTGGATTATCCCTGTTACCCTTCTTAAACAATGGAACAACATTGGCCATTCTCCAGTCCTCTGGGACCTCACCCATAGCCAGTGAGGATACAAAGATTTCTGTTAAGGCCCCAGCAATCTCCTCCCTTGCCTCCCTCAGTACTCTGGAGTAGATCCCATCTGGCCCTGGGGACTTATACACCTTAATATTCTTCAAGATGCCTAACACCTCCTCTTTTTTGATCTCAACATGATCCAGGCTATCTACACACTCTTCCCTAGACAAGTCGACCACTAAGTCCTTCTCTTTGGTGAATACTGATGAGAAGCACTCATTTAGTATCTCTCCCATTTCTTCTGGCTCGACACACAGATTCCCACCTCTGTCCCTGAGTGGGCCTACCCTTTCCCTGTCTACTCTCTTGCTTTTTACATATGTATAAAAGGCCTTGGGATTTTCCTTAATCCTCGTGGCCAATGACTTTTCATGACCCCTTTTAGCCCTCCTGACTCCTTGCTTAAGTTTCTTCCTACTTTCTTTATATTCTCCATGGGCTTCATCTGTTCCCAGCCTTCTAGCCCTTACAAATGCTTCTCTTTTCTTTTTGACTAATCTCACAATATCCTTCATTATCCAAAGTTCCTGAAACTTGCCATACTTATCCTTCATCCTAGCAGGAAGATGCCGGTCCTGAATTCTTATCAACTGACGTTTGAAAGCCCCCCACATGTCAGTTGTTGATTTGCCCTCAAACATCCGCCTCCAGTCTAGATACCTCAGTTCCTGCCTAATATTGTTATAATTAGTCTTCCCCCAATTAAGCACCTTAACCCGAGGACTCCTGTTATCCTTATCCACCAGTACCTTGAAACTTACTGAATTATGGTTACTTTTCCCGAAATGCTCCCCTACTGAAATTTCGACCACCTGGCCGGGTTCATTCCCTAATACCAGGTCTAGTATTGCCCCTTCCTTAGTTGGACTATCTACATATTGTCTCAGGAAGCCCTCCTGGATGCACCTTACAAATTCTGCACCATCCAAACCCCTAGCACTAAGTGATTCCCAGTCAATATAGGGAAAGTTAAAATCACCCACCACAACAACCCTATTGCTTTTACACTTTCCAAAATCTGCCTACATAACTGTTCCCCAACCTCCTGCCCGCAATTGGGAGGCCTACAGTAAACCCCTTGGGCACTTGGTGAGAGTATGTAACACTGCATTTCAAAACACTCATAGGAATTGACTTTAACACCCTTGTGTCAATGTGAAACTCACAATCAAGACTATAAATTAATTTATTCCTATAACAATAGTTGTGATGTTACATGTGGCCCCAGAAGACAGCTCCTCCTTTCACCCTTTCAATTTGTGAAGCAAGACTCGAGTGGATGCATAGGTCTGGAGAGGCAGTTGAACAGAGTGTTCGACTGTAGGCCCCCCACACCCAAGCTAGATCCCACTATCTTTCCATGCCTACAAATGCATGCACTTTACAGTTGGTATACAGTTAGGATGGAGTTGCCCTGGGAGTCCTCAACATCGACTCTGGGTCCCAGGGCATCGGGTCAAATATGGGCAAAGAAACCTCCTGCTGATTACCACGTACCGCCCTCCCTCAGCAGATGAATCAGTGCTCCTCCATGTTGACCATCACTTGGAGGAAGCACTGAGGGTGGCAATGGTGCAGAATGTACTCTGGCTGGGGGACTTCAATGCCCTTCACCAAGAGTGGCTCGGTAGCACCATCACAGACCGAGCTGTCCGAGTCCTAAAGGACATTGCTGGTAGACTGGGTCTGCAGCAAGTTTTGAGGGAACCAACAAGAGGGAAAAACATGCCTGACCTCATCCTCACCAACCTGCCTGCTGCAGAGGCACCTGTCCAGGACAGTATCGGTAAGAGTGACCACCGCATAGTACATGTGGCGACAAAGTCCCAATGGCACATTGAGGATACCCTCCATTGTGTTGTGTGGCTTGATCACTATGCTAAATGGGATAGATTTTGAATAGATCTAGCAACTGAAGACCGGGCAACCACAAGGCAAAGTGGGCCAGCAGCAGCAGCACAATTGCACTCAACCACAACAGCCAAACAGCATAAGCAGCAAGTGATAGACAGAGCTAAGCGATTCCACAATCAACGGATTATATCTAAGCTCTGCAGTCCTACCACATCCAGTCGTGAATAGTGGTGGACAACTAAACAACTCACTTGAGGAGGAGTCTCTACAAATATTCCCATCCTCAATGAAGGGGGTGCCCAGCACATCAGTGCAAAAGATCAGGCTGAAGCATTCAGAACAATCTTCAGCCAGAAGTGCCAAGTGGATTATCCATCTCAGCCTCCTCCAGAGGTCCCTAGCATCACAGATGCCAATCTTCAGCCAATTTGATTCACTCCGTGTGATTTAAAGAAACGACTGAGGGCACTGGATACTGCAAAGGCTATGGGCCCTGACAACCATTCCAGCAGTGGTACTGAAGACTTGTGCTCCAGAACGTGTTGTATCCCAAGCCAAGCTATTCCAGTACAGCTACAACACTGGCATCTATGCAGCCATGTGGAAAATTGCCCAGGTTATGTCCTGCACACAAAAGCAGGACAAATCCAACCCGGCCAATTACCACCCCATCAGTCTACTTTCCATCATCAGTAAAGTGATGGAAGGGGTCACCAACAGTGCTATCAAGCGGCACACTTACTTAGCAATAACCTGCTCACTGAAGCTCAGTTTGTGTTCCATCAGGGTCAGTCAGTTTCTGATCTCATTACAGCCTTGGTTCAAACATGGACAAAAGACCTAAACTCCTGAGGTGAGGTGAGAGTGACTGCCCTTGACACCAAGGCAGCATTTGACTGAGTGTGGCATCAAGGGGCCCTCAAAAATGGAGTCAATGGGAATCAGAGGGAATACTCTCCACTGGTTGGAGTCATACCTAGCACAAAGGAAGATGGTTGTGATTGTTGCAGGTCATTCATCTCAGCTCCAGGACATCACTGCAGGAGTTCCTCAGGGTAGTTCCTAGGCCCATCTTCAGCTGCTTCATCAATGACCTTCCTTCCATCGTAAAGTCAGAAGTGGGGATGTTTGCTGATGATTGCACAATGTTCAGCACCATTCGTGACTCCTCAGATACTGAAGCAGTCCATGTCCAAATACAGCAAGGCCTGGACAATATCGAGGCTCGGGCTGCCACATGGACAAGTAAGCTGCCACTGACCATCTCCACAAGAGAGAGTCTAACCATCACCCCTTGACATTCAATAGCATTATCATCACTGAATTTTCCCACTGTAAACATCTTGGAGATTTGCATTGACTAGAAACCGAAGTGGACTAGCCATATAAAAACTGTGGCTACAACAGCAGGTCAGTGGCTAGGAATCCGCAGCAAGTAACTCACCTCCTGACTCCCCAAAGCCTGTCCACCATCTACAAGGCACAAGTCAGGAGTGACGGAATATTCTCCACTGGCCTGGATGAGTGCAACTTCACAAACACTCAAGGAGCTCGACACAATCCAGGTCAAAGCTGCCCATTTGATTGGCACCCCATCCACAAACATTCATTCCCTCCACCACAGTAGCAGCAGTGTGTACCAGCAACAAGTTGCACTGCAGGAACTCACCAACACTCCTTAGGTAGCCCCTTCCGAACCCACAACCACTACCACCTAGAAGGACAAGGGCAGCAGATACATGGAACACCAACACCCGGAAGTTCCCCTCCAAGCCGCTCACCATCCTGACTTTGAAATATATCAACGTTTTTTCACAGTCGCTGGGTCAAAATCCTGGAACTCCCTCCCTAGCAGCAATGTGGGTGTACCTACACCACATGGACTGCAGCAGTTCAAGAAGGCAGCTCACCGTAATCTTCTCAAGGGCAATTAGAGATGGGAAATAGATGCTGGCCCAGCCAGCGACACCCACATCCCATAAAATAAATTTTAAAAATGGCTTAAGACTTACTAACTGGAATCTGACTTATTAAACAAGCATTAAAAATAAACAACTCACATCACTGATCCCTTTTACATGAATATTCCATGAATCAGAGAATATTGCGTGCCAGCAGCAATATTTTACTAAGAACTCTTGCAGTTTGCTCACAAAGTCTTTGATATCAGAAGGTGACCAGGTAAGAATGGCTGTGGGTGATATATGAGCACTCAATTAACATTGCTCCTATCAAAACTGCAGAGGGGGATTCTCTCCAAGTGTGTTAAATGCTCTTAAGGTCGACAGTAGTTTTCAGCTTTTTTTTTGAAGTTCGTTCTCAGATCACGGGGGTTGTGAAAGGCCACGTTTATTCACATTTTAGTTTGCCCCAGCAGATGCTTTTAAATGTTCCCTTTTTATTCTGAATCGTTCCCCAGGTGGAACCAGTGGAAAAGTCTGGTTGGTGGAGTTAGCTATCGCTCAATAGGTAACACTCCTATGTTACCTATTGAAGGCCATGGTTTCAAGACTCACTTCATAGACTTGAGCACAATATCTAGACTTTTCCAATTTCCCAGTGGCTCAGGAGTTATTCACCTCCTTTGAAGGTTTTTGCCACCCATTTATAATCACACATTCAAATTCAAAGATGTTATTCAGGCTCCCGACTCTGAGCTTTTCTCACTTACTTACCCCTGAAATATCAATGCCAATTGTGTCTTCACACCTCACCTTTCAATACTCCCAAACCTTCGAGATTGAGAAAGACAGGATTGGATTTTCCTGCTGAGTCCAGGCTAGTTGGCAGCGAGACCAGCTTAGCCTCCTCACTGGCCATCTCCCAGCTTGCCTTTCAATGATGGATGCTGGGCTCTCAATGCTGCAGGCCCAGACAGAGGGGTGGAGACTCTTGAACCTCAGCAGTGCCAATGGGAGAGGTGCAAGCTGATGAGAAAGATTGGGAACTGAGAGGGCACATCAACATGGAGGCACCCTCACTGGCCTGGACAGCAGTGCAGAAATTAACAAGATTCAAGTCGACAGGTCAGTTCCATCACCACTGGACTGAGCTCAGGATGGAGGTGAAATCCCCACCGGAACAGGCTCAGGATGGAGGGGAAACCTCCACTGGATTGGGCTCAGGATGGAGGGGAAACCCCACTGGATTGGGCTCCGGAAGGGGGGGAAACGTCCACTGGATCGGGCTCAGGGCGGAGGGAAATTGCCCACTGGATTGGGCTCCGGGTGGAGGGGAAACGCCACTGGATCAGGCTCAGGATGGAGGGGAAACCTCCACTGGATCGGGCTCAGGATGGAGGGGAAATCCCCACTGGATCAGACTCCGGGCGGAGGGGAAATCCCCACTGGATCAGACTCCGGGCGGAGGGGAAATCCCCACTGGATCAGACTCCGGGTGGAGGGGAAACGCCCACTGGATCAAGCTCCGGATGGAGCGGAAACGCCCACTGGATCAGGCTTAGGATGGAGGGGAAACCTCCACTGGATCAGGCTCAGGATGGAGGGAAAATGCCCACTGGATTGGGCTTGGGATGGAGGGAAAATGCCCACTGGATCGGGCTCAAGATGGAGGGGAAATCCTCACTGGATTGGGCTCCGGATGGAGGAAAAATCCCCACTGGAATGGGCTCCAGGTGGAGGGGAAATCCCCACTGGATCAGGCTCAGGATGGAGGGGAAACCCCCACTGGATTGGGCTCAGGATGGAGGGGAAACCCCCACTGGATCGAGCTCAGGATGGAGGGGAAACCCCCACTGGATCGGGCTCAGGATGGAGAGGAAACGCCCACTGGATCGGGCTCAGGATGGAGGGGAAACCTCCACTGGATCGGGCTCAGGATGGAGGGGAAACCTCCACTGGATCGGGCTCAGGATGGAGAGGAAACCACCACTGGATCGGGCTCAGGATGGAGGCAAAACCTCCACTGGATCGGGCTCAGTTGCAATTGCCACCTTTCACACTAAAGGACGCAACAATGGGACATGGAGTTTCTGACTCCAATGGCCTTCTAGCCAGCCACAGAGAGGCTGTCTCCATTGAGCTGGCAGTCTCCACCCACAGTAACGGGGGCACTCCATCAGCGGCATAGTACTTGGAAAGCCACAAAAATCACCTTAATTGGCTGCCAGCCTCAGCGATGTGTGCTGCCGTTTCTCTTAACCCTCCAGTGGGCATGGACTGAGAGCGAGTTCCTGAGCTTGGGGCCAAGACAACTGAAAGTATGGCCACCAATGGTGGAGTGATCAAATTGGAGATGTACAAGAGGTCAGAGTTGGAAGATTGCAGATATTTTGGAAGGTTGTGGGGATGGAGGAGGTAACAGAGGTTGGCAGGGGGGAGGGTGGGGGAGGTGTGAGACCATGGAGAGCTTTGAAAGTAAGGATGAGAACCTTAAAAGCAAAATGTGGCTTATGATAATTTTTTATAACCCCAGGATGCCCCAGAGCATTAATCAACCACTGAAGTACTTTTGAAGTGATGTCTGAAACACAGCAGCCAATTTGTGCGCAGCAAGCTCCCAGAAATTGCAAGGTGATAATGAACAGATAATCTTCTGGAATATTGTTTTACGAATAAATATTGGCCCAGGAGACCAGGAGAACTCCCCTGTCTGTCTTTAAAGTAGTACCATGGGATCTTGGTTTAATGTCTCATCCAAAAGACAGCATTGCCAACAATTCATCACTCCCACTGTACTGCAGTGTGAAATCAGTCTGGATTTTGTGCTCAAGGCTCTAAAAGAACTTGAATTCACAATCTCCCAACTGCAAGGTGAGACTGTTAACACTGAGCCACAGCTGACATGACGGCAGTGAAAGTTGAATGCCAATTGAGGCTGAGCAGCAGCCAGAGATTTACCTACTGCAATGCCAAACATGGGAGCCCGGCAGTCTAACAAAAGAAAAAACTGCAAGGAATCTGAGCTTACAGCATGAAGCAGTGGGCAAAGAAAGACCAACACTAACCCAGCTCAGCAACCCCCACAAACCCACCCCATATTGGATGAATAGCACTGCACTTGGATCATAATGCAGCCTAAAGATGAATGACTTATGGTTTTGTTATGACAAAAGATCTATTCTGACCATTGGTGCGCAGTGAGATTACAGGTTTCCTGTCAGACTGACTGGGACTGTTTATAGGAGTGCGAATGCCAGTTGGGTTTGGCCAGGATCCTCGAATAACTGACTGAATATTTCCATTCTACAGTCTTTCAGGGAGACTGCATTTAGGATATGAATGGCCAACACTACTCAATATTGGCATTGACTGTATTTGCCCTTTAGTTATTGATAACACTGCACGTGGGTGATCTTTACCCAACAGCTGTTTAAAAAAGTACTTTCGGCCAAAGTTTGGATTTTTTTCCAACCCAAGATCATGAATTCAGGCTTCACGACAGTTTTGCACATAATGCCAGCCGGCACTCACTGCAGCACTGAGGTGCGAATGGTATGTTAGACCCAGCCCCTGCCTGCCTTCTCAGGTAGATGCAAAAGTTCCCATGGCACTATTCTGAAGAAGAGCATAGTGTCCTGGCTGATATTTGTACCTCAAACAGCCACCAAGGAACCGTTTATCCAGACGTTTATGTCATTGCTGTTTGTGGGATCTTGCTGTGTGTAAGGTGGCAGGCGTTTATTCCCACAGAAGTACGATAGTGACTGTAAAATGTTTTGGGAGACCCTGATGGTGAGTAAGGCATTTTCTTCACAAAACTCCAGCACTCTCCTTATACTCAGAGATGTTTCTTTCTGGATTCATTTATTGTTTCTTGCCATGTCTCTCATTACTTCCCATACCATCAGCATCAGTGCCACTGGATTCCACTTCCGTATTTAGCCAAATGACAGCGGGTGATAGTTGCCCTCAGTGCCTGTCTCCTGACCCCGCCTTCTGCGCCCCACTCCCGACCACAGGTGAGAGTGACTGCCCTTGACATCAAGGCAGCATTAGACTGAGTGTGGCATCAAGGAGCCCTGGCAAAGGTGAAGTCAATGGGAATCAGGGAGACATACCTAACACAAAGGAAGGTGATTCAGGCTTTTGGAGGCCAATCACTTAAGCTGCAGGAGTTCCTCAGGGCAGTGTTCTAGGCCCAACCATCTTCAGCTGCTTCATCAATGATCTCCCTCCCTTCATAAGGTCAGAAGTGGGGATGTTCGCTGATGATTGCACAATGTTGAGCACCATTTGCGACTCCTCAGATGCTGAAGCAGTCTGTGTCGACGTGCAACAAGACCTGGACAATATCCAGGCTTGGGCTGACAAGTGAAAGGTAACCTTTGTGCCTCACAAGTGCCAGCAAATGACCATCTCCAAAAAGAGAGAATCTAACCATCCCCCCTTAACATTCAATGGCATTACCACAGCTGAATCCCCCACTATCAACATCCTGGGGGTTTTCATGGACCAGAAACTGAACTGGACTAGCCATATAAACACTGTGGCTACAAGAGCAGGTCGGAGGCTGGGAATCCTGCGGCCAGTAACTCACCTCCTGACTCCCCAAATCCTGTCCACCATCTCCAAGGCACATGTCAGGAGTGTGATGAAATACTCTCCCCTTGCCTGGATGAGTGCAGCTCCCACAACGCTTAAGAAGCTTGGCAAAGCAGCCCACTTGATTAGCACCCCATCCACTACCTGACACATTAGCTCCCTCCACCATTGGTGCACTATTGGTGCACACCGGCAGCAGTGCATACCATCTACAAGACACACTGCAGCACCTTCCAAACCCACGACCACTACCATCTAGAAGGACAAGGGCAGCAGACACATGGGAACGCCACCACCTGCAAGTTCCCCTCCCAGTCACTCACCATCCTGACTTGGAAATATATCGGCCGTTCCTTCACTGTCACTGGGTCAAAATCCTGGAACTCCCTCCCTAACAGCACTGTGGGTGTATCTACACCGCATGGACTGCAGGGGTTCACGGCAGCAGCTCAAGGGCAATTAAGGAGGGCAACAAATGCTGGCCTAGCCAGTGACACTCGTCCCAGGAAAGAATAAATAAAACCTCCTGACCCTGCCTCCTTTCTTCATCTTCCTTGAGCTAAAGCAAATGCTGAGCTGCCTCAAGTAGGAAAAGCCAAGCAAGCACCTGCTCCCGTTCTCCCCACACCCAACTTCACTGCCTCCACCTCACTGGGTAACACAGCTCACATCACCTCGCCAGCATTTTCAAATCTATCCCTGGTCTCAGCTCAAGCTCTCCAACTCATCATCAGCACCATGTTGACTTCTCTCCACCCTCCAGCCCAAGGCCCTCAGCTGCAATGCTCTTTTTCTTGTGAACTTGTTCTCAGAGGCATGTAAGCACTGTGAACTGATGACAGATGATGCAGATGGAGAAAGCAGCAGAAGAGAAACAACTCTTAAAAAACAGGCAGACAGGCGGAGAGATTTATGATGTAAGTATTGGATGGTGAACAAGAGCTGTGCAAGTTTTCGGACAGTGTCCACCGATGGGGAATTTGGCTTCACCCTGGATCAAAGGTGCCGGGAGGCTGACCATTAATCTTTAAAATTTAAACTACACGAGTACAGAGAGACCTGGAGCCCTGCACCACTGTTCCAGTCTTACTGAAACAGCCACAGGCAAATCCCCAACAGCCTTCCATACACTCAGGGGCGATGATTCGGCCAGTGGAAAAAGTTTCTAAACATTACTTAATGTTTGGCAAGCTTTGAGGGCTTGAAGTCACTGACATTAACTTTTCACTCACCTAAAGTCTGGGACATGGATTTCAGAAAATGAGCAAGAGTGCTTGAGAATGCGTATACTAGATTGAGAGAGACAGAGAGAGAGAGAGCCAAAACAGAGAGAGACAGAGAGAGGTAGAGAAAGAGACAGAGAGGGACAGAGAGAGGGAAAGAGAAAGTCAGAGACAGGAGGCTGGGATTTTCACCCAATTGGGGAGATGCCACAGACCTTCAAAAATGGCAGACAGGACCCAATTCCTGGATCCCTGCCCTCATTCCTGGCATCGCCAATTTTCACTGGTGTGAGATTCCTGACCTGGCTGGTTCCATTGCATCACATCTCCTTGTGGTGTCAGGCCAGCTTTTCAAGGACTCTTGATTTACCTTTAGAAGTGTCGTGAATCATATTCTGAAACCTATTGAAAGATAACTTCAAATGGCCTTATCTATGCCCTCCATGCCAACTCATGCCCCTCACCCACCCCTAATGACCCCTCATACCCTCAATGCCAACCCATTTCCCTCCACCCACCCCCCAATGGCTCCTCCAATGCCAACTCATAGCACTTCCATGCAAATTCACCCAGTATACACTCTGTACAGAACCAACGAACTCTATAGTAACAATGGCATGTCTGGAAATGCTTAAAAGATAGCCATTCATAACCTCCTTTTCAAAAAAATTGTTGTTACTACAAACCTATAAAAATATCAATCAGCCAGACCTTTTATGTATCAATAGCAGAAACTATAAGCATTCATCACCTCTTCATCTTGTGTAAATAAACATTGAACCAGTGACAAAATAGATCACAGAAAAAAAGGTTGTAAACCTATCAATCAAGTAATGTCTTCTCTTGTGAGCACCTGCTTGAACAAGGTGCTATTGCAGTCAAGCATGCATAATGAGGGGGGACATGAGTTAGCATTGATGGGACATGGTGAGTGGGTGGGATGGTCACGGGGTGTAAGGGGTGAGGTCTAGAGGACCTAATATTTAACAAAACAACAGGGACAAAATCCCAGAGAACCGAGGTGAGCCTTCTATCCAGCCCGTCTCAGCACTCAGTAGCCCCTGCAGTTGCCTCCAATCTGTGTCTAGGGAGGGCAGGCCCAATTCTATCTGCACACAACACCCCATCCCTGCATCCCCCCAAGACGGAAAATCAGGGGAATTTTTCACCGAGGTGGGTGTGCCGGCCTGGGATATTTCCCAACTCAAGCTCACCCCCAAAGAGGGGGAAAGAGGCAGAGAGGGATGGAGTGAATTTTACCAGCTCGTACGAAGTGGGAACAAAGAAGGGAGCTGGTAAAATCATGGGGAGTCATGGCAGATCAGCTTCCTGACCATATCCTGCTATCAGGGAACAGGATCGCACAGGCTTCCTTCCACAAGGAACCAGAAAGGCAATTTCTATTTGCAAATGCCCATTTTACCAGGGTGTCAACATTTTCCCCATGGTGGGTGAAAGACAGCCTTCCAGTGGCAATGGAGGGGTGGAGGGGAGGGTGGGGGTTTGCATGCAGAAGAGTGAGCCACAGGCAGTGAGGGAACCCCCCGCAGTTGCCACAATTTTCCAGAAGGAGTTTCCCCTCGTTCAGCAGCATTTTATGTTTTTCACATTTTCTGCGGCCTCTCCAGGGCCTCTTCCTTCCTCAGCCCATGTCCTCCATTCCTGGTGGCACTGCCGAGTTGCCGGCTCTCTCAGGGGTGGGGTCTGTCCTCAACAGGGCAGCCCTCCTGGTAGTTTAGTCATGAGCTGTTACCCGTAAAATTAAGAGTAGGTCCCATCACCTGGCCATGTGTGCTGCCATCACACATTCCTGGCTGATATTGCTGCTTTTGGATAAATCTTGTCCATGAGGCAGAGAGACAGAGAGAGAGAGAGAGAGAGAGAGAGCGAAGGACCCAGAGAGAGGCAGAGTGAAAGTAACAGAGACAGAGACAGAGAGAGCGAGAGAGGGGGAAGGACCCAGAGAAAGGCAAGTGAAAGTAACAGACAGAAAGAGGCAGAGAGCAATATAGCAAGAGAGAGCCAGAATGAGATAGAGAGAAACAGTGAGCAAGAGAGATACAGAGTGAGATTGATAGAGAGACAGAGTGAAAGAGAAAGAGAGAGACGGTGAGACAGAAGGAGTGACAGAGGAGAGAGAAAAAGAGAGCAACAGAGATAGGAAGAGAAAGAAAGAGTGAGAACTCATGGCTGTCCCCCACATATGAACATGGGTAGGACAAGGAAGCCCTGTCCTGCATGAGTGAGGAACTGTGATGGTATCATTACCCAGGAACTGCCTTGTTCTCCAGGACTTTCACAGAAAGTCCTTGTAATAATTGGGTCCCCTAAGGTACAGTCAGACTGTCACCACCCCCCCACCCCCCACACCTCCCCTGTTATAAGCTGCACATTTACCTGTTGTTAAAATCTAGTACAGGGGTGGGTACTTTGAGGTGATGTGCTTCAACTGCAGGATGCCAGGATAGAATGAGTCACAGAAATTTACAGCAAAGAAGGAGGCCATTCAGCCCATTATGTCTGCGCCGGCTGACATGTATTCCTCCGGACTAATCCCATTTTACAACTCTTGGTCAGTAGCTTATAGGTTACAGCATTTCAGATTCATATCCAAGCACTTATGAATGTTATGAGAGTTTCTGCCTCTACCACTCCCGCAATTAAAAGGCCTGTTAAAAGGCCATTAAAAAGGTAATTAAATTCAAATTTACACTGCCCATCCAACCTTACACCTGGCGGGCAGGTGAAAAGGCCAAGCAGCCTTTACACGTTTTAGGAAACCTCATCTACGGGCAGAATAAGGTTTCCTAAAGCAAATAAATATTTTACACTGAATTAAAATCATGTCCCTTCTCGTGTGAAGAGTCACATGAGGAGACATGTTTTATGACATTTTTATTTTTTTCTATGATTCTTCATCTCCCTGAGGCAGCTCTGTGCTCCAGGGAGATTATGAAGCGTTCACTCACACGCATGCACGAAGTTTGCTCTCGGCCTGCTTGCCCTCCTCCACAGGTAGCGCTGAGCGCTGCTGCTCACGTTCCAGACTGGGTGAGCCTCAATTGGCTCGCCAGTGTGAAATCGCAGTGCGGGGCCGATCGTGGGCAGAGGTCGGCTTCCCGGCCGCACCCACTGAGCCTGCACGCCAAGGGCAAAGTTCTGCCCACAGAGTTGTTATGGTGCAGGAGACGGCCATTCTGCCCATCGTGTCTGCACCGGCTCTCCAAATGAGCATTATGACTTAGTGTCATTGCCCTGCCTTTTCCCTGTACTCCTGCACATAGTCAAATAATCACCAAATGCTCTCTTGAATGCTTCGATTGAACCTGCCTCCACCACACTTCCAGGCAGTACATTCCAGACTCAAACCACTCGCTGAGTGAAAAGTTTTTTTTTCACATCACATTTGCTTCTTTTGCAAATCACTTCTAATCTGTGCCTTCTCGTTTTTGATCCTTTTACAAGCAGGAACAATTTCTCCCTATGTACTCTATCCAGCCCCCTCATGATTTTGAATACCTCTATCAAATCTCCTCTTAGTCTTCTCCTCTCCAAGGAGAACAGTCCTAACGTCTCCAATCTATCTTCATTCTTGTAAACCTCTTCTCCAATGTGTTCACATCCTTCCTATAGTGTGAAGCCCAGAACTATAAACAATGCTCCAGCTGAGGTCATACAGACTGGAAACGTTAACACTGTTTCTCTCTCCACAGATGCTGTCAGATCTGCTGAGTTTTTCCAGCACTTTTTGTTTTTATTTCAGATTTCCAGCGTCCGCAGTGCTTTGCTTTTATATACAAATAGAAGATTGTTTGTTTGTATGGCCAGGATATTTCAGATGGCCGAATTCCCTTCCCACCACCTGGGGAATCGGTGGCAAACATACCCCACCTCTGCTGGCTGCCCCACTAATACTTCATGCTCCAATGAGTATTCATTGGCTGGAGATAGGAAGAAGTCCCACCTCAGATTGGCCGGCAGCTCGCTGGTCCCTGCAGCGCCAGAAGCTGCAGTGGACAGGGCTGAGACTGCAAAGAGACCTCAGAGGCTAAGTCCCGGGAGTCAAGGACCAGTTACGTTCTGGGGGGTTTCAGGACGGGGAGTGTTGGTGAGGCCCGGGGCAGAGGGGAGTTGTGGGGGGTGGAAATCGGTGGAGAGGCCTGGTGCAGGGGACGGTGGGTGGAACAGGGTTAATTTTTGGACTACCCCGCTGCCCTTGAACTCCTTCGGTCAGCCTGAAAGTTGAGGCTGGGTGGAAAACAGCCCCTAAATGGTCAATAATTTGCCAGTTAAGGCCCTCAATTGAAGTGAGGGCGGGCAGGAGCTCCAGCCGAGGCCTTGCCCAACCCAGCGTAAAATCGTGGAGAAGCTGAGGCGGTGGGAACCCAGTGGGAAGGCCCCAACTGTGTGATACAGTCACACCCCCCAAAGCCTGCCTTATAAACCCCTTGGCGGGGTGGAGGGTGTAAAATTCTGCCCAATAAATAATTAAGCACAGCTCTGAATGGGCTTTCAAGAATCAAAAGGGTTTTTTTTAACTATAATGAAGGCTGTATTAGATATTTGAACTTTATTTTATTCCATCTCAACATGACTCCTAAGTTCTGCCTATTGATCCTAGGTGAGTTGATGTCGAGGGTATAAGGAGACATGGGAGGTGGGTGAGGGGTAAGGGGGTGACTCTCGCTGGAGAACATTGTATCATAAGCTCATTTGCAATTGGAGAAATAAGATGTTAGGAGGAATTGCATTCGACCACTGCCTATGGTTAGCAATTATTCAAAATAATAATTTCTATCAATTTCTTTTTAAAAGATTTTTTTGGTATCTGGGTGCCACTGGCAAAGATGATTTTAATGCTTTCTGCTGAGGGCTAAAGGGCTTAAAATGTCACAATACAACTTGGACAAAGTCCCAGAGAATTAAAGGGGCCTTTTAATCAGTCCTCCTTAGCACTTAACCACCCCCATGGCAACCTATGCTCTGCTTCCATGGGCCACAGGTACGACTCTATCCCCCAACCTCCCCCCTCCCCAGCCCCCACGCATTCCAGGAGCATGTCTCATGAGACAGGTCTGGCGAGCTGGCAAATTTCCTGATGACTAAGCAACTCGGTAGCAAAAGCCCGGGCCAAAGTATTCATCCAAAATCACATCAATGCCCTCCACCTTCACACACCCATTACCCTCATGGTCCCTAATAGATTGTATTCTTTCTTTAGTTATCCATTTGTTATTTATGTGTTTATAAAATATTTTGAATTTTGCTTAGTTTTACTTGCCAATATTTTTTCACACTCTCTCTTTGCTTCCTTAATTTCCTTTTTAATTTCACCCCTCCACTTTTTTTTCATTTTTCCTCTCCTTTAAGCCCCTTGGCATCCAGGGAGCTCTGGATTTGTTCATCCCACCCTCTTTCCTTTAGGGAACATAATCGCTCTGAACTCTCAGTATTTCTTTCTTAAATGCCTCCCACTGATCAAGCACTGATACAGCTTCAATTAGTGGTTTCCAGTCCGTCTTAGCTAAATCACATCTCAGCTTGCTAAAATTAGCTGTTCCCCTAACTATGAACTTTTATTTCTGATCTTTGTCCTTTTCCGGGACTACTTTAAATCTAACCGAATTATGATCACTGCCACCAAAATGCTCCCCAACTGATAACCCTGCCACCTACCCAGCTTCATTCCCTGGAACTAACTTTTCTCTGATTGGGTTTGCTCCATCCTGGCTAAAAATGTTATGCTGAATGTGTTTTAAGAGCTCCCTCGGTGACTTTCATATTGACTCTGGCCCAGTTACGATTAGGGTAATTGAAGTCCCACATTGATACTGCCCTATTGCTTTTGTAATTTTGGAGATTTGCTGCTTTCTCTCTGACTGTTTGGGTGTCTGTAGTACACTCCTAGCGGTGTGATTTCCCCTTTTTAATTCTTAAATTCAAACCTTATAGGCCTTATTTGATGCTGCTTCTTCCATATCATCCCTCCTAAATCTCTTCTTTAATCAATATTGTATTCCCCCTTGCATTGATATAGCACCTTCCGCAACATCTCCAAAAGCGTTGTACCAATGAAGTACCTTTGAAGTATAGTCACTGGTGTCATGCAGGAAATGCAGCAGCCAACTTGCACATGGTAAGATCCCAAAACTAGCAATAGTGATAATGACCAGATAACCTATTTTAATAACACTGCTTGAGGAGTGAAAATTGTCCCCTGCTCTTAGGACCTTTTATATTCGTCTGAAAGAGCAGATGGGGCCACGGTTTAATGGCAGTGCAGCATTCCCTCAGTACTGTACTCGTGCCAGCCTAGATGAGAGGGCTTACCTGGACAGTGCAGGAGGTGAAAGGAACAAAGCCACTGAAGCCTGTATTCCACGAGACTCCAAGGGCATGGGAGCTAGTGAAGGTCACCGTCATATTCTCTGGTTTTTCTGGCAGAACTAGAAGAGAAAACATGGATTACCCAACCCTCCTCAAAACTCTCACAAAACACATTGCAATGTTATAGAGTCACTACGGCACAGAAGGAAGCTATTTGGCCTATCAGGTCTTTAGGCTTATTAGGTATTCAAGAACACTTTCCTCCTCCCTCATTCCAATACTTCTCCCTTGCTCTCCTGATGTTGGCCCTCTTGTTTGAATCCATAGCCACTAGTTGATCTCTGGCACATCCCTCATTGGATCAGTTTCATCAGTCAGTTTGATTAATGGTTGGGAGGGCAGGTTGCCTCATTTATGTCAGCATAGACCAGGCTTGTGTTCCCTCTGTGTTGAACGTTAAAGGGTGATCTAACTAATGTGTTTGAGATGATTAAAGAAGTTAGGACAGAAGAACATATGACATAGGAGCAGGAGTAGGGCCATTTTCCCCCTTTCAATAAGATCATGACTGATCTGATTGTGGCCTTAAATTCAATTTCCTGTCTGCCCCCCATAACCCTTAACTCGCTTTTCAATCAAAAACCTGTCCAAACTAAATCAACCTTGAATATATTCAATGACCCAGTCCCCACTGCTGTCTGGGCAAGAGAATTCCAAAGAAGAATGACCCTTGGAGACAAGAAATTCCTCCCCATCTCCATCTTAAGTGGGAGACCCCCTATCTTGAAACTGTAGTGCTTAGTTCTAGATTCTCCCAAAAAGGGAAACACTCTCTCAGCATATACTCTGTCGCGCCTCCTCAGAATTTTATATTTCAGTAAGGTCACCTCTCATTCCTCTAAACTCCAATGAGTATAGGCCCAGCCTACTCAACCTTCCTCATATGACAAGCCCTTCATCCCAGGAATCAGTCGAGTGAACCTTCTCTGAGCTGCTTTCAATGCAAGTGTGTCCCTCCTTAAGTGAGGTGATCAAAACTGCACACAGTGTTCCAGGTACGGTCTCACCAATGCCCTGGAAATTTGTAGCAAGACTTCCCTACCTTTATATTCTATCCCCCTTACAATAAAGGCCAATGGTTCTTGATTACTTGCTGTACCTGCATGCTGACTTTTTGTGACTCATGTATAGGGACACCCAGGTCTCTCTGTACTGCTGCATTCGACATATTTAAATAATACTCTGCTTTTAGGAAAGTAGGAGCAGGAGTAGGCCTGCTTTGCCATTGAATGAGATCATGGCTGATCTTCTACTACAACGCCATTTTCCCCACTATCCCCAAATCCCTTGATATTTTTAATATCTAGAAATGTGTCGATCTCTTCTTTGACCATACTCAATGTCTGAATCTCCACAGCCCTCCGGTCTAGAGAATTCCAAGGATTCACCACCCTCTGAGTGAAGAAATTCCTCCTCATCTCCATCGTAAATGGCCTGCCTCTTATTCTGAGACTGTGTCCACTGGTTCTAGACTCAGCAGGCCAGGGGAAAACATCCTTCCTGCATCCACTACCTTGTTGAGCCCGATAAGAATTGGTTATGTTTCAATGAGGTAACTTCCCATTCTTCTAAACTCTGGCACATACAGGCCTAGTCTCTTTCTATTCTTCCTGCCAAAGTGGACAGCTTCACAACATACTCCATTTATAAAATGTTTTGTCACTCACTTAACCTACCTATATCCCTTTGGAGACTCTTTATCCTCACAACTGACTTTCTAACTTCATATCTCAGCTATCTGTTTCCCGTTAGTTAGCCAGTCCTCTATCCACGCCAGTATACATCACCCTTAACACTATTTGCTCTGATCTTCTGTAGTAATCTTTTACGTGGCATCTTGTCAGGTGCCTTTTGGAAATCCATACATAATGTGGGATGTATTTTATGGGGAGGGATGGTGGGGGAGTGGGGGCTGGTGGTACAAACAGCTCGCACTGCCCTCCATCACCCTGGAAGGGAAGTCAGTGCCACATCGACCAACATTAAACAATTATCTCCTGCAGACATAATTCTCCAAGTGGCCTTGAGGAATTGAGGGTCAGACTTCTGCCCCTCTGGGAGAGGAAGCCCCACCCTCAAGATCTTACTGGCCAGCAGCTAAAGCAGTCCCAGCAATGCCGAATGTAATGGGTGCTGCTGGGACTGCAAGTGGGCCCAGGCTGAAGATCACGGTGTCTGGACCCAGGTATGTCCCGGGCTTTTAGGGCGGACGGGGATTGAGGAGCCTAAGGAGGTGGTGGGCAAGAGGGGGTAGGTGGGCAGGTTTTGAATGCCAGGTGGAGAGGAACAAAGTGGGGGGTGCACTCCCCTCCCCCCAACTGCACATGGGGCACCCGTGATGATATTACTACCCTTCTTTTCTGCCTCTTCCACAAAGTTATTTTAAAATTGGCCTTCAGAATTTTGCTCGCCTGCCCATGCCAACCATGTTATGTAGGCAGCATAATATCCAGGTCAATTGGCTTGTAAGAAGTGCAATTGCCCGTTAATTATTCATTTAAAAATGGCAGATAGGATGCTGATTTTGGCACATGCACATACGGGAAACAGTCGGGGTGGGTGGGAAGGCAGTGTGATAACCACCCACGTATTTTACATGCCCCACAACCCCCCCACCACTGCTGAACACACACCCAGCGGGGGGCCAGAAAATCCAGTTCTACATCTACTGGTTCCCCTTTATCCAGCCTGTTTGTTACATCTTCAAAGAACTCTAATAAACTTGTCAAAAACAATTTCCCTTTCACAAAATCATGTTGACTCTACTTGACTGTATTATGATTTTCTTAATGCCCTACTACGGCCTCCTTAATAATGCATTCTAGCATTTTCCCAGTGACAGGTGTTAGACTAACTGACCTATAGTTTCCTGCTTTCTGTCTCCTTCCTTTCGTGAATAGAGTTGTTACATTTGTGGTTTTCCAATCTGCTGGGACGTTCCCAGAATCCTGGGAATTTTGGAAGATTACAACCACTGTTTCTGCAACTACTTCAAAGACCTTAAGATATAAATCATCAGGTCCAGGGGATTAAGTCCCATTAGTATTCCCAAAGCATTTTGTCTGGTTGCTAGAAAAGGTTGTGGGAAGCTATTTCCTCTGGTGGGGAAGTTCAGAACAAAAATAGAGCCACACCATCGGGAATGATGTCAGGAGGCACATCTTTACAGAAAGGCATTGGAAATATGGACCCTTTCTCCCAAAGAGCTATAACGTCCCTGGTAGAAGTCAGCTTAAAGCACTGATCAGGAATTAAATGTGACATTTTCACAGGCGAGTGGCCAGTTCCATAATGGGCGGGCGGCTCGGTTCCCACGCCAGGCGGGCGGCTCGGTTCCAGACTATACCGGGCATTTGCCCACTGGCCTGCTTGGCATGACATATTCAGGGCTATCCCCACCTCCCATGTCGGCAGGAAGCTTGGTGATATCACAGGGCTCTATCGCCTAGAATGTGTCAATGGCTGAATTGCTAACTGCTAGCACATGAGGATCTGGGAACTGACAATGAGGGTGAGTTGGAAAAGCAAGACATGAATTTCTATAGAGCCTTTTACAATCTCATGAAATCCCAAAACAGATTAAGCCAATGGTGTACTTCTGATGTGTCCTCAGTGTTCAAACACTGGAAACAGCACAGCCACCAGTCGTGCGAATATAACCTGCTTTTACTGATGTTGGATGGGGGATAAAAATGGGCCAGTGCACTGTGAAATGTACCCTGCTCCTCTTCCAATAGTCCCATGGGAACGCAGACGGGCCCTCGATATTACATTTCATCTGAACGGCAGCACCTTCAACAGTGCAGCACTGGGACTGCGCAAGTCCCGGGACTGGGACTGAACACACAACCTACCAAGTCGTACCACTGAGACACAGCTAATAATGGTGTGGACAAAAACCTTCATGGACTGAGAGAGAAAGAATGCAAGCGAGAGGAAATGTAAGAGAGATAACATGAGAGAGAGAGAGAGAGAGAGAGGGAAGATCAAAGAGAGGGATTGAGACTCCAGGGCAGGCTCACATTCACCTTTCAGCCACTGACAGAGGAGTACAGATGAAGTTTGAGGTGGGCAGGCTGAGAGCAGAAAGAGTGAATCACTCAAAATCAAAAGAAAAGCAGCCTTGTTGTAACTTCACTTTCCCATTAATCTTGTTCCATGGATGACAGCTGGCAAATCCCACTGAGATTGGATGTTCTGTTATTTGGGATTTACAAATCATGGCAATTCAGGGACTAGAACTTTTATAGTTCAAAAAGATTCAGTCCTCCAGCTTAACTTGTCTTTTACTTAGAGAGGTCTATGAGGATTTCTAAACTACCCCCTCCTCACATCACAGCAACTGCAACAGTTCCAAATAACCATGTGCTAAACTGCTTTGAACCCTTACCTCAGAGTAGATATTTTGCTAAAGTAACATTCTGTTCAGTTTTTCTGGCTCCCAAACCATTTCCGGCATAGGTTTTAGCTGCTGTTCTCTATCTGGGATGTGTGAAAAGGGCACTGTCCCTGTAGGCAGGATAGCTGGTGAACTTGCTTGGCAGAAAGACTGCAGTTGGTAGAGGAGTGAAGGAGAGAGCTAAGAAAGGAAGTTAGAAACAAGTGAAAGGATTTTTTTTCAAAACAGAGAAAGCAAGTTACGGGTTATTTTGTTACAAAGTAAAGTAAAACAAAATTGCATAAATAGAAGAAGCAAGATGAAGGAACCAGCTGGGCATAGTTAGGCCTCACTGCAGCCTGATTCAAGTGGAGCACTTTCAACAGTGTACCAGTGAATCCTGAACACAGCCAAAGGAAAAAAATATAATCTGTTTTCCTTATGGAAACAGAGGTATTGAGTGTCACTTCTGCTAGGCAGGGAAAAGAAGTTCCACTGGATGGACAGATCCCTTCACAGAGGAGTCTGCCAAAGGAATGAATGAGTGCAGCTGCCAGAGAGCAGAAAAAAAGCAGGCTTTGCTAACAAGCCGTGCTTTGGAGAATAACAGAAGCTTCCCAACTAATGCGGTAAACAGCCGAGCAGGACAAAGAACAGACTGTACTGCCCTGCGCCTGCTATCTCTGAAGGTTATAGCATTGGCCGCCCACAATTAAGTAACAAGCCAAGGGCAGCTGACTGAGCAGGGACTGCTGAAGGGCTGGAGAGGTGGGGGGTGGGCATTTTCTGGGGGTGTTGGAGGGGAGGATTGATGGGAACACCATCTATAATGAGGAAGTGCCTGTGTCAAGCTGGTGGATGACACTGCGGTGCCACCGCAGCATAACACAGTTCCCAAGTGCCACTCAATTGCTGATAAGAGAGAGGTTTCTGTCCAGGCCTGGCACACAGGCTGCTGCTCTGCACAGGAAGCACATAGACCAGGGTTCAGATTAGCAGCTGGATGCACAATTAAATAGTAATGATTGGGGGGAGGAAAACAAATGGAGAGAGTGAGAGAGGGAGAGAGAGAGAGAGAGAGGGAGGGAGGGAGGGGTGCGTCCAGCAGTGAGGGAGAGAGGGAGAGAAAGAGACAGGGGATCAGCACTGAGGGAGGAAGTGAAAGAGACAGAGAGAGACTGGCAGTGGGAGGATGGAAAGAGAGCGGGAGGGAGGCTGGCAGGGACAGGAGAATAAGTTGCAGCAAAAGAGCGAGTTGTAGGCTAGGTTAGAATCATAAAAACTGAACTAAGCACAATCCAAACTGTTGTTACCTTAACAATAAAGTAACAATGTTGAGAAAATGACAGCTGGAGCTACTGATTGACAAAGAGAATGAGGTTGTTCGAGGCACAGGGAGGGAAACAGAATAAGAATGAGAAAACACCGATACACAGACAGAGGCTAAGAGGATGAGGATAAAAGCCAGAGAGTTCCCTTGTCTTCAGACAGAAGCAGCATTTCAGTGATAAAAACAAAAAAACTGCGGATGCTGGAAATCCAAAACAAAAACAGAATTACCTGGAAAAACTCAGCAGGTCTGGCAGCATCGGCGGAGAAGAAGAGTTGATGTTTCGAGTCCTCATGACCCTTCGACAGAACTATTCTGGGTCATGAGGACTCGAAACATCAACTCTTCTTCTCCGCCAATGCTGCCAGACCTGCTGAGTTTTTCCAGGTAATTCTGTTTTTGTTTTGAGCAGCATTTCAGTGATCATCTGAAGCAGCTGTGGGGCTGGATCACATACGGTGAGTGTTTGCAGCCTGGTCACCAGACAAGGGAAAGGGTTCCTGATGCCTCAGTCTTGTCTGCTCATCTCAGCATCTTCCAGTAGAATCACCTGGCCTCATTTCCTTATGGATTCTTTCCATTCCCTCCTTCAAATGAGGACTCTGAGGCTGATTACTTTGGATAGATAGTTAGATAGATATATACATAGGATATACAGCACAGAAACTGGCCTTTCAGCCCAATCAGTCCATGCCAGTGTTTATGCTCCACTTTTCTGCTGTTGCTACCCCTGACAGGCATCATGGGATATCCCCTACCACCTAGAAAATTTATCTCTAGCCACTGAGCTATCACAGAGCGCCGGGAAGGAGGTTAACATTTAAGAACAATTTACCAAAAAATGCTCAATGAAAACATTTTTACCTTCAGAAAGATCCTGTTGCCACATATATTCCAAACTAGTTTCTCAATCATGGCTCTGAGGACCCTGAGTTAGACAGATAGTATATCTGTAACTCAGTATGAGTTAGTGTACACTCAATATGGAATCACCTTTGTGTTTATGGCTCTGTCATTGCCCCTGTGTACTGTGAGGTCCAGTAAACCCTTCTCTCCTGCAACCATGTGTAATGCCACTATCACCCTATCTAAACAAACCTGGAGGAGAGGCTGGAAATATTAAACAGGGACTGGACAGAGCAATTTAATTCAATAAATCCAGATGGTGAGAGTGTGTATTTAAATAAACTTATATGTTACTCTCACAGAGACACTGCCACTCTCACAAGGACCCTGCCACTCTCACAGGGATGTTGTCACTCTCACAGGGATGTTGTCACTCTCACAGGGATGTTGTCACTCTCACAGGGATGTTGTCACTCTCACAAGGATCCTGCCACTCTCACAGGGATGTTATCACTCTCACAGGGACCCTACTACTCTCACAGGGACCCTGCCACTCTCAGAGATGCTGCCACTCTCACAAGGACCCTGCCACTCTCACAGGGACCCTGCCACTCTCACAGGGACGCTGCCACTCTCACAGCGACGCTGCCACTCTCACAGCGACGCTGCCACTCTCACTAGGACCCTGCCACTCTCACTAGGACCCTGCCACTCTCACAGGGACGTTGTCACTCTCACAGGGACGCTGACACTCTCACAGGGACGCTGACACTCTCACAGGGACGCTGACACTCTCACAGGGATGTTGACACTCTCACAGGGACCCGGCCACTCTCACAGGGACCCTGTCACTCTCACAGGGATGTTGACACTCTCACAGGGATGTTGACACTCTCACTAGGACCCTGCCACTCTCACAGGGACCCTGCCACTCTCACAGGGATGTTGTCACTCTCACAGGGATGCTGTCACTCTCACAGGGATGCTGCCACTCTCACAGGGACCCTGACACTCTCACAGGGACCCTGACACTCTCACAGGGACCCTGACACTCTCACAGGGACCCTGACACTCTCACAGGGACGCTGACACTCTCACAGGGATGCTGACACTCTCACAGGGACCCTGACACTCTCACAGGGATGTTGTCACTCTCACAAGGATGTTGTCACTCTCACAGGGCACTGTCACAGTTAGAGGCAGTGGCTCTTATTGTGGTGCCGGCACTCTCACAGGGACGCCGGATCCTCACAGGAATGCCTGCACAGTCAGAGACAGTCGCTCTCACTGTGACTGGCACCCTCACAGGAATGCCAGCACAGTCAGAGACAGTCGCTCTCACAGGGACGCCGGCACCCTCACAGGAATGCCAGCACAGTCAGAGACAGTCGCTCTCACTGTGACCGGCACCCTCACAGGAATGCCAGCACAGTCAGAGACAGTCGCTCTCACAGGGACGCCGGCACCCTCACAGGAATGCCAGCACAGTCAGAGACAGTCGCTCTCACAGGGACGCCGGCACCCTCACAGGAATGCCAGCACAGTCAGAGACAGTCACTCTCACTGTGACCGGCACCCTCACAGGAATGCCTGCACAGTCAGAGACAGTCGCTCTGACTGTGACTGGCACCCTCACAGGAATGCCAGCACAGTCAGAGACAGTCGCTCTCACTGTGACCGACACCCTCACAGGAATGCCAGCACAGTCAGAGACAGTCGCTCTCACAGGGACGCCGGCACCCTCACAGGAATGCCAGCACAGTCAGAGACAGTCGCTCTCACTGTGACCGACACCCTCACAGGAATGCCAGCACAGTCAGAGTCAGTCGCTCTCACTGTGACCGGCACCCTCACAGGAATGCCAGCACAGTCAGAGACAGTCGCTCTCGCAGGGACGCCGGCACCCTCACAGGAATGCCAGCACAGTCAGAGACAGTCGCTCTCACTGTGACCGGCACCCTCACAGGAATGCCAGCACAGTCAGAGACAGTCGCTCTCGCAGGGACGCTGGCACCTTCACACAGAGATTTCAGGACTCCTGAGCCCATTCCCAGGCTGTGTAATTTTCAGAAGTGCCTTTAAAGGATGTGCGCTGGTTTCTGTAAAAAGCTTTGCATCCTGACCTGGCCCCTCCATTGTGGAGATGGGCATCTCCACCTCCTCCGCAATTTTCATGGAGTTGGCACAATGTTTTTTAAAGAGTCATAGTTCACAACCCTTAGAGTCTCTAATCTGTATGAGGGGACTCATGCCCCTACCCCAAATTATGCCCCTCTACCTATGGCCCCTCATGACCACTAGGCCAAGCTATGGCACTTTGCCCATTGACCTACTGTACACTTTCTAACACCCATGAACGCCATAGTTTATAGTGGCATGTGTAAAAATGCTTTGAAAAAAGTAATCCATTGATAACTTTTTCCTCTACTTGGAAAAAAATGTCTGGGCTGCAAGTTTATAGAAGTGTCAATCCGAGCCCTTAGAACTTCCAAAAACTACAAACCACAAACCCTTGAAACCGCTTAACTTGTGACAACAAGCATTGTGAAATCGACTGCAGAGATCAGGAACCCCATGCTGTCAATCAGTGTTTCCTCTGGGACGCAGATGTTCTCATATTAGAATAACATACATTGAAGCTTGACTGAGAGCCTGGTTATGTGATACATGGCAGCAGATTAGCCTTGGCTTCACTCCTTTCCCTCCCTCTGCCCTCCCTCCCCCTTCTCTAACCTCCCTCCACCCTCTTCTGCCCTCCCTCCATCCTCTTCTGCCCTCCCTCTGTCCTTCCTCTACCCTTACTCCGCCCTTTCTCTCCGCTTCCCTCCAATGTAGGAAGCCATCCCCACTTTGTAGAAATGAAGACCATTACAACATCTCCCATGCTAACTCAGTCTTTCCCAACATCTCAAAATTCTGGATCCCCTCCCCTCCCAAACTGTTTTTGTTCTTGATGCCACATGTTGAAACCTCCTGATTTTGTTTTGCTGAAAGGTTCTGGCCTCTGTGGGGGTGTGTCTCAGAGGAGATCCAGAATTGAGACCCTGGAAAATTCTTTGTTGGATATACTTACCTCTTGGGCCTCACATCCTTTAGGGTACACACTTGGGCAGAGAAATGGCAGGTGGAGTTTAATCCAGACAAATGCGAGGTAATGCATTTTGGAAGGTCTAATACAGGCAGGAATTATACAGTAAATGGCAGAACCCTTAAGTGCATTGATGGGCAGAGGGACCTGGGTGTACAGGTCCACAGGTCACTGATAGTGGCAATGCAAGTGGATAAGGTAGTCAGGAAGGCATGTGGCATGCTTGCCTTCATCGGCAAGGGTATTGTGTATAAAAGCTGGGAAGTCATGCTGCAGCTATGTAGAACCTTGGTTAGGCCACGCTTGGAATATTGCGTGCAATTCTGGTCACCACATTACCAGAAGGATATGGAGGCATTGGAGAGGGTGCAGAGGAGGTTTACCAGGATGCTACCTGGTCTGGAGGTTATTAGCTATGAAGAGAGGTTGGAGAAACTCGGATTGTTCTCACTAGAGCGACGGAGATTGAGGGGCGACTTGAAAAAAGTTTACAAAATTATGGGTGGCATGGACAGAGTAGATAGTCAGAAGTTTTTTCCCAGGGTGAAAGAGTCAATTACTAGGGGACATAAGTTTTATTCTCTCACCTTAAATCTAAGAGGAGATGTGCGGGGCAAGTTTTTTTACGCGGAGGGTAGTGAGTGTCTGGAATTTGATGCCAGAGGAGGTGGTGGAAGCAGGTACGATAATGGTGTTTAAGAGGCAGCTTGACAAATACATGAATAGGATGGGAATAGAGGGATACGGACACTGGAAGTGCAAAATGTTTTAGTTGACGGGCAATATGATCGGCGTAGGCTTGGAGGGCCGAAGGGCCTGTTCCTGTGCTGTACTTTTCTTTGTTCTTTGTCCCTTTTCTTCCTGGCTCTCCTCAATGCCTGTAACGTAGTCTCTCAGGCATAAGGTGTTTAATGGGATTCCATTTCACAGAAAGTCATAGAAGTAAATAGAATGACTTTTGCCAAAACGTGCAAATCAATAATGGGAACAGTAGCACCTCCAAGCTGCTCTCCAAGTCACTCACCGACCCAACTTGGAAATACATCACTATACCTTAACTGTCACTGGGTCAGATTCTGGAATCCCGTAGCCTGGGAGGGTCATCACCACACAGACTGCAGCAGTTCCAGAGGGAAGGCACATGGTATCAGGGCAACCGAAGATGGGCAATAAACACTCACACCCTGAGAACGAAGATAGAAAAACCCTGTTTAAAACAATAGCACTGAAGAGGTCCACTTACGTTTGATGGCAGCTGTCCGAGAGGTGGCTACCCCCTTGGCGTTGCTGGCTTCACATCGGAAGGTTGTGGGCTTCTTTAACCCTGAGGGAAAAGAAAGAGGACTTAGTTTGGTTGATGAGAAACAAGCTGAGGGACCTGTACAAATACAAAGCAAGAAAGAAAGAAACAAACAAACAATGTGGGAAGTAGCTGCGTGGCCATTAAAATCAGGGATCAGGCAAATGGTCCCCTCAAGCCTCAAGGGTAGAGTGACCAACTCTGACATATTTTTGAAGGCTTCATCACATGATCTTCCCCCCGTCCCCCAACTGCCCCACCCCGTCCAGTAGCCTGGTTTTTCCTGGTTTTATAACTAATGAACAAAGATATTCAGAGAAAATGAAGCTGCATTGTTTTCTTGTGGATGTCACTATGATTTTTCTCCCGAATGTTGTTCCCAGAAGAGTCCACGAAATTAAATCTTCAATTCCTGCATTGGAAACCTCATTCTTGGAGCCTCCGGGACCATAGCAAGGTCTGAATTTTTTAGGCAAGATCTCCATCACCACATATTTAGAAATTCACCTCTAGAAAGTTTAAATCCATATTCTGGATAATTTGCCTACATGAAGTTACAGAAACTTTGTTGTGTGACACTGGCAAGAGTGGTTTTAATTGCCCATTGCTAATTGCCCTCAGAGCATTGAGACAATGGTGTAACATGGAACTGGAGTCACATATAGGCCAGATCAGGCCTGAAGGGCACTGTTAAACCAGTTGGGTCTTTGCTACAACTTGGTGCATTTCACGGTCATGTTTCACAGTGACTGTCCACAAGTTGCTGATCGGAATTCACTTTCACCACTTGCTGTGATTTGAGTTAGTCTGGTGCACGTTCCTATATCATAGCCAATCCTAGTGTTTCAATGTAGCATTACCACTACTGAGGCAACTAAGAACCAACACAACCATAAAATTCACAACAAGTCAAATTGGCAAGAACTATAAACCCAAAATCATGCTGTTTACAGAAGAATTGCTAGACTGAGTGGCTAAGATGATGTACAAAATTCTTATTCTTAACCCATGGAGTTTAGAACCTCAAGATCAGGGTAGGGTGGGCACCCCACCACCTTCCCACCCACCCCCGAGCTCACCCCCATAATACTGGGGGTTGGGCAGGAGCTGAAATGGGCAACCTGTCTGCCATATTTAAATAAATAATCAAGAATCAATTAGGCTTGTTCCCAAGCCAATTGACTATGATAATACACTGCCCACACCATGGAACATTTGGTGTGCACAGTTGGGCGGAAGTGGGCAGTCCAGTTCCTTAAAAATATTCTTCAAAGGGCAGAAGGACCATTGGTACCCAGAAGAAAACGGCTGCCTAAAACCATCTCCATTTTTGTCCAGTAACTGATGTGTCATTTCAGAATTATCACGGAATTCGGTGTCACTGTCTAAGGCTTTATGTAAGCCCGGCTGGCTCTGCGACAAGCCCCAACATTCAAATTAAAAACAACAGACATTATCCACTTGGGACACCAAAGAATTAACATTGCATAACACTGCACATGTGAAATCTCGCAGCTGCAGCCCTTCTCTCATTCCAAAGGTCTGAGTTCCACCCCAGAGTAGCGAAAGTTCAAACACAACCTAAATACAGCAGAATGACCATCATTAAAAAGCTAATGATCATGGGAGTTTTTTTATGGTATTGTAGGTGTAGTAATAAGCACCAACCCATTCCAATAAAATCATTTCTTTCCCAGCACCTCCAAAACCTGTGACCCCCCCACCCATCACCTAGAAGGACAAAAGCAACAGATGCAGGGAACTTCATCAATTCCAAGTTCCCCTCCAAGTCACCTTCCATCCTCACTACAGCTTGGTTTGTATTTTTCATTGTGACAAATTCTTTATTGCACAAGTTGTGAACCAAAATAACATCTACCCTCACGTCTCCACCCATCTGCTCTCAAACCATGCTGCCCTGGCTTACTGGGCCTAAAAAAAGGGTTTAAATGCAATGGTGTAAACCTCTTTCACTGGTGTGGCATGATAACCAGCAGCACATGTTGTCCTGGCTCAGCCTGAGATGTCCCCCCACCAATCCCTACCTCCACCCACACACCACATCCCCCTCCACCCCCACCATGCATTTACTTCTCCTCCTACTCCCACCCACAGTTCCCTCATCCCATACCCAATCCTCCTCCAAAACAGGCCCAGCAGTCATTCTGAAGTCCTGCGAGGGCCAGTTACCCAGAAGTTAGGGAAGTCATGGAGAGAAGGCGCAGGGTGGGAAACAGCAACATTTTACAGTGGTACAATAGCAGGCACCCTTCTGAGAGATGAATGAAAGCAATTGAATTGGGTTGGGTAGATGAGGCTTTTTCACTCAGTCTGACCCATGGTACAGCTGGCCTGGGAGTGCTTGGTACTGACACTGGGTAGCCTAGACTTCAATGGTGGGCCTGGACCATTCTCCCACCACTGTCGTTTCTCACATCAATGGGCACTGAGAGTTGCACAAAAATGAAGGACCCAATATTAGCCACATACCCAAGGATCTGTAAACATTGAGGACTCTGGGCAAAAGGGAAACATACACTGCAATGGGATTATTCAGGTCAGTGCAGTGGACAGTTAGGTACCAGGTACAATGCACTGCAGAGAAGTATGTTGAACACAAAATTCAGGGTGACATTCCAGTGCAGTACTGGGGGACTACCGCACAGAGGTTCCATCTTTCAGATGAAATGTTGAACCAAGGCCTTGTCTGCCCTCTTAGATGGATGTAAATGATCCCATGGCACTATAAAGAGAACAGCAAGGGCGTTCTCCCTAAATCCTCACTAAACAGAAGATCTGGTCACTTTTTTTATTTATTCATTTATTGCTCATCCCTAATTGCTTTTGAGAAGGTGGTGGTGAGCCACCTTCTTGAACCGCTGCAGTCCATGTGGTGTGGGTACATCCGAAGTGCTGTTAGGAAGGGAGTTCCCAGATTTTGACCCAGCGACAGTGAAGGAATGGTGATATGTTTCCAAGCCAGGGTGGCATATTGCTTGGAGGGGAACTTGCAGGTGGTAGTGTTCCCATATGTCTACAGCCCTTGCGCTTCGAGGTGGTAAAGAGTTTGGAAGATGCTATTGGAGGAGCCTTGGCGAGTTCCTACAGTGCATCTTGTAGATGGCACACACTGTTGTGAATGTGCATCAGTAGTGGAGGGATTGAATACTGAAGGTGATGGATGGGGTGCCAATCTAGCAGATTGCTTTGTCCTGAACGGTATCAAGATTTTTGATTGTCGTAAGAGCTGCACTCATCCAGGTAAGTGGAGAGTATTCCATCACATTCATGACTTGCGCCTGTGGACAAGCTTTGGGGAGTCAGGAGGTGAGTTATTCACCACAGGATTCCCAGCCTTGTAGCAACAGTATTTATACAGCTGGTCCAGTTCAGTTTCTGATCAATGATAACCCCAGGATGTTGATAGTTGGGGATTCTGCAATGGCTTGCCATTGAATGTCATTATCACATTGCTGTCTGTGGGAGCTTGCTGTGCACAATTTAGCTGTTGTGTTTCCTAGATTACAACAGTAACTACATTTCAAAAGTACTTCATTCGGTGTAACATACTTTGAGATTTCCTGAGATAATAAAAGGCGTTGCTAGAAAGTCCTTCATTTTTTAGTACAGTTTGAGAAAAAAATGTCAATATTCCTAATTTAGTGGAATAGTACATTGGATAGGGGTAATGTGTAGATCAGTAAAAAGTGGGAATGCAGATAGAAAAGCTCATAAAAATGATGCATTGGATTTTGGGTTTTTTATACATAGGACACTGAATATATAAGTGAGGAAGTGATGCTGCATTTGTACAAGACTTGGTTAGGACAAGATTGGAGTATCAGATCTCGGCAGCTATGAAGGTCATTACAAGTATAGAAAGGGGACTGTAAAACTCATCAGAATGAAGTTAAAGATGGTCAGAAAGTATTGGGCACAGCAGAGGGAGTTTTACTCTGTAGCTATGCAATCCCTGACCAAGGAAGACCTGATAGCAGAATAGAAAAGTATTTGTATAGCACATTTGGCATCCTCAGGATGACAGGACTTCACAGCCAATAAATTGTCTTCATGTTGTGCTTCAGGCAAATACTTCAGTTCATTTATACACAGTCTGGGTCCTGCCAAGAACAATCAGATAAAGGGGCAATTCGCTGGGGCTTTCTTGGGGGGCTATTGATTGATCAGGATCCTGGGAGAGCTCCCCTGATGACCTTTAAATAACATTATGGAATCTTTTCCATTGACCTCACAGGCTGTGGGTTTAACATCTCGAGAGGAATATGACATCTCTCACCATGTCACCCTAAAGCTAATTTTATCTCCCATCAAAATAATTAGCACAGATCTGATATTAGCATAGCTCTGACTGGCTCAATCTCCAGTACGAACAACTCTGACAATATTCAGTAGAAAATTCACAAAAAATCTCAAGATTAATTAAAGCAAAGTCGGTGTCAGTGCAGACTCGATGTGCCGAAGGGCCTCTTCTGCACTGTGATTCTGTGAAAGTACAGCAAATGCCAAAGGATTCTTTTCAGGTGAAGATTTTTAAAAAGGAGACCTTCATGGCCAAGTAAACACAATGTTGATTTCCCTCGGTTAATTTTATCACCCAAGAGACACATAGTCAAATGTCAAGGTCACTGTGATGTTTTCCTGGCTCTGGGTGGGTCCACTAACACAGTCAGGAATCAGCTGGATTGACTGAGGATTTACAGTGATAGCCGGGGCGCTGCTCAAGTAGGGAACAAACAAGGCAAAGGAAGATATTTGTCGGCAGAGGTGGATTATTGTGCAGCTGCTCACTTAACTCTGGTACAGTTGATGAATCACAGGCTAATCTCCGTTACGTGTAAGACAGTCAGATCTCAGCATTGAGGAGTTTGGAAATATGAGACTTGAGCAGGCCCAGTGTATCAATCCCACTGTCCCCGGTTTAGAGGAGCAAACGCGGCACTGATTATACTCTGAACCTGGGCTACAAGGATCACGAAGCTCGTCGGCAAGTATTCCCAAAAGGAACGACTTGCAGTAATATGGGAAGTGGTAGTAACTGGATTAACAAAGAGCCAACACAGTCACAATGAACCGAATGGCCTCCTTCTGTGCTGTATCAGTATATGATTTGACAAAATATTCTGACTGAACCATTTGGTCAGTCTCAGTTCTTGTTTAACTTCAGCACAGCCAGAAAATACAACACTGTTATATCTCTCACATTTCTGCCATTGTCAATTCAGCTAAGAGGTAGTAACAATCTCTCCCTGCATAGCTTATACAGTACAATATAGGCACTGGGTACCCATCATCTTAAATCTTTTCTTTCCCTCTTCAGATTCTTCTACTCCACACAGGCCATTGTCCAGCTCGATAGGGGGGACCAGTTCCCTTGCACTGTCACCACTGTTTCCTGGTTACTACATGCCTGGGGGCGGATAGTCTATGGGGCCATGAGTAAAATTCAGCATAAAGCTGAAAAAAATGCACCCACTGTGACTCAGTGGGTAGAATAATCCCCTTTGAGCCATAAGGTTGCCATCAACTCTGCACTGGAAGTGTTGGTGTAAAGGGAGTGCTGCACTGCTGGAGGTGTCATCTTTCAGATCTGCCTCCTCAGCTAGTTGCAAAGGGTCCCATGGTTCTATTTTGAAGGGCAGGGGAGGTCTCCCTGGTCCTGGCCAATATTTATTCCTCATTCAACATCACTAGAAATATATTATCTGGTCATCATCACATGACCAGATGTGATGTGCACAAATGAGTTGTTATGTTTTATATTACAACAACAATTACGCTTCAAGAGCTCTTCATTAACTAAAGCACTTTGAGATGTCCTGAGGTTGCAGAAGATGCTATATGTAGTTATTATTGTGTTATTTAGTGTGTAATGTACCTTGAAGAATAATACGTGTTATGCAAGATCACATGATCTGTAGTAACCAATAGGAGAGTAGAGCGGGCTACCTCAGCGGTCAGTTGTAGTTGCTGCTGAACATCTTGTAAATAAACTTAAAAGTTCCCAGCCAAGAAGTGTCTGCAGATCAATCCTATCATTAATAATACAACTCAGCCACCCTACAACAAACTACAACACTATAGAAATGTATTTTCCTTTTGCAATCGCTGGATCAAAATATTCTAAGATTTACATTTCCACACAAGAGATTGGCGGTAATACATTAGCATGGATTGAGGATCCGTTAAAAGGCAGAAAAAGAGAGCAGTAATAACCAAGTCATTCTTGGGTTGGTGAGTTGTACTTGGGCCTCAGCCATTTACAACCTATACTAAAAGCATAAATGAGAGGAACAGAGTGTAATAGGTCCAAATTTGCTGACAATACAAAGCTAGGTGGGAAAACAAGCTGTGAGGAGAATGCAAAGGGATATGGACAGGTTAAATGAGTGGGAAAGAGGGAAGTTATTCACTTTGGCGGGCAAACTAAAACAGCAAGAGTATTTTTAAAATAGTGAAGACTGGGAAATGTTGGTATCCAGAGGGACTTGGGTGTCCTTGTATACAAATCACAGGAAGTACAGCATGCTTTTAGGAAGCAAACGTTAACTTAGCATTTATTGCAAAGGGATTGACGTATGAGTGTGCAGACATTTTACTGCACTGTGTACAGTTTTGGGCTACTTAGTAAGGAAGGGTAAACTAGTCTTAGAGGGAGCACAAGGGAGGTTCATGCAACTTGATTCCTGAGAGGAGAGATTGAGCAGACTGGCCCTATATTGCCTGGAGTTTAGAAGAATGAGATGTGATCAGATTGAAACATTTTAAGGAGTTTGACAGGGTAGATTCTAGGAGGAAGTTAACACTGTATAGGGAAGCGAGAGCTCAGGATAAGTAGGTTGCCATTTAGTACTGAGATGTGGAGAAATTTCTTCACTCAAAGGATTTTGAATCTTTGGATTACCCTCCCCAGAGGCCTGTGGATGCTCAGTTGTTGAGTATATTCGAGATGGAGATTAATAGATTTTTGGATACTAAGGGAATTAAGGAATATGGGGATAGAGCAGGAAGGAGGAATTGAAGTAGATCAGCCAGGATCTTATTGAATTGTAGGGCAGGTTTAAAAGGTCAAATGGCCTACTCCACAGTATCATTGTCACAATATCTTTACAGTGCAGAGGGAGTCCATTCAGCCCATCAAGTCTGCACTGGTTCTCTGAAAGAGCATTCCACCTGGTCCCACTCCTCGGCCTTATCCCCATAACCTTGCACGTTCTCTCTCTTCAGGTAGCAATCAAATTCCCTTTTGAATACCTCATCGAATCTGCCTCCACCCTTTTAGGAAGTTTGTTCCAGACTCTAACCACCCTCTGGGTGAAAACATTTTTCCTCACATCACATTTACTCCTTTTGTCAATTATTTTGAATCTGTGCGCTCTAGTTCTTGATGTTCTCTTGAGTGGGCACAATTTTTCACTATTTACCCTGTTCAGACCCCTCAGGATCTTGAATACACCTATCAAGTCTCCTCTTAGCCTTCTTTTCTCCAAGAAAAAGAATCCCAACCTCTCCAATCTATCCTCATAGCTACAGATCTTTATCCCTGGAATCATACGTGTGAATCTCCTTTGTAATCTCTCCAATGCTTTGCATCTTTCCTCAAGTATGGCACCCAGAACTGGATGCAGAACTCCAGCTGAGGCCTAACTAGTGTCTTATACAAGTTCAAAATGACCTCCTTAATCTTGTACTCAATGCCCTTATTAGTAAAGCCTAAGATACTCTACGCTTTATTAACTGCTCTCTCAACGTGCCCTGGCATCTTCAATCACCTATGTACATAAGCACCAAAGTCCCTGCACCTCCTTTAGAGGCTATCCCTTTATTTTATTCTGCCTCACCATATTCTTCCTGCCAAAATGAATCACCTCACACTTCTCTGCATTGAACGTCATCTGCCACTTGTCTGCCTGATCCACCAACATGTCCCTGTGCTTCTGAACTTCAAGATTTTCCTCATCTCAGTTTCCAGTCTTCAAATCATCTGAAAATTTTGAAATCATGCCCCGCACCACCACAGTCCAGGTCATTAATATATACCAGGAAGAACAAGGGTCCCAACACTGACCCCTGAGGAACTCCACTACAAACCTTCCTCCAATCTGAAAAACAATCATTTATCACTACTCTCTGTTTCCTGTCACTCAGCCAAATGCTTCTCCCAGCACCTACTTTCCCTTTTATTCCATGGCCTAGAGTTTTGCTCATAAGTCTGTTGTATGGCAATGTATCAAATACTATTTGAAAATCCATATACACCATATCAGCAGTGTTTCCCTTATCAACCTTCTCTATTACCTCCTCAAAAAATTCCAGCAAGTTAGTTAAATGCGATTTTCCCTTGATGAATGCATGCTGGCTTTCCTTAATTATCCTGCACTTGTCTAAGTGACTATTGATTTTATCCCGTACTATAGTTTCCAGAAGTTTCCCTACCACTGAGGTCACACTGACTAGCCTGTAGTTGCCAGCTTTATCCTTGCACCCCTTTTTGAACAAGGGTGTAACATTCGCAATTCTCCAGTCTTCTGACACCTCCCCTGTGTGTAAGGAAGACTGGAAGATTATCACTAGTGCTTCTGCAATTTCCACTCTCTCTTCCATCAGTATCCGTGGATGCATCTTATCAGACCTAGCATCTTAACTAATTCCAACACCTCCTTCCTCTCGACTGTTAGTTCTTCTAGCTTACCAATTACCTCCTCCCTCACCTCGGTCTGGGTAGCATCTTCCTCCTTTATAAAGACAGATGCAAAGTACTTATTCAACACCTCTGCTACTTCTCCTGCCTCCACATGGAAGTCCCCTTTTTTGTTCCTAATCAGCCCTACTCTTTCTTTAACTACCCTTTTATCATTTACATGCTTATAGAAGACCTAGGGGTTTTTTATGTTCGTTGCCAGCTTCTTTTCATGCTCTCTCCTTGCTCTTCTTATTAGAAACATAGAAACCTAGAAACTAGGAGCAGGAGTAGGCCATTCGGCCCTTCGAGCCTGCTCCACCATTCATTATGATCACGGCTGATCATCCAACTCAATAACCTGCTCCCGCTTTCTCCCCATATCCTTTGATCCCTTTCGCCCCAAAAGCTATATCTAACTCCTCCTTGAAACCATACAATGTTTTGGCCTCAACTACTTTCTGTGGTAGTGAATTCCACAGGCTCACCACTCTCTGGGTGAAGAAATTTCTCCTCATCTCAGTCCTAAATGGTCTACCCCATATTCTCAGTCTGTGACCCCTGGTTCTGGACTCCCCCACCATCAGGAACATCCTTCCTGCATCTACCCTGTCTAGTCCTGTTAGAATTTTATAGGTTTCTATGAGATCCCCCTCATTCTTCTGAACTCCAGCGAATAAAATCATAATCAACTCAATCTCTCCTCATACGTCAGTCCCGCCATCCCAGGAATCAGTCTGGTAAACCTTCACTTCAATCCCTCTTTGGCAAGTACACCCTTCCTCAGATAAAGAGACCAAAACTGCACACAATATTCCAGGTGCGGTCTCACCAAGGCCCTGTACAATTGCAGCAAGACATCTCTGTTCCTGTACTCGAATCCTCTGCCTATGAAGGCCAACATACCATTTGCCTTCTTTACCGCCTGCTGCACCTGCATGTTTACCTTCAGCGACTGGTGTACAAGGACACCCAGGTCTCGTTGCACATTCCCTTCTCTCAGTTTATAGCCATTCAGATAATAATCTGCCTTCCTGTTTTTGCTACCAAAGTGGATAACCTCACATTTATCCACATTATACTGAACCTGCCATGCAGCTGCCCACTCACTCAGCTTGTCCAAATCATCCTGAATCATCTCTGCATCCTCCTCACAGCTCACCCTCCCACCCAGCTTTGTGTCATCTGCAAATTTGGAAATATTACATTTAGTTCCCTCATCTGAATTATTAATATATATTGTGAATAGCTGGGGTCCCAGCACCGATCCCTGTGGTACCCCCACTGGTCACTGCCTGCCATTCGGAAAATACCCATTTATTCCTATTTTTTGTTTCCTGTCTGCCAACCAGTTTTCTATCCATCTCAATACGCTACCCCAATCACATGCGCTTTAATTTTACATGCTAATCTCTTATGTGGGATTTTGTCGAAAGCCTTCTGAAAGTCCAAATCAACCACATCCACTGGCTCCCCCTCATCAACTCTACTAGGTACATTCTATTAGTTTCTTCATATCTCTCTGGTCCTTCTATAGTCAGCCTGATTCTCCATTGTATTTTCTACCTGACATCTATTGTAGGCACACTTCTTCCTTTTCATCTTTATTTCTATCTCACTCGTCACTCAGGGTGCGCTGGATTTATTTGTCCTACCTTTCCCCTTCTAGGGAATATGCCTTGACATCACTTTTTCTTCGAAGTGGCCCATTGTTCAGCCCCATCTCTTCTACCAACATTTGGTCCCAACTCACTTGACTCAGATGCATTCGCATCCCATTGAAGTTGGCTCTCCCCCAGTTAATCATCTCTGCTCTGGATTGTTCCCTGTCCTTTTCCCTGATTAACCTAAACCTTATGATACAATGGTCACTGTTCCCTACAGGGTCTCCCACTGATATTTGATCCACTCATTCCCCAGAACCAGGTCCAAAGGTGCATGTCCTCTCATTGGACCGGAAACATACTGCTACAAAAAATTATCTTGAACACATTCCAGGAACTCTAGCCCTCTTGTCCCTTTGCACTATTCCCATCCCAGTCTATATTTGGATAACTGAAGTCCCAAATTATGATTATTGTATAATTCCTGCACCATTCCATAATTTCTTTGCAAATTTGTTTCTCCAAATCCCTTCCACTAGTTGGTGGTCTTCATACTACAGTGATCAATGTTATTGCACTTTTTCATTCCTTACCTCTAGCCAGAGAATCACAGAATCACAGTGCAGAAGTGACCCTTCGGCCCATCAAGTCTGCACCGATACGTGAGAAACATCTGACCTACCTACCTAATCCTAATTACCAGCACTTGGCCCATAGCCTTGAATGTTATGATGTGCCAAGTGCTCATCCAGGTACTTTGTAGAGGATGTGAGGCAACCCACCTCCACCACCCTCCCAGGCAGCGCATTCCAGACTGTCACCTCCCTCTGGGTAAAAAAGTTTTTCCTCACATCCCCCCTAAACCTCCTGCCCCTCACCTTGAACTTATGCCCCCTCGTGACTGACTCTTCAACTAAGGGGAACAGCTGCTCCCTATCCACCCTGTCCATGCCCCTCATAATCTTGTACACCTCGATCAGGTCGCCCCTCAGTCTTCTCTGCTCCAACGAAAACAACCCAAGTCTATCCAACCTCTCTCCATAACGTAAATGTTTCATCCCAGGCAACATCCTGGTGAATCTCCTCTGCACCCCCTCCAGTGCAATCACATCCTTCCTATAATGTGGCGACCAGAACTGCACACAGTACTCCAGCTGTGGCCTCACCAAGGTTCTATACAACTCCAACATGACCTCCCTTCTTTTGTAATCTATGCCTCGATTGATAAAGGCAAGTGTCCCATATGCCTTTCTCACCAGCCCACTAACATGCCCCTCCACCTTCAGAGATCTATGGATACACAAGCCAAGGTCCCTTTGTTCCTCAGAACTCCCTAGTGTCATGCTGTTCATTGAATACTTCCTTGTCAAATTACTCCTTCCAAAGTGTATCACCTCACACTTTTCAGGGTTAAATTCCATCTGCCACTTATCTGCCCATTTGACCATCCCGTCTATATTTTCCTGTAGCCCAAGACACTCAACCTCACTGTTAACCACCCGCAAACTTACTAATCCCACCCCCCCATATAGTCATCTATGTCGTTTATATAAATGACAAATAATAGGGGACCCAGCACAGATCCCTGTGGTACACTACTGGACACTGGCTTCCAGCCACTAAAGCAGCCTTCTGTCATCACCCTCTGTCTCCTACAACTCAGCCAATTTTGAATCCACCTTATCAAATTACCCTGTATCCCATGTGCATTTGCCTTCTTTATAAGTCTCCCAAGTGGGACTTTATTAAAGGCTTTGCTGAAATCCATATAAACTGCATCAACTGCACTACCCTCATCTACACACCTGGTCACCTCCTCAGAGAGATTCCATCCTTGACCCCACTGGAACATCCTCTCTTTCCTGTACTGTAATGCCATCTTTAATCAATATTGGCACTCTCATTTTCTTACTTTCCTGTCTCTCCTAAACACCTTGTACCCAGGAATATTTAACACCCAGTCCTGCCCTTCTTTGAGCCAGGTCTATGTTATAGCAATAATATCATCATTCCATCTAACAACTTGTGCCTGCAGTTCACCAATCTTATTAACCACACTCCGTGCATTCACACACATGTACATCAGTCCTGATTTAGGCTTTTTCACTTTTCCCCTTATTCTGACCCCATCAATGCCTACTCTAATTCTATCAAACTCTCCAAATATTCTATCTACCTTGATACTACTCTCTCTGATATATCCTCGTTATCAGTCTATACTTCACTCCTTCCCACTGCCAGTTTTTCTCCTCTGTATTCCAAATATCCCCTCAGGTTCCCATCCCCCTGCCAATCTAGTTTAAATCCTTCCCAGTAGCACAAGGACAGTAGTCCCAGTCCTGTTAAGGTGTAACCCATCCTTCTTGTACAGGTCTCACGTGCCCCAGAACCAGCCCCAATGCCTCAGAAATCTAAATCCCTCCCTCCTACTCCATTTCTCCAGCCACGTATTGAACTACTCAATCTTCCTAATGCTCACTAGCACATGGCGCTGGGAGTAATCTTGACATTACTGCTCTTGGGGTCCTATTTCCATCTCTTATTTCTCATGTTCTTATGTACTGTTGTAAGGAGGCAAGATCGGCTCTGTGTTTTAGTGGAGCTGGAGAGAATCTGGGCGTGAGTGCAGGGTTGGTGTTGTCTAAGGGGGAACCATGAACATTCTTGGTGCCAAGGGCCTTCATCCAGCTCTGTGGATGGTTGAAATCACATTTCCCAGCGGTGTGACATCCAGTTCGATCCCACACACAGCTCTGCCGGGAAAGTGCAAACTTGCAGATGTCAGTTTGTGAATCTGTTGCTTCTTCCCAACCTCTCCCCAAAATAGCAGTTGAACAACTCTGTGACCCTCTCCATGTGGGATGAGCAATAAGAGTGGGCAGAAATGGAGGCTGGTGTTTGTTAATGACCTCAGGAGAGAACAGTGAGACAAATCAGCATTCTCAAAATAAAATTCAGCTTTTGTGTGTGTGTAAATGAGATTAATTATGGTTGTGGGAATGCAGTTATAGGCTTTAGGCTGGTAAGAACTCTACAAATTAAAGCACTGTGCTCAATTTATCCCTGAATGTCAGCCTTCAGTGAATACACACAGGACCTGGCTTCTTAACTCAGTTCTTTTGGTCTCTGGCCTATTTGCTCAATTACACAGTCGGAGTACATCCTCCTAATGCCAGGTTGTTGACCTGAAGAGGCTTTCCACTGGAGTTCGGAATAACAGCTCTCAAGGAAACTTCTGTCAACTGCCAAGGTCAGCGTCTGCCCAACATAAATTACAGTGTCAGCTGTGAAAGGCTGAGGAGCGGATTTCTCATTAAACTCTAAGAAACATGAAAAGCAGGAGGATGATAACAAGCCAGAAGTGGCTTCTACAGTGAACACAGAATAGCATATTGAAAGAAGTACACATAAATCACTGCTTTACCTGGAAGGGGTGTTTGGGACCTTGGACAGTGAGAGAGGAGGTTAAAGGGCAGGTTACATCTTCTGCTATTGCATGGGAAGATGCTGTGGCTGGGGAAGGGGTGTTAGGGGTTACTGGGGAGTGGACCAGGGTGTTGCAGAGGAAACTGTGCCTTCAGAACAGAGAGAGGCGAGGGAAGATGTATTTGGTGACATCATTATGCAGATGGCAGAAATGGCGGAAGATGATCCTTTGAATGCGGAGGTTGGTGAATGGAGGTGAGGATAAGGGGAACCCTATCATAGTCCTGGGTGAAAAGGTGAGGGCAGAAGTTCAAGGGTTTGTCAACCAAGTTTGGGGTGGAAGGTTACCACAATCCTTTTGGCCTTGCACCATGAACCTCTTTTTTTTGTCATTTAATCTCTCCTTCCCTCCACCTTTTCAAAGAGCTTCCCTTTTGTTCTTCCTCCCCCTACCCTCTGCACCTTTTCACATCTCTAACTTTTTTCCAGTTCTGATGAAAGGTCACAGACCTGAAAAGTTAACTCTCTTTCCCTCCCCAGATCTGCTATGTATTTCCAGCATTTTATGTTTTTGGTCTCTGCAGTGTTTTGCTTTTGTGTCACAAAAGCAGATTATCCAGTGATTATCACATTTGTGGGAGCTTGCTGTGTATTAATGGATCTGTATTTCCTACATTACAACAGTGACTACATTTCCAAAATACTTCATTGGCTGTAAAGTGCTTTAGGATCACCAGAGGTCATGAATAGAGCTGACACATTGCAAGTTCACGGTCCTTTCACACCAGTGAAGGTCCACCAATGACATAAGGCCAAGGGGTAGATGATTTTATAGGAGCAGCTTTGGGAATCCCCTATCTACAGGAAATAGTTTTTCCATCAGAATCAAGACTTGTACAGATTCCAGATGAGAAAGAGGGAGAGCAAGTGAGAGAGAGAGAGAGACGGGGAGAAAAGAGTGACAGACAAAGTCATAGTCTCATACTGGCACAGAAGGCCATTCAGACTGTCTTGTTTTGCTGCTCTCTGCAAAAGCAACTCAGCTACCCTCAGTCCTCTGACCTTATCCCTGCAATTTATTTTCCTTTAAATATTATCCAATTGCCTTTGAAAGCCATTACTGAGCCCTACTTCCACCACACTGTTAGGCAATGCATTCCAGCTTTGAATCACTTGCTGCACAAAAAGCTCTTCCGTCCTAAACTGTGACGTCCGAATTGAAAACAATATTCCAGTTGAGTCTGAGGCAGTGTTTTATATAGGTTCATCATAACTTGCATGTTTTTGTACTCTTTTAGAAAGCCCAGGATGCTGTATACCTTATTAACCATGTTCTCAACCTGCCCTGCCACCTTCAATGAATTGTGCACATATGCCTTCAGGTCCTTTGGCTTCCGCACCCTCTTTTAGATTTGCACCCTTTATTTTATATTGTCTCCCCTCATTCTTCCTACCAAAATGTATCAATTTGCACTTTGCCATGTGTCCACCCATTCCACCAGCCTGTCTATGTCCTCTGGAAGTCTATCACTATCCTCCTCACAGTGCTTCCAAGTGCTGTGTCATCTGAAAATCTTGAAATTGTGCCCTCTGCACCCAAGCCCAGGTAATTAATATATCAGAGCAGGAGTCTTAACACTGACCCTGGGAAACCCCACCATAAGCCTTCCTCCAGTCCAAACAACCATTCGCTACTACGCTGTTTCCTGTCATTCAGTCAATTTCATTTCCATGCTGCACAGTCCCTTGTATTCCATGGACTTTGCTGACAATCCTGTTATGTGCACTTTATCAAATGCCTTTTGGAAGTCTGTGTGCACCACATCAACAATATTACCCCCATCAATCTTCTCTGTAACCTCAAAAAAACACAAACAAGTTAATTAAACACAATTTTCCCCTAACAAATGCATGCTGGCTTTCCTTAATTAATCTACATTTATCCAAGCGACTATCAATTTTGTCCAGGTTTTGATTTCAAAAGCTTCCCCACCACCAAGGTTAAGCTGACTGGCCTTTGCTGGATTTATGTTAACAATTTTTTTGAACGAAGGCTTAACTTGGGAATTCTCCAGCTCTCTGATACAACCCCGGTACCTAAGGAGGATTGGAAGATTACAGCGAGTGCCTCCAAAATTTCCATCCTTACTTCCCTCAGTATTCTTTGGGTATATCGAACTTGCCTCAACATCGCTGTTACAGAATCATAGAAACATAGGAAATAGGAGCAAGAGTAGGCCACTCAGCCCTTGGAGCCTGCTCCACCATTCAATATGATCATGGCTGATCCTCTATCTCAATGCCGTACTCCCACACTCTCCCCTTACTCCTTGACACCTTCAGAGACCAGAAATCTATCTAGTTGCTTTTTAAATATATCCAGTGACTTGGCCTCCCCAACCTCCTGTGGTAGAGAATTCCATAAGTTCACCACCTCTGAGTGAAGAGGTTTTTCCTCATGTCAGTCCTAAATGATCTACCTGGTATCCTGAGACTGTAACCCCTTGTTCCATACCCCCCAGCCAGAGGAAATATCATCCCTGCAGCCAGTCTGTCCACCCCTGTCAGAATTTTATATGTTCCAATGAGATATCCTCTCATTCTTCTAAACTCCAGTGAATACAGGCCTAGTCGACCCAATCTCTCCTCGTACAACAATCCTGCCATCCCAGAAATCTGTCTGGTGAATCTTCGCTGCACTCCCTCTCTGGCAAGTATATCCTTTCTTAGGTAAAGAGACCAAAACTGCACACAGGTGTGGTCTCACCAAGGCCCTGTACAGCTGCAGTAGGAAATCCTTGCTCTTGTACTCAAATCCTCTCGCAATGAAGGCCAATGTACCATTTGCCTTCTTAACTGCTTGCTGCACCTGCATGCTTGTTTTCAGTGATTGGTGTACAAGTCCCTTTGTACATCAACATTTCCCAATCCATCACCATTTAAATAATACTCTGCCATTCTGTTTTTCCAACCGAACTGGATAACTTCCACATTATACTGCATTTGCCATGTATTTTCCCACTCACTCAGCCTGTCTAAATCACCTTGAAGGCTCTTAACATCCTCCTCACCACTCACATTCCCACCAAGTTTGGTGTCATCAGCAAACTTGGAAATTTAACATTTGGTTCCCTCATCCAAATCATTGATATATATTGTGAATAGCTGGGGCCCAAGGACTGATCCCTGTGGTACCCCACTAGTCACCACCTGCCTGTCACTCCAAAAAAGACCCGTTTATCCTACTCTGTTCCAGTCTGCTAACCAAGTCCCAATCCATGCCAAGATATTACCCCAATTCCATGTGCTTTAATTTTGTACACTAACCTCTTACGTGGGACTTGATCAAAAGTTTTCTGAAAATCCAAAAACACCACATGCACTAGTTCTCCTTTATCTATTCTGTTAGCTACATCCTCAAAAAACTCCAGTAGGTTTGTCAAACATGACTTCCCTTTCATAAATCCATGTTGACTTTGTCTAATACCGTTGGTATTTTCCAAGTGTCCTGTTATCACATCCTTTACAGTAGACACTAGCATTTTCCCTACTACAGATGTTAGGCTAACTGGTCTATAATTCGCTGTTTTCTCTTTACCTCCTTTTTAAAATAGTGGAGTTACATTTGCCACCCTCCAACCTGCCGGGACTATTCCAGAATTTTGGAAGACGACAACCAACATATACAATATTCCCACAGCCACCTCCTTTAGCAGCCTGGGATATCGACTAGCAGGCTCCAGGGATTTATCAGCTTTCAATCCCATTAACTTCTCCAGCATTATTGTTTTAATAATATTAATTTCCTTCAATTCCTCCTCCTCACTTGACCTTTGGTTCCCTCGTATTTCAGGGAAGTTATTTGTGTTTTCCTCTGTGAAGACAGAACTAAAGTAGTTGTTTAATTGCTCTGCTATTTCCTTCTTCTCTATTAGAAATTCTCCCTTTTCGGACTATCAGAGACCTACATTTGTCTTCACTAATCTTTTTTCTTCATACATACTTATAGAAGCTTTTACAGTCCGCTTTTATGTTTCTTGCAGGTTATTCTTTATTTTTCCCCTCTGAATCAATCTCTTGGTCCTCTCTTGCTGAATTCTAAACTGCTCCCAATCGTCAGGCTTGCTACTTTTTTCTAGCAACTTTATTTGACTTCACTTTGGATCTAATGCTTAATTTCTTTAATTTCTTTTGTTAGCTATGGTTGGGCTGCTTTTCCTGTTGTGTATTTGTGCCAGGAAGGAATGTATAACTGTTGCAATGCATATATTAATTCCTTAAATATTAGCCATTACTTATCCACCATCATGCCCTTTAATGAAGTTCCCCAATCTATCTTTGTCAACTCAAGCCTCGTATCTTCACAGTTTCCTTTGTGAAGATTTAGGACCCAAGTTTCATATTGGACCACTTCGCTTTCCATCCTAATGAAGAATTCTGGCATGTTATGGTCACTATTCCCTAAAGGACCCCATGCATCAAGATTATTAATTAATTAACCATTGCACAATACCAAGTCAAGGATAGCCTGTTCTCTAGTCAGTTCCTCGACATACTGGTCTAAAAAACCATCTCGTACACAGTCCAGGAATTCACCCACAGTTTTGTTGCTAATTTGGTCTGCCCAGTCTCTGTGTAGATTAAAGTCACCCATGATTGCTGTAGCACCCTTATTACATGCATCTCTAATTTCCTGTTTAATGCCATCCCCGAACTTATCAGTACTGTTTGGAGGCCAATAGACCACTCCCTGCAATGCTTCCCCCCCATTGTTGCTTCTTAGCTCCAGCCAGACTGACTCTACATCTTGATTTTCTGAGCCAATATCCCCTTTCATGACTGCACTGATTTCATCCTTAACTAACAATGTCACGCCACCTTCTTTTCCTTTTTGCCTGTCCGTCCTAATATCAAATACCCTGGGCTATTCAGTTCCCAGCCTTGGTCACCCTGCAGCCAGGTCTCTGTAATCGCTATCATACCATACCCAATTACATCTATTTGTGTTCTTAATTCATCTTCCTTATTTCAAATGCTCCGTGCATTCAGGTACAGTGCCTTTAGACTTGTCTTTTTTATCATTTTTACACATCGCTCTTTGTATCATGGCCCGATTTGCTGCTAGCCCTTGTTCCCTCTGCCTTTTACTTTTGCTTTCTACTTTTCTGTCTTTGATTCCTATCTTTGTTTCCCTCTCTTGTGTCTCCCCGCTCAGGTTCCGATCCCCCTGCCACTCTAGTTTAAACCCTCCCTCACTATACTGGCGAATAGCCCTGTGAGGATATTGGTTCCGGTCCTGCTGCGGTGCAACCCGTCCAACTTGTCCAGGTAATCAGCTTGGAGGAAGAGACAGGTTGACTCTGAGCTCAGCCTTCAGCAGGAACACAAGAAGCTCAGGCTGAGGGCAGGGCCAGGAATGTGGAGTATGTTCTGAGTAAACATTTTGTACTTCCTTGTTTAAATGAACTCCAGATGAGGCTGCTCTCATATCCAGCTGTCCGAGCAAGCGGCTTTGGCTCACATTGTGAGCTCATTGCGGAGGGTCACAGTGTGGTCTCACAGCTTGCCGTGCGGATTCACACTGCCAGCTCATTCACCGTGTGGGCTCACACTGCTGCCTCATTCACCGTGTGGGCTCACACTGCTGCCTCATTCACCGTGTGGGCTCACACGGCTGCCTCATTCACCGTGTGGGCTCACACGGCGGCCTCATTCACCGTGTGGGCTCACACGGCGGCCTCATTCACCGTGTGGACTCACACTGCTGCCTCATTCACCGTGTAGACTCACACTGCTGCCTCATTCACCGTGTGGACTCACACTGCTGCCTCATTCACCGTGATGACCCACACTGCTGCCTCATTCACCGTGTGGACTCACACTGCTGCCTCAATCACCGTGAGGACCCACACTGCTGCCTCAATCACCGTGAGGACCCACACTGCTGCCTCATTCACCGTGTGGTCCCACACTGCTGCCTCATTCACCGTGTGGACTCACACTGCTGCCTCATTCACCGTGTGGAGTCACACTGCTGCCTCATTCACCGTGTGGTCCCACACTGCTGCCTCATTCACCGTGTGGACTCACACTGCTGCCTCATTCATCGTGTGGGTTCACACTGCTGCCTCATTCACCGTGTGGTCCCACACTGCTGCCTCATTCACCGTGTGGACTCACACTGCTGCCTCATTCACCGTTTGGTCCCACACTGCTGCCTCATTCACCGTGTGGTTCCACACTGCTGCCTCATTCACCGTGTGGACTCACACTGCTGCCTCATTCACCGTGTGGACTCACACTGCTGCCTCATTCACCGTGTGGACCCACACTGCTGCCTCATTCACCGTGTGGACCCACACTGCTGCCTCATTCACCGTGTGGACCCACACTGCTGCCTCATTCACCGTGTGGACTCACACTGCTGCCTCATTCACCGTGTGGACTCACACTGTTGCCTCATTCAGCGTGTGGACTCACACTGCTGCCTCATTCACCGGGTGGACCCACACTGCTGCCTCATTCACCGGGTGGGCTCACACTGCTGCCTCATTCACAGTGTGAAGTCACACTGCTGCCTAATTCACCGTATGGACTCACACTGCTGCCTCATTCACCGCGAGTGCTCACACTGCTGCCTCATTCACCGTGTGGAGTCACACTGCTGCCTCATTCACCGTGTGGGCTCACACTGCTGCCTCATTCACCGTGTGGGCTCACACTGCTGCCTCATTCACCGTGTGGGCTCACACTGCTGCCTCATTCACCGTGTGGACTCACATTGCTGCCTCATTCACCGTGTGGTCCCACACTGCTGCCTCATTCACAGTGTGAAGTCACACTGCTGCCTAATTCACCGTGTGGACTCACACTGCTGCCTCATTCACCGCGAGTGCTCACACTGCTGCCTCATTCACCGTGTGGAGTCACACTGCTGCCTCATTCACCTGTGGAGTCACACTGCTGCCTCATTCACCGTGTGGACTCACACTGCTGCCTCATTCACCGTGTGGTCCCACACTGCTGCCTCATTCACCGTGTGGACTCACACTGCTGCCTCATTCACCGTGTAGTCCCACACTGCTGCCTCATTCACCGTGTAGTCCCACACTGCTGCCTCATTCACCGCGTGGACTCACACTGCTGCCTCATTCACCGTGTAGTCCCACACTGCTGCCTCATTCACCGTGTGGACTCACACTGCTGCCTCATTCACCGTGTGGACTCACACCGCTGCCTCATTCACCGTGTGGGCTCACACTGCTGCCTCATTCACCGTGTGGACCCACACTGCTGCCTCATTCACCGTGTGGACCCACACTGCTGCCTCATTCACCGTGTGGACTCACACTGCTGCCTCATTCACCGTGTGGACTCACATTGCTGCCTCATTCACCGTGTGGTCCCACACTGCTGCCTCATTCACAGTGTGAAGTCACACTGCTGCCTAATTCACCGTGTGGACTCACACTGCTGCCTCATTCACCACGAGTGCTCACACTGCTGCCTCATTCACCGTGTGGAGTCACACTGCTGCCTCATTCACCTGTGGAGTCACACTGCTGCCTCATTCACCGTGTGGACTCACACTGCTGCCTCATTCACCGTGTGGTCCCACACTGCTGCCTCATTCACCGTGTGGACTCACACTGCTGCCTCATTCACCGTGTAGTCCCACACTGCTGCCTCATTCACCGTGTAGTCCCACACTGCTGCCTCATTCACCGCGTGGACTCACACTGCTGTCTCATTCACCGTGTAGTCCCACACTGCCGCCTCATTCACCGTGTGGACTCACACTGCTGCCTCATTCACCGTGTGGACTCACACCGCTGCCTCATTCACCGTGTGGACTCACACCGCTGCCTCATTCACCGTGTGGACCCACACTGCTGCCTCATTCACCGTGTGGACTCACACTGCTACCTCATTCACCGTGTGGGCTCACACTGCTGCCTCATTCACTGTGTGGGCTCACACCGCTGCCTCATTCACCGTGTGGACTCACACTGCTGCCTCATTCACCGTGTGGTCCCACACTGCTGCCTCATTCACCGTGTGGACTCACACTGCTGCCTCATTCACCGTGTGGGCTCACACCGCTGCCTCATTCACCGTGAGGACTCACACTGCTGCCTCATTCACCGTGTGGTCCCACACTGCTGCCTCATTCACCGTGTGGACTCACACTGCTGCCTCATTCACCGTGTGGGCTCACACCGCTGCCTCATTCACCGTGTGGAGTCACAATGATGCCTCATTCACCGTGTGGAGTCACACTGATGCCTCATTCACCGTGTGGAGTCACACTGATGCCTCATTCACCGTGTGGGCTCACACTGCTGCCTCATTCACCGTGTGGTCCCACACTGCTGCCTCATTCACCGTGTGGGCTCACACTGCTGCTTCATTCACCGTGTGGAGTCACACTGCTGCCTCATTCACCGTGTGGTCCCACACTGCTGCCTCATTCACCGTGTGGACTCACACTGCTGCCTCATTCACCGTGTGGACTCACACTGCTGCCTCATTCACCGTGTAGTCCCACACTGCTGCCTCATTCACCGTGTGGTCCCACACTGCTGCCTCATTCACCGTGTGGTCCCACACTGCTGCCTCATTCACCGTGTGGTCCCACACTGCTGCCTCATTCACCGTGTGGTCCCACACTGCTGCCTCATTCACCGTGTGGTCCCACACTGCTGCCTCATTCACCGTTTGGTTGCACACTGCTGCCTCATTCACCGTGTGGTCCCACACTGCTGCCTCATTCACCGTGTGGTCCCACACTGCTGCCTCATTCACCGTGTGGTCCCACACTGCTGCCTCATTCACCGTGTGGTCCCACACTGCTGCCTCATTCACCGTGTGGTCGCACACTGCTGCCTCATTCACCGTGTGGACCCACACTGCTGCCTCATTCACCGTGTGGACCCACACTGCTGCCTCAGTCACCATGTGGGCTCACTCACCCTGCGGGCCCACACTGCATGCTCGCTAATACCACGGGCTCACTTAAAATTCAAAGTTTTCAAAACTTGCTGTTTAATTATTCCATGGAATTGGGACTCTGATGAACCTCGGCCAATGATGTACAATGGGCAACATTGAATTAGCCATCTATGTGACAGTCAGCCAATCATTTATCACCCAATTTACACCATCAACATAGTGAAAACTCACTCCAGGGAGTGGACACCAAGTGCAACCCCCAGAGAACCTTGGTTTAGGCGGCAGAGTGGAAAACTGGAACAGTAAGGGAGACAGGACTGAACCCTCGCCCCATTTTATTCAACCAAAGGTCTGAAGTGACCAGAGGATGGACAACATCAAAACAGATAAGGATGGGAGTGGGGATGGGGGAGTGAGCAACCCACTGGAGCCAAATTGAAATGGGGTGGCTGCCAGGAGGAACCAATCACGCAACGGTTCACAGATCAGAGACAAGGTCAAAGTAGCTTTACAGAAGGAATGCCATTGAGATGCATGATCTGGAGAATTTCCACAAAGTATTTCCTACCTGACCTCTGAACTCTGAACTCTAACCCTTGCTAGTTTATTAAGGGAGTGGAAGAGTTGGTGAAGATAGGAACGAAAGAAAGCCTTTTCATTTTCATAGCTTCTTCCACACCTTCAGGGCAGTCCATTGCATCACAGCCAATGAATTACTCTTAAAGGATAGTCACCCTTGTAATATAGGAGATACAAAAGTCAATTTTCATATAGCAAGATCCCACAAACTACAGTGATATGTAGAGCAGTTAATCTATTTTAGTCATGTCAATTGTGGGAGAATTCTGCTTTTCTCCAAATTACTGCCATGGAATTTTTTATTCTACTTGATAGAACAGATGAGGCCTTGGTTTAACATCTACAGTGCAGCACTCCGTCAGTACTGACCCTTCAACAGTGCGGTGCTCCCTCAGTACTGACCCTCCAACAGTGCAGTGCTCCCTCAGTACTGACCTTCTAACAGTGCAGTGCTCCTCCGGTACTAACTTTCCGACAGTGCAACAGTCCCTCAATGCTAACTCTCTGACACTGCAGCACTCCCTCAGCACTGACCCTCCAATAGTGCAGCGCTCCCTCAGTACTGATCCTCCAACAGTACTGAGGTGAGGTGAGAGTGACTACCTTTGACATCAAGGCAGCATTTGACCGAGTGTGGCATCAAGGAGCCTCAGCAAAACTGGAGTCAATGAGAATCAGAGGAAAATTCTCTGCTGGTTGGAGTCACATCTAGCACAAAGGAAGATGATTGTGGTTGTTGGAGGTCAATCATCTCAGTTCTAGCACATCACTGCAGGAGTTCCTCAGGGTAGTGTCCTCGGCCCAACCATATTCAGCTGCTTCATCAATGACCTTCCTTCCATCATAAAGTGGGGATATTCACTGATGATTGCACCGCACTGTTGGAGGGTCAGTACTGACGGAGTGCTGCACTGTGGATGTTAAACCAAGGCCTCATCTGTTCTATCAAGTAGAATAAAAAATTCCATGGCAGTAATTTGGAGAAAAGCAGAATTCTCCCACAATTGACATGACTAAAATAGATTAACTGCTCAACATATCACTGTAGTTTGTGGGATCTTGCTATGTGAAAATTGACTTTTGTTCAGCACCATTCACACCTCCTCAGATACTGAAGCAGTCCATGTCCAAATGCAGAAAGACATGGACAATATCCAGGCTTGGGCTGACAAGTAGCAAGTAACATTCGTGCCATACAAGTGCCAGACAATGACCATTTCCAATAAGAAAGAATCTAACCATCGCCCCTTGACATTCAATGGCATTATCATCATTGAATCCCCCACTATCAACATCCTGGGGGCTACCATTGACCAGAAATTGAACTGGACTAGCCACATAAATACTGTGACTATAAGAGAGGGTCAGGGGCTAGGAATTCTGTGTGAATAACTCACCTCCTGACTCCCCAAAGCCCGTCCAACATTTACAAGGCACAAGTCAGGAGTGTGATGGACTATTCCCCACTTGCCTGGGTGAGTGCAGCTCCAACACTCAAGAAGCTCAACACCATCCAGGACAAAGCAGCCCACTTGAGTGACACCACATCCACAAGCATTCACTCTCTCCACCACCAATGCACAGTGGCAGCAGTGTGTACCACCTACAAGATGCACAGCAGAAACTCACCAACACTCCTTATATAGCACATTCCAAACCCACGACCGCCACCATCTAGAAGGGCAAGGGCAGCAGATTCATGGTGTGATGAAAGCGTAATAATTTTCATAATATTTTTTCTGGTTTATTGTGAAGTAGCTTTATGAGGATAAGCATACTTGGGTCTGTCTGTGTGATTTAATTACATTTGGGGTGCAAACTTGGAATCATCAAAAGAAGCTAGGTATTTGACATGCTAATGAGCAAACATGGATGCTGGTTTGGCATGTAAGGTGTGAAGGGAATTTGCTTTTTTAGACAAATGAAGAGATTTGGATTTCAAAGGGATCTTAGTCTGCTTACAATTAGCCAGATAAGCAAGGCTAAGGAATGTGTTTATTTTTCCCAAAAGGTTGCTGACAATATTGGCAACATGAAAGTTTTTACATTATGAGGAAGACACAGTTTCAAATACATATGGAAATGGAATTTACATATTAAAAAGAGAGAAACATATATAAAGGGGAGTGAAAGGCTATGTGGAAAAAAAGCCCTATAAGACCTAATAGGAATGTGTGAAATAACCTTAATGGAGCATGCAGCCAAGTGTGCATGAGTCTGCTATGTAACAAAACTGAATTTGGGAAAAAGCCATTTGCAATTCCACTGTCGAGTGGGCATTGTGTTAACTTGCTGGTTCTGCTTTAAATCGAAAGTCTATTTTGGACCGTTGAAATAAAGGGTGTATAACTGGGGGTCAGGTTAATTGAGAATTTGAGGAGTTATTATAGTGGTAAGTAATTTGTGGTCTTACGTATGTGCTTGAAATATTTTATATTTTGTTACTAAATATTTTAATTTAATTTTTTAAATCTCTAAAAGTGTTGGTGGACTTATTACTTCTGAATTCAATGAATGCACCTGCTCATAATAAATCCAGATTGTGGCCAAGTTTCCCTTGTGGATTCGGTCCGCCTGACAGACATCATCTACCATGTCATAACCATGGGATCACCACCACCTGGAAGTTCCCCTCCAAGCCACTCACCATTCTGACTTAGAAATATATCACCATTCCTTCACTGCCGCTGGGTTAAAATCTTGGAACTACCTCCCTAACAGCACTGTGGGTATATCTACATCACAGGGTCTACAGCAGTTCAAGAAAGCAGCTCACCACCACCTTCTCAAGGGCAGTTAGGGATGGGCAACAGTGCCCACATCCTGTAAAATGAATAAAATAAAAGTACTGACCCTCCAACAACATGGTGCGCTCTCAGTACGGACCCTGCAACAGTGCAGCACTCCTTCAGTACCGATCCTCCAAAAGTGCAGCACTCCTTCAGTACTGATCCTCCAACAGTGCAGCACACCCTCGGTATTGACTCTCCGACAGTGTGACGCTCCTGCAGTGTAGCACCCCCTCAGCAGTGACACTCCGACAGTGCAGCACTGGAGTGTCAGTCTGGAGTGGCACTTGAACCTACATTTCCTGACTCAGTGGAGATAGAGAGTGAGTAGATGATGGGAAGGAGAACGAGGATAAAAGGAAAAAGTTCTGCTGCTTAGACCATTAATGTGCTGCATACAAGCAAAAAGAAATAGTGGCCTAAAAACAGCACAGGCTTTTTGCAGAAGGCTGCGCCTTCACCCCCATCCCACCCTGGTGCCCTGTGACCTGTTTTCTTACTTATCAGGGATAAGAGTGGCTGACGATACAAGGTCTGAAAATTGTTGTTTAAACACAGCTTATGTGTTTAAATCACAATTTACTTTTACCTTAGTCTCTCTCGTAAACCAAGTTTCCTACTGCTATTAACAGAGCAGAGAAGAAGCTGACATCCAAATATTAATGAGAATAATGACCAAAGTCACTAATAACTTATTCAATAATTGATAGTTTAGTGTGATAGTTCAAATGAGGTAGAACGTGGGTGCTCCAGGACTAAAAACCTGATGGCCCTCTACACTGGGACAAGTGCTGCACCCTGGCTACTGACTGTGAGAGACAGAGAGAGCAGGAGAGCTGATACCAGGCACTACAGGAGCTGCACAACAGGGGTAATATTCCCCAAGAGCAGGGTGAGCGGCAGTGGGACCCCGAGTGGTCTGGCAGCAGGAGAGGACAAGCTCAAAGTGCCCTGGGTCCAGCTCGAGTTGTGATTGGAGGAGCAGTGAGCGTGAGAGAGATGGAGCTGTTCTTCCAATCACTAATTGCATCTCTCCCATTTTTGCTGTTCCAGCTCCTCAAATCATGGATTCCCTCGCTCCCATTTTTGCTGCTGCTCCGGATACAGAATCTTTGATTAGAGAAAGAGCAGCGAAAGCAGGAGAGGGGGAAATCTTAATCTCAGAACGAAGCTTGGTTTTGTCAGTGAAACTGACAGGTTGGAAAGGAAGGTGCCAAATGGCAAATTTCTGGAACGCTAATGTCGGAAATCTGCCACTTGGTGGAAATTTCTCATCCTTGACTTGTGTATGTTTCATGAATAGTTCATTCCATTTTTTTTGCTGCTCCCCTCCCTCCCCCAACCTAGTTTAGCCAGGTGACCGCCTCAGCTCTGCTCACGTGCCCAAACCAGGCCCAAAAATCTCAGGAGCCTGAAAGCTCTTATTCACATCATGACACTCAACACTAAGCAGAAGCAAAACACATCATTATGAAATAGTCCCAGGGCTGCTGTCTTAATATTTTTCCGATTGAGAGTTTCCACGCTTGACAATGCTGTGACCCGGGAACCATGGTGGATTTAAGTCCATGGTATTCGTAAAGACCCTACCACCAAGCACCACACCATCCCCCCCACCCCAACCCCCACTCCATCCCCATCCCAACCTCCCCCTCTTGGCCCAATGTAGGCTTCACAGAGTGCCGTTCACTGTGACAATAAAGTAAACTTGATAGAGGCCACACAAAGGGGAGCAGATTGAGACAAATGATCCATTCTATTCAGCGATGTGTTGGAATGTGACTGAATGAATGACTGAGCAGTGAGCTCAATTTCAGGCAACAGAGATTCTGCCTGGGGCCCTGCTGTCACGTGACTAACCGGGACTGAGCGGATTTAAAGGAACAGTTGCCAAGACACCAGGACTGACCTGACATCTCCAGGAATTGAAGTTCACATGCAGCTGATGGCTGGAGAAAGGTGCTCTCCTGTCAGACAAGCTCTTTACACAAATGCTCAGTAACTCTGGGCAAATATTTATCCCTCAGCCAACACCCAGTAAGAAATCTGGCCATTTATGTCATTACTCTTTGTGGGGTCTTGTTGCGTGCAAATTGGCTGCCATGTTTTCTACATTACAAAAGTGACGATACTTCAGAAGTACATTTTCTTTATTCATTCGTGGAATGTGGGCACAATGGAAGGTTTCCTCAGTGTGAATAAGGACATTGTCCCCACAGGGCTGTGTTGTGGACATGCCTATCAATACAGTCACGATCAGATTCATCTGTGGCAGGCAGGTTGATGAGGATGAGGTTAAGTATGTTTTTCCCTCTTGTTGGTTCCCTCACCACCTAGCGCAGACACAGTCTAGCAGCTATGTCCTTTAGGACTCAGCCAGCTTGGACTGCAGTGGTGCTACTGAGACACTTTTGGTGATGAACATTGAGATCCCCACTGAGAGTACATTCTGTGCCCTTGCCACCCTCAGTGCCTCTTCCATGTGGTATTCAACATGGAAGGACATTGATTCATCAGCTGAGGTGGGGGTGGGGAGGAGTAAGTGATAACCAACAGGGGGTTTCCTTGCTCATGTTTGACCTGATGCCATGATGTCAATATTGAGGACACCCAGGGAAATGCCCTCCTGAATATATCCCACTGTGCCCCCACCTCTGCTGGGTCTGTCCTGCCGGTGGGACAGGACATACCCAGGGATAGTGATGGTGGTGTCTGGGATATTGTTTGCAAGGTATGATTCCATGAGTATGACTATGTCAGGCTGTTGCTTGACTAGTCTGTGAGACAGCTCTCCCAATTTTGGCACTAGCCCCCAGGTGTTAGTAAGGAGGATTTTGCAGGGTCAACAAGGCTGAGTTTGCCGTCATTGTTTCTGGTGCCTAGGTCAATACCGGGTGGTCTGTCAAGCTTCATTTCTTTTAGACATCATAGCAGTTTGATACAACTGAGTGGCTTGCTGGGCCATTTCAGAGGGCATTTAAGAGTCAACCACATTGCTGTGGGTCTGGAATCACATGCAGGCCAGACCACGTAAGGATGGCAGTTTCCCTTCCCTAAAGGACATTAGTGCTCCATTGGCTGTAAAGTTCTTTGGGATGTCCTGAGGTCATATAAGGCACTGCAGAAATACAAATCTTCCTCCTTTCACCCGGTGATGGGGGAGAGACAGCAAAGCACAAAAAGGATGAGTCTATTAAACCTCTTCAAATCCACTGTTTCTGCGAATTGCCATAATTACACTGAACTCCGACCTCTGAACTCACTCAGTAGAATGAGGGAGTCTATTCTAAGATGCATCTGTTATCTCAGTGAGGTGAGGCTTCACTGAGGACATCACTATACAGTTTCTTCAGTGTCACTGGATCAAAATGCTGGAACTCCCTTCCTAACAGCACTGTGGGTGTACCTACACCATGTGGAAGGCAGCAGTTCAAGAAGGCAGCTCACCACCACCTTCTCAAAGGTGCTTTTTTTTTTATTCATTCAAGGTATCAGGGCAATAAATGCTGAATGAATTAAAAAAAGAACAAAATCTGGAGCGCAGGATTTATTCAGAATTGCAGGTTCTGACTCATGCTGCCTATTCTCTGCTTTGTATTTAACCCTTATTTTTAGTAATGTCTACGTTTGGACCAAATTCAGTGTGCACCCTGGGAGAGGAAGTATGAAACATAATGATGAGGGCTAGAGGTGGTGAGGGACTGAAAATCATGCGTGAAGAGTCAGTCAGAGAAGAAAGAGAAGTGAAATTGCACAGTGGAGATTTCATTCCATTTGACCCGACTACTTGGTTTTATTCCATTGATTGGTCTCTATTCCAACAGTCAGCCAACCTTACAACTTATACTCTTCATAAACATAAGCTCATCCAAAGTGTCGTAACTCATGCCAGGTCCTGTTCACGCATCGCTCCCTATGTTCACTGACTTACCTTGGCTTCTAGTCCAGCAATGCCTTGATTTTAAAATCCTTTCTCAGAAATCCCTTTATGATCTTGCACCTCCATATCTCTGGTACCTCATCCAAGCCTACAACCATCAGGTATCAGCACTCTTCCAATTCTAGCCTCTTGCGTATCCCCATTTTAATCGCTCTGACCATTGGCATTCATGTTTTCAGTTGCTAAGACCCTAAACCCTGGAATTCCCTCCCTAAACCTCTCTAGCCATTTTAAGATGCTTCTTGATGCCTCTTTGACCAAGCTTTTAGTCACCTTCCCAACTTCTCCTCATGCAGCTCAGTCAAATTTTGTTTGCTAACACTCCTGTAAAGCACCTCGGGATGTTTTATGACAGTAAAAGTGTAATATTCAACTCCTGTTGATTAATCTTTCAACATTCCTAACTCTAATAACATTTTGAGATACAGTACACAAGCAATTGGAGACATGATGTGTGGTGAGTGCAGCATGCTTGGGAAGAATAGGTAAGTTTAGACCTGTGATTCCCAAAGCTCTCTACAAATGGGGGTTTTCCACACCTCATTTCTATTGTAGACAAACTGACAGAGATTAATTTCATTATATTGTATCATGTGATGACCAGGACATACCCTCCTGTCAGAAGGAGACCGAGATGAACCTTGGTCTATATTGGTGTAATATCACTGATTAATATCATCCCTTCCTGGGGTACACTTCACAACATTCTAACCTTGGATTGAGAGGGTTGAGGGAGAGATCACCGCTGCCTTGTCCTTGGGAGGTACCGGCACTCCATCCTGTAGCCACACCAGCTCCTTGAGTTCTGGTGATCCCATAGCAGCACAGCTGAGGTTAAAGGGTGTGTCCCGATGCACACTGATATCCTGTGGCTCCTTGGTGAAGTGGGGCAATCCTGAGGGGTCAGAGGAGAAAAAAAACTGCTTGTCAAAACATCAGGTAACCGTTTGTTAATCAACATCAAGACAGTGCATGTCACAGCAACAGCAACGGCATAATGCTCTCAGCACAGCCAAGCATCCCAACACGCTTCACAGGAACATTATCGGATAAAATTTCACACTGAGCTACATAAGGAGCAACTAAGACAGGTTACCAAAGGCTCGGTCAAAATGGCTTAAAAAGGAGAGAGAAAGAGAAAGAGACACAGAGAGATTTAGGAAGGGAAATCCAGAGTTTAGGGCCTAGGCAACTGAAGACACAGCCAACAATAGTGGAGTGAAGGAAATCGAAGATGAGCTAGAGGCCAAAGTTGGAGGAGCAGAGATACTGGAGGCATGAGGGTGGTTGTGTTATGTGGCTGGAGACGAGCACACAGAGAGAGGAAGGGGTGAGGCCACAGAGGGATTCTAACACTCTCCAGTCTGAAGGTGGCAGAATCATGTTTAGAAATTTCAGGCCCAGTGCAGATGCTGATGTTCACGGTCTCAGCTATTTGTGTCTCGAAACTCAGCTGAGGGTTGAGGAAGAATCCAAAGATTGGACACCATCAGCTGGGCCTTGAACTGTCACCCAAGATCAAGGATGGAATCAGGAACCAGTCGGCAGAGGAGGGAAGTGTGGGGGTGGTGGGGGGGGTGCACAACCAAATCTTAGCTGCACTGAACTGTGGAACAGTGAGAAAGAAAAAGAGAGAAGAAATGTGACCGGAAATACTCTGCACCCTGCACCCAGCATCCCCAAGACCCCCAGTCACCCATAGTCCCACTCCACACACACCACTACTCCTACACACACACCGACACAACGACCTCCACACACACTGACACAACGACACAACCCCCTCCACACACACACACCGACACAACCCCCTCCACACACACACACCGACACAACCCCCTCCACACACACACACCGACACAACCCCCTCCACACACACACACCGACACAACCCCCTCCACACACACCGACACAACCCCCTCCACACACACCGACACAACCCCCTCCACACACACCGACACAACCCCTTCCACACACACTGACACAACCCCACCACACACACTGACACAACCCCCTCCACACACACACCGACACAACCACCTCCAAACACACACCGACACAACAGCTCACCATACACACTGTCACAACCCGCTCCACACACACACACCGACACAACCACCTCCAAACACACACCGACACAACAGCCCACCATACACACTGACACAACCCCCTCCACACACACACCGACACAACCCCCTCCACACACACACCGACACAGCCCCCTCCACACACACACACTGACACAACCCCCTCCACACACACACACCGACACAAGCCCCTCCACACACACACACACCGACACAACACCCTCCACACACACACACACCGACACAACACGCTCCACACACACACACACCGACACAACACCCTCCACACACACACACCGACACAACCCCACCACACACACACCGACACAAGCCCCTCCACACACACACACACACCGACACAACACCCTCCACACACACACACCGACACAACCCCACCACACACACACCGACACAAGCCCCTCCACACACACACCGACACAAGCCCCTCCACACACACACACACACCGACACAACACCCTCCACACACACACACACCGACACAACACGCTCCACACACACACCGACACAACACCCTCCACACACACACACCGACACAACCCCACCACACACACACCGACACAAGCCCCTCCACACACACACACACACCGACACAACACCCTCCACACACACACACCGACACAACCCCACCACACACACACACCGACACAACCCCACCACACACACACTGACACAACCCCCTCCACACACACACCCCGACACAACCCCCTCCACACACACACACACCGACACAACCCCACCACACACACTGACACAACCCCACCACACACACACTGACACAACCACCTCCAAACACACACCGACACAACAGCTCACCACACACACTGTCACAACCCGCTCCACACACACACACCGACACAACCCCCTCCACACACACACACACACCGACACAGCCCCCTCCACACACACACACCGACACAACCCCCTCCACACACACACACCGACACAACCCCCCTCCACACACACACCGACACAACCCCCTCCACACACACACACCGACACAACCCCCTCCACACACACACACCGACACAACCCCCTCCACACACACACACCGACACAACCCCCTCCACACACACACACCGACACAAGCCCCTCCACACACACACACCGACACAAGCCCCTCCACACACACACACACACCGACACAACACCCTCCACACACACACACCGACACAACCCCACCACACACACACCGACACAAGCCCCTCCACACACACACACACCGACACAACACCCTCCACACACACACACCGACACAACCCCACCACACACACACCGACACAACCCCACCACACACACACCGACACAACCCCACCACACACACACCGACACAACCCCCTCCACACACACACCGACACAACCCCACCACACACACACCGACACAACCCCACCACACACACACCGACACAACCCCCTCCACACACACACCGACACAACCCCCTCCACACACACACCGACACAACCCCCACCACACACACACCGACACAACCCCCTCCACACACACACCGACACAACCCCCTCCACACACACACACCGACACAACCCTCTCCATCACACCGACACAATCCCCTCCACACACACACACCGACACAACCCCTCCACACACACACACCGACACAACCCCTCCACACACACACACCGACACAACTCCCCCACCACACACACCGACACAACCCCCTCCACACACACCGACACAACACCTACACCACACACACACTGACACAAGCCCCACCCCACACACACCGACACAACCCCCTCCACACACACACCGACACAACCCCCTCCACACACACACCGACACAACCCCCTCCACACACACACCGACACAACCCCCTCCACACACACCGACACAACACCTACACCACACACACACTGACACAAGCCCCACCACACACACACTGACACAACCCCCTCCACACACACACCGACACAACCCCCTCCACACACACACCGACACAACCCCCTCCACACACACACCGACACAACCCCCTCCACACACACACACCGACACAACCCCCTCCACACACACACTGACACAACACCTACACCACACACACACTGACACAACACCTACACCACACGCACACTGACACAACACCTACACCACACGCACACTGACACAAGCCCCACCACACACACACTGACACAACACCCCACCACACACACACTGACACAACACCCCACCACACACACACCGACACAATCCCCTCCACACACACACCGACACAATCCCCTCCACACACACACCGACACAATCCCCTCCACACGCACACAATGACACAACCCCCACCACGCACACACCGACACAACCCCCTCCACGCACACACCGACACAACCCCCTCCACGCACACACCGACACAACACCCCACCACGCACACCGACACAACACCCCCACCCACACACCGACACAACCCCCATCACGCACACCGACACAACCCCCTCCACACACACACCGACACAACCCCCTCCACACACACACCGACACAACCCCCCCACCCACACACTGACACAACCCCCCCACCCACACACCGACACAACCCCCACCACACACACCGACACAACCCCCACCACACACACACCGACACAACCCCCACCACACACACACCGACACAACCCCCACCACACACACACCGACACAGCCCCCTTCTCACACACACCGACACAGCCCCCTCCACACACACACCGACACAACCCCCTCCACACACACACCGACACAACCCCCTCCACACACACACCGACACAACCCCCACCCCACACACACACCGACACAACCCCCACCCCACACACACACCGACACAACCCCCTCCACACACACACACCGACACAACCCCCACCACACACACACACCGACACAAGCCCCTCCACACACACACACCGACACAACCCCCACCACACACACACCGACACAACAGCCCACCATACACACTGTCACAACCCGCTCCACACACACACCGACACAACCCCCTCCACACACACACCGACACAACCTACCCACCCACACACACACCGACACAACCCCCACCACACACACACACCGACACAACCCCCTCCACACACACACCGACACAACCCCCTCCACACACACACACCGACACAACCCCACCACCCACACACACTGACACAACCCCCTCCACACACACACCGACACAACCCCCCCACCACACACACACTGACACAACCACCTCCAAACACACACACCGACACAACCCCCACCCCACACACACTGACACAACCCCCTCCACACACACACACCGACACAAGCCCCTCCACACACACACCGACACAACCCCCACCACACACACCGACACAGCCCCCTCCACACACACACCGACACAACCCCCACCCCACACACACACCGACACAACAGCTCACCACACACACTGTCACAACCCGCTCCACACACACACACCGACACAACCCCCTCCACACACACACACACACCGACACAGCCCCCTCCACACACACACACCGACACAACCCCCTCCACACACACACCGACACAAGCCCCTCCACACACACACCGACACAAGCCCCTCCACACACACACACCGACACAACCCCCTCCACACACACACCGACACAACCCCCTCCACACACACACACCGACACAAGCCCCTCCACACACACACACCGACACAAGCCCCTCCACACACACACACACACCGACACAACACCCTCCACACACACACACCGACACAACCCCACCACACACACACCGACACAAGCCCCTCCACACACACACACACACCGACACAACACCCTCCACACACACACACCGACACAACCCCACCACACACACACCGACACAAGCCCCTCCACACACACACACACACCGACACAACACCCTCCACACACACACACCGACACAACCCCCTCCACACACACACACACACCGACACAACCCCCTCCACACACACACACCGACACAACCCCACCACACACACACCGACACAAGCCCCTCCACACACACACACACACCGACACAACACCCTCCACACACACACACCGACACAACCCCACCACACACACACACACACCGACACAAGCCCCTCCACACACACACACCGACACAAGCCCCTCCACACACACACACACACCGACACAACACCCTCCACACACACACACCGACACAACCCCACCACACACACACCGACACAAGCCCCTCCACACACACACACACACCGACACAACACCCTCCACACACACACACACACCGACACAACACCCTCCACACACACACACCGACACAACCCCACCACACACACACCGACACAAGCCCCTCCACACACACACACACACCGACACAACACCCTCCACACACACACACCGACACAACCCCACCACACACACACTGACACAACCCCCTCCACACACACACCGACACAACCCCCTCCACACACACCGACACAACCCCCTCCATACACACACACCGACACAACCCCCTCCACACACACCGACACAACCCCACCACACACACACTGACACAACCACCTCCAAACACACACCGACACAACAGCTCACCACACACACTGTCACAACCCGCTCCACACACACACACCGACACAAGCCCCTCCACACACACACACACACCGACACAACCCCCTCCACACACACACACCGACACAACCCCACCACACACACACACCGACACAACCCCCACCCCACACACACCGACACAACCCCACCACACACACACCGACACAACCCCCTCCACACACACACACCGACACAACCCCCTCCACACACACACACACACCGACACAACCCCCTCCACACACACACACACACCGACACAACCCCCTCCACACACACACCGACACAACCCCCTCCACACACACACTGACACAACCCCCTCCACACACACACACCGACACAAGCCCCTCCACACACACACACCGACACAAGCCCCTCCACACACACACACACACCGACACAACCCCCTCCACACACACACCGACACAACCCCCTCCACACACACACTGACACAACCCCCTCCACACACACACACCGACACAAGCCCCTCCACACACACACACCGACACAAGCCCCTCCACACACACACACACACCGACACAAGCCCCTCCACACACACACACCGACACAAGCCCCTCCACACACACACACACACCGACACAACACCCTCCACACACACACACCGACACAACCCCACCACACACACACCGACACAACCCCCTCCACACACACACACCGACACAACACCCTCCACACACACACACACACCGACACAACCCCCTCCACACACACACACCGACACAAGCCCACCACACACACACCGACACAAGCCCCTCCACACACACACACCGACACAACACCCTCCACACACACACACCGACACAACCCCACCACACACACACCGACACAACCCCACCACACACACACCGACACAACCCCCTCCACACACACACCGACACAACCCCCTCCACACACACACCGACACAACCCCCTCCACACACACACCGACACAACCCCCACCACACACACACCGACACAACCCCCTCCACACACACACTGACACAACCCCCTCCACACACACACCGACACAACCCCCTCCACACACACACACCGACACAACCCTCTCCATCACACCGACACAATCCCCTCCACACACACACACACCGACACAACCCCCTCCACACACACACACCGACACAACCCCTCCACACACACACACCGACACAACCCCTCCACACACACACACCGACACAACCCCCACCCCACACACACCGACACAACCCCACCACACACACACCGACACAACCCCCTCCACACACACACACCGACACAACCCCCTCCACACACACACACACACCGACACAACCCCCTCCACACACACACCGACACAACCCCCTCCACACACACACTGACACAACCCCCTCCACACACACACACCGACACAAGCCCCTCCACACACACACACCGACACAAGCCCCTCCACACACACACACACACCGACACAACACCCTCCACACACACACACCGACACAACCCCACCACACACACACACCGACACAACCCCACCACACACACACTGACACAACCCCCTCCACACACACACACCGACACAACCCCCTCCACACACACACACACCGACACAACCCCACCACACACACTGACACAACCCCACCACACACACACTGACACAACCACCTCCAAACACACACCGACACAACAGCTCACCACACACACTGTCACAACCCGCTCCACACACACACACCGACACAACCCCCTCCACACACACACACACACCGACACAGCCCCCTCCACACACACACACCGACACAACCCCCTCCACACACACACACCGACACAACCCCCTCCACACACACACCGACACAACCCCCTCCACACACACACACCGACACAACCCCCTCCACACACACACACCGACACAACCCCCTCCACACACACACACCGACACAACCCCCTCCACACACACACACCGACACAAGCCCCTCCACACACACACACCGACACAAGCCCCTCCACACACACACACACACCGACACAACACCCTCCACACACACACACCGACACAACCCCACCACACACACACCGACACAAGCCCCTCCACACACACACACACCGACACAAGCCCCTCCACACACACACTGACACAACCCCCTCCACACACACACACCGACACAAGCCCCTCCACACACACACTGACACAACCCCCTCCACACACACACACCGACACAAGCCCCTCCACACACACACTGACACAACCCCCTCCACACACACACACCGACACAAGCCCCTCCACACACACACACCGACACAAGCCCCTCCACACACACACACACACCGACACAACCCCCTCCACACACACACCGACACAACCCCCTCCACACACACACTGACACAACCCCCTCCACACACACACACCGACACAAGCCCCTCCACACACACACACCGACACAAGCCCCTCCACACACACACACACCGACACAAGCCCCTCCACACACACACACCGACACAAGCCCCTCCACACACACACACACACCGACACAACACCCTCCACACACACACACCGACACAACCCCACCACACACACACCGACACAACCCCCTCCACACACACACACCGACACAACACCCTCCACACACACACACACACCGACACAACCCCCTCCACACACACACACCGACACAAGCCCACCACACACACACCGACACAAGCCCCTCCACACACACACACCGACACAACACCCTCCACACACACACACCGACACAACCCCACCACACACACACCGACACAACCCCACCACACACACACCGACACAACCCCCTCCACACACACACCGACACAACCCCCTCCACACACACACCGACACAACCCCCTCCACACACACACCGACACAACCCCCACCACACACACACCGACACAACCCCCTCCACACACACACTGACACAACCCCCTCCACACACACACCGACACAACCCCCTCCACACACACACACCGACACAACCCTCTCCATCACACCGACACAATCCCCTCCACACACACACACACCGACACAACCCCCTCCACACACACACACCGACACAACCCCTCCACACACACACACCGACACAACCCCTCCACACACACACCGACACAACTCCCCCACCACACACACTGACACAACCCCCTCCACACACACCGACACAACACCTACACCACACACACACTGACACAAGCCCCACCCCACACACACCGACACAACCCCCTCCACACACACACCGACACAACCCCCTCCACACACACACCGACACAACCCCCTCCACACACACCGACACAACACCTACACCACACACACACTGACACAAGCCCCACCACACACACACTGACACAACCCCCTCCACACACACACCGACACAACCCCCTCCACACACACACCGACACAACCCCCTCCACACACACACCGACACAACCCCCTCCACACACACACCGACACAACCCCCTCCACACACACACCGACACAACCCCCTCCACACACACACCGACACAACCCCCTCCACACACACACTGACACAACACCTACACCACACACACACTGACACAACACCTACACCACACGCACACCGACACAATCCCCTCCACACACACACTGACACAACACCCCACCACACACACACTGACACAACACCCCACCACACACACACCGACACAATCCCCTCCACACACACACCGACACAATCCCCTCCACACACACACTGACACAACACCCCACCACACACACACTGACACAACACCCCACCACACACACACCGACACAATCCCCTCCACACACACACCGACACAATCCCCTCCACACGCACACAATGACACAACCCCCACCCCACCCACACACCGACACAACCCCCATCACGCACACCGACACAACCCCCTCCACACACACACCGACACAACCCCCTCCACACACACACCGACACAACCCCCCCACCCACACACCGACACAACCCCCCCACCCACACACCGACACAAACCCCACCACACACACCGACACAACCCCCACCACACACACACCGACACAACCCCCACCACACACACACCGACACAGCCCCCTTCTCACACACACCGACACAGCCCCCTCCACACACACACCGACACAACCCCCTCCACACACACACCGACACAACCCCCTCCACACACACACCGACACAACCCCCTCCACACACACACCGACACAACCCCCACCCCACACACACACCGACACAACCCCCACCCCACACACACACCGACACAACCCCCACCCCACACACACACCGACACAGCCCCCTCCACACACACACCGACACAACCCCCTCCACACACACACCGACACAACCCCCTCCACACACACACCGACACAACCCCCTCCACACACACACACCGACACAACCCCCATCACGCACACCGACACAACCCCCTCCACACACACACCGACACAACCCCCTCCACACACACACCGACACAACCCCCCCACCCACACACTGACACAACCCCCCCACCCACACACCGACACAACCCCCACCACACACACCGACACAACCCCCACCACACACACACCGACACAACCCCCACCACACACACACCGACACAACCCCCACCACACACACACCGACACAGCCCCCTTCTCACACACACCGACACAGCCCCCTCCACACACACACCGACACAACAGCCCACCATACACACTGTCACAACCCGCTCCACACACACACCGACACAACCCCCTCCACACACACACCGACACAACCCCCTCCACACACACACACCGACACAACCCCACCACCCACACACACTGACACAACCCCCTCCACACACACACACCGACACAACCCCCCCACCACACACACACTGACACAACCACCTCCAAACACACACACCGACACAACCCCCACCCCACACACACTGACACAACCCCCTCCACACACACACACCGACACAAGCCCCTCCACACACACACCGACACAACCCCCACCACACACACCGACACAGCCCCCTCCACACACACACCGACACAACCCCCACCCCACACACACACCGACACAACAGCTCACCACACACACTGTCACAACCCGCTCCACACACACACACCGACACAACCCCCTCCACACACACACACACACCGACACAGCCCCCTCCACACACACACACCGACACAACCCCCTCCACACACACACCGACACAAGCCCCTCCACACACACACCGACACAAGCCCCTCCACACACACACACCGACACAACCCCCTCCACACACACACCGACACAACCCCCTCCACACACACACACCGACACAAGCCCCTCCACACACACACACCGACACAAGCCCCTCCACACACACACACACACCGACACAACACCCTCCACACACACACACCGACACAACCCCACCACACACACACCGACACAAGCCCCTCCACACACACACACACACCGACACAACACCCTCCACACACACACACCGACACAACCCCACCACACACACACCGACACAAGCCCCTCCACACACACACACACACCGACACAACACCCTCCACACACACACACCGACACAACCCCCTCCACACACACACACACACCGACACAACCCCCTCCACACACACACACCGACACAACCCCACCACACACACACCGACACAAGCCCCTCCACACACACACACACACCGACACAACACCCTCCACACACACACACCGACACAACCCCACCACACACACACACACACCGACACAAGCCCCTCCACACACACACACCGACACAAGCCCCTCCACACACACACACACACCGACACAACACCCTCCACACACACACACCGACACAACCCCACCACACACACACCGACACAAGCCCCTCCACACACACACACACACCGACACAACACCCTCCACACACACACACCGACACAACCCCACCACACACACACTGACACAACCCCCTCCACACACACACCGACACAACCCCCTCCACACACACCGACACAACCCCCTCCATACACACACACCGACACAACCCCCTCCACACACACCGACACAACCCCACCACACACACACTGACACAACCACCTCCAAACACACACCGACACAACAGCTCACCACACACACTGTCACAACCCGCTCCACACACACACACCGACACAAGCCCCTCCACACACACACACACACCGACACAACCCCCTCCACACACACACACCGACACAACCCCACCACACACACACACCGACACAACCCCCACCCCACACACACCGACACAACCCCACCACACACACACCGACACAACCCACTCCACACACACACACCGACACAACCCCCTCCACACACACACACACACCGACACAACCCCCTCCACACACACACCGACACAACCCCCTCCACACACACACTGACACAACCCCCTCCACACACACACACCGACACAAGCCCCTCCACACACACACACCGACACAAGCCCCTCCACACACACACACACACCGACACAACCCCCTCCACACACACACCGACACAACCCCCTCCACACACACACTGACACAACCCCCTCCACACACACACACCGACACAAGCCCCTCCACACACACACACCGACACAAGCCCCTCCACACACACACACACACCGACACAAGCCCCTCCACACACACACACCGACACAAGCCCCTCCACACACACACACACACCGACACAACACCCTCCACACACACACACCGACACAACCCCACCACACACACACCGACACAACCCCCTCCACACACACACACCGACACAACACCCTCCACACACACACACACACCGACACAACCCCCTCCACACACACACACCGACACAAGCCCACCACACACACACCGACACAAGCCCCTCCACACACACACACCGACACAACACCCTCCACACACACACACCGACACAACCCCACCACACACACACCGACACAACCCCACCACACACACACCGACACAACCCCCTCCACACACACACCGACACAACCCCCTCCACACACACACCGACACAACCCCCTCCACACACACACCGACACAACCCCCACCACACACACACCGACACAACCCCCTCCACACACACACTGACACAACCCCCTCCACACACACACCGACACAACCCCCTCCACACACACACACCGACACAACCCTCTCCATCACACCGACACAATCCCCTCCACACACACACACACCGACACAACCCCCTCCACACACACACACCGACACAACCCCTCCACACACACACACCGACACAACCCCTCCACACACACACCGACACAACTCCCCCACCACACACACTGACACAACCCCCTCCACACACACCGACACAACACCTACACCACACACACACTGACACAAGCCCCACCCCACACACACCGACACAACCCCCTCCACACACACACCGACACAACCCCCTCCACACACACACCGACACAACCCCCTCCACACACACCGACACAACACCTACACCACACACACACTGACACAAGCCCCACCACACACACACTGACACAACCCCCTCCACACACACACCGACACAACCCCCTCCACACACACACCGACACAACCCCCTCCACACACACACCGACACAACCCCCTCCACACACACACCGACACAACCCCCTCCACACACACACCGACACAACCCCCTCCACACACACACCGACACAACCCCCTCCACACACACACTGACACAACACCTACACCACACACACACTGACACAACACCTACACCACACGCACACCGACACAATCCCCTCCACACACACACTGACACAACACCCCACCACACACACACTGACACAACACCCCACCACACACACACCGACACAATCCCCTCCACACACACACCGACACAATCCCCTCCACACACACACTGACACAACACCCCACCACACACACACTGACACAACACCCCACCACACACACACCGACACAATCCCCTCCACACACACACCGACACAATCCCCTCCACACGCACACAATGACACAACCCCCACCCCACCCACACACCGACACAACCCCCATCACGCACACCGACACAACCCCCTCCACACACACACCGACACAACCCCCTCCACACACACACCGACACAACCCCCCCACCCACACACCGACACAACCCCCCCACCCACACACCGACACAAACCCCACCACACACACCGACACAACCCCCACCACACACACACCGACACAACCCCCACCACACACACACCGACACAGCCCCCTTCTCACACACACCGACACAGCCCCCTCCACACACACACCGACACAACCCCCTCCACACACACACCGACACAACCCCCTCCACACACACACCGACACAACCCCCTCCACACACACACCGACACAACCCCCTCCACACACACACCGACACAACCCCCACCCCACACACACACCGACACAACCCCCACCCCACACACACACCGACACAACCCCCACCCCACACACACACCGACACAGCCCCCTCCACACACACACCGACACAACCCCCTCCACACACACACCGACACAACCCCCTCCACACACACACCGACACAACCCCCTCCACACACACACACCGACACAACCCCCATCACGCACACCGACACAACCCCCTCCACACACACACCGACACAACCCCCTCCACACACACACCGACACAACCCCCCCACCCACACACTGACACAACCCCCCCACCCACACACCGACACAACCCCCACCACACACACCGACACAACCCCCACCACACACACACCGACACAACCCCCACCACACACACACCGACACAACCCCCACCACACACACACCGACACAGCCCCCTTCTCACACACACCGACACAGCCCCCTCCACACACACACCGACACAACCCCCTCCACACACACACCGACACAACCCCCTCCACACACACACCGACACAACCCCCACCCCACACACACACCGACACAACCCCCACCCCACACACACACCGACACAACCCCCTCCACACACACACACCGACACAACCCCCACCACACACACACACCGACACAAGCCCCTCCACACACACACACCGACACAACCCCCACCACACACACACACACACCGACACAACAGCCCACCATACACACTGTCACAACCCGCTCCACACACACACCGACACAACCCCCTCCACACACACACCGACACAACCCCCTCCACACACACACACCGACACAACCCCACCACCCACACACACTGACACAACCCCCTCCACACACACACACCGACACAACCCCCCCACCACACACACACTGACACAACCACCTCCAAACACACACACCGACACAACCCCCACCCCACACACACTGACACAACCCCCTCCACACACACACACCGACACAAGCCCCTCCACACACACACCGACACAACCCCCACCACACACACCGACACAGCCCCCTCCACACACACACCGACACAACCCCCACCCCACACACACACCGACACAACAGCTCACCACACACACTGTCACAACCCGCTCCACACACACACACCGACACAACCCCCTCCACACACACACACACACCGACACAGCCCCCTCCACACACACACACCGACACAACCCCCTCCACACACACACACCGACACAAGCCCCTCCACACACACACACCGACACAACCCCCTCCACACACACACCGACACAACCCCCTCCACACACACACACCGACACAAGCCCCTCCACACACACACACCGACACAAGCCCCTCCACACACACACACACACCGACACAACACCCTCCACACACACACACCGACACAACCCCACCACACACACACCGACACAAGCCCCTCCACACACACACACACACCGACACAACACCCTCCACACACACACACCGACACAACCCCACCACACACACACTGACACAACCCCCTCCACACACACACCGACACAACCCCCTCCACACACACCGACACAACCCCCTCCATACACACACACCGACACAACCCCCTCCACACACACCGACACAACCCCACCACACACACACTGACACAACCACCTCCAAACACACACCGACACAACAGCTCACCACACACACTGTCACAACCCGCTCCACACACACACACCGACACAAGCCCCTCCACACACACACACACACCGACACAACCCCCTCCACACACACACACCGACACAACCCCACCACACACACACACCGACACAACCCCCACCCCACACACACCGACACAACCCCACCACACACACACCGACACAACCCCCTCCACACACACACACCGACACAACCCCCTCCACACACACACACACACCGACACAACCCCCTCCACACACACACCGACACAACCCCCTCCACACACACACTGACACAACCCCCTCCACACACACACACCGACACAAGCCCCTCCACACACACACACCGACACAAGCCCCTCCACACACACACACACACCGACACAACCCCCTCCACACACACACCGACACAACCCCCTCCACACACACACTGACACAACCCCCTCCACACACACACACCGACACAAGCCCCTCCACACACACACACCGACACAAGCCCCTCCACACACACACACACACCGACACAAGCCCCTCCACACACACACACCGACACAAGCCCCTCCACACACACACACACACCGACACAACACCCTCCACACACACACACCGACACAACCCCACCACACACACACCGACACAACCCCCTCCACACACACACACCGACACAACACCCTCCACACACACACACACACCGACACAACCCCCTCCACACACACACCGACACAACCCCCTCCACACACACACCGACACAACCCCCTCCACACACACACCGACACAACCCCCACCACACACACACCGACACAACCCCCTCCACACACACACTGACACAACCCCCTCCACACACACACCGACACAACCCCCTCCACACACACACACCGACACAACCCTCTCCATCACACCGACACAATCCCCTCCACACACACACACACCGACACAACCCCCTCCACACACACACACCGACACAACCCCTCCACACACACACACCGACACAACCCCTCCACACACACACCGACACAACTCCCCCACCACACACACTGACACAACCCCCTCCACACACACCGACACAACACCTACACCACACACACACTGACACAAGCCCCACCCCACACACACCGACACAACCCCCTCCACACACACACCGACACAACCCCCTCCACACACACACCGACACAACCCCCTCCACACACACCGACACAACACCTACACCACACACACACTGACACAAGCCCCACCACACACACACTGACACAACCCCCTCCACACACACACCGACACAACCCCCTCCACACACACACCGACACAACCCCCTCCACACACACACCGACACAACCCCCTCCACACACACACCGACACAACCCCCTCCACACACACACCGACACAACCCCCTCCACACACACACCGACACAACCCCCTCCACACACACACTGACACAACACCTACACCACACACACACTGACACAACACCTACACCACACGCACACCGACACAATCCCCTCCACACACACACTGACACAACACCCCACCACACACACACTGACACAACACCCCACCACACACACACCGACACAATCCCCTCCACACACACACCGACACAATCCCCTCCACACACACACTGACACAACACCCCACCACACACACACTGACACAACACCCCACCACACACACACCGACACAATCCCCTCCACACACACACCGACACAATCCCCTCCACACGCACACAATGACACAACCCCCACCCCACCCACACACCGACACAACCCCCATCACGCACACCGACACAACCCCCTCCACACACACACCGACACAACCCCCTCCACACACACACCGACACAACCCCCCCACCCACACACCGACACAACCCCCCCACCCACACACCGACACAAACCCCACCACACACACCGACACAACCCCCACCACACACACACCGACACAACCCCCACCACACACACACCGACACAGCCCCCTTCTCACACACACCGACACAGCCCCCTCCACACACACACCGACACAACCCCCTCCACACACACACCGACACAACCCCCTCCACACACACACCGACACAACCCCCTCCACACACACACCGACACAACCCCCTCCACACACACACCGACACAACCCCCACCCCACACACACACCGACACAACCCCCACCCCACACACACACCGACACAACCCCCACCCCACACACACACCGACACAGCCCCCTCCACACACACACCGACACAACCCCCTCCACACACACACCGACACAACCCCCTCCACACACACACCGACACAACCCCCTCCACACACACACACCGACACAACCCCCACCACACACACACCGACACAACCCCCACCACACACACACCGACACAACCCCCTCCACACACACACCGACACAACCCCCACCCCACACACACGCCGACACAACCCCCTCCACACACACACCGACACAACCCCCTCCACACACACACCGACACAACCCCCTCCACACACACACCGACACAACCCCCTCCACACACACACCGACACAACCTACCCACCCACACACCGACACAACCCCCACCACACACACCGACACAACCCCCCCACCCACACACCGACACAACCCCCTCCACACACACACCGACACAACCCCCACCCCACACACACCGACACAACCCCCTCCACACACACACCGACACAACCCCCCCACCCACACACCGACACAACCCCCACCACACACACCGACACAACCCCCACCACATACACACCGACACAACCCCCACCACACACACACCGACACAACCCCCTCCACACACACACACCGACACAACCCCCTTCTCACACACACCGACACAACCCCCTCCACACACACACCGACACAACCCACCCACCACACACACCGACACAACCCCCACCACACACCGACACAACCCCCCCACCCACACACCGACACAACCCCCACACCCACACACCGACACAACCCCCACCACACACACCGACACAACCCCCACCACACACACCGACACAACCCCCACCACACACACCGACACAACCCCCTCCACACACCGACACAACCCCCTCCACACACACACCGACACAACCCCCTCCACACACACACCGACACAACCCCCTCCACACACACCGACACAACCCCCTCCACACACACACCGACACAACCCCCACCACACACACCGACACAACCCCCACACCCACACACCGACACAACCCCCACCACACACACCGACACAACCCCCTCCACACACACACCGACACAACCCCCTCCACACACACCGACACAACCCCCTCCACACACACACCGACACAACCCCCACCACACACACCGACACAACCCCCACACCCACACACCGACACAACCCCCACCACACACACCGACACAACCCCCTCCACACACACCGACACAACCCCCTCCACACACACCGACACAACCCCCCCCACACACACACCGACACAACCCCCTCCACACACACACCGACACAACCCCCTCCACACACACACCGACACAACCCCCTCCACACACACACACCGACACAACCCCCACCCCACACACACTGACACAACCCCCTCCACACACACACCGACACAACCCCCTCCACACACACACCGACACAACCCCCACCCCACACACACACACTGACACAACCCCCTCCACACACACACCGACACAACCCCCACCCCACACACACTGACACCACCCCCACCCCACACACACACACTGACACAATCCCTAAAGCACACATACGGTGTGCCCCACCCACACATATGCACCCATGTCCTCACACACACACACACACACACACACACTCACACACACTCTCTCACACTCTCTCACACTCTCTCACACTCTCACACACTCTCTCACACTCTCTCACACTCTCACACACTCTCACACACTCACACACACTCACACACACTCTCACACACTCTCACACACTCTCACACACTCACACACACTCACACACACTCACACACACACTCACACACACTCACACACACTCACACACACACACACACACACTCACACCGAGAAACAGTGCGAGTGGTGGTCATAAACGCTGCTTGAGAAACTATATGCGGTTCTACCAGGGAGAGTAGACCAAGGCCCATCCCCCTGTCCCTACCCCTTAAAGATACAGTGACCTAACTCACTGCACCAGCTTTGACACTCCCAACACCAACTCAGCACTTAAAGGGTGAATGACTCACCTTCAAATTCCAGCTGAGCTTCTTTGGAGATAATTTCTTTCCCTGTCACCGTAACAACACATCGATAACTGCCAGCATCCGAGTGCTGCGTAGAAGGAATACTGCAAACAAATAGATGACATTAATGTTTGAAGTAGAGAGGAATTTCTTCTCTCACAGGGTAATTAATCTGTGGAATTCTTTACCCCAGAGGCCTGTAGAGGCTGGGCCATTGAATATATTCAAGGCTGCGATAGACAGGTTTTAAATCAGTAAGGGAATCAAGGGTTATGGGGAAAAGGCAGGAAAGTGAATTTGAGGATTATCAGATCAGCCATGATCTCACTGAATGGTGGAGCAGACTCCTACACTTTATGGTCTTATGGTAAAGGAAGCGAGTGTGAGACCCTGGGAATCAGGTGTCAGTCATGGCTCAATGGGCAGCACTGTTACTGCTTGAGTCAGAAGGTTGTGGGTTCAAACCTCAATCTTTAAGCAGAAAATCTAGGTTGACACTCAGTATGACCATCGTCTATTTCTGCGGCTGAAACCCTCATCCATATCTTTATTAACTCCCAACTTAACTACTCCAGTACTCATCTGGCCATCTTTCTCCCTCTGATAAACTTCAGCTGCTCCATTGCCTAGATCCTAGTGTGGACCATGTTCCACCCACCCCACATCCCTGTGCTTGCTGACCCACATTGACTACCAGTCCCTACTGAATATAAAATGCACGAATTTAAATCCCTTCGTGGTCCCATCCCTCCCTAAATCTGCATCATTCCCAAGCCTCACATCGTGCTGCCAACCCCCTGAACTCTTAATTCTCCTAAAGCTGCTTTTTGTGCACCGCCCACCCCCATCTTTCACTTCACCATTGGTGGCTGTGCCTTTAGCCACTGCAGCCTCTAATTTTAGAGCTCTCTCCATAACCCTCTCCCACCTCCCTCTCCATCTTCAAGGTGCTCCTTAAAACCCAGCTCCTCTCCTCGATTCAGGTTTTGGTCATCTTCAAATATTTCAATCGTTGGTTTGCAGTGCATTTGTTTTGGATTTTCCATTTGTGAAATACCGGGAGGTATTTTTCTATGTTAAAGGTGCTATATAAACGCAAGTTACTTTCTGTTGTTAGTCTTGAGTGTGCACACTTTGACCATTTGTGATGCCCAAAATGTGACACCCAAGAGGTGCAGATGCATCCACAGTTCTAGATTAGCCCAGCTACGAGACATAATGGTGAGCCTCTGTTAACTTCACATGGTTAACATGCTGCCTATTACCTGGCTGCAATTACCTTAGTTCACTGACGGCCAGCCACTCATTGTCACTCATAGGCACCAGAACTTGGTTGACATCTGCCCTGTACAGGAGCCCATCTTGCTGCCAATTTATTTCTGGGAGTTCACCCGTCACCTGAATTGAGCAGCGTAACTTTACTGCCTTCCCTTGGGAGTATGTGATGCTCTCCGGGTCCTGCAGGAAGTGCACATCTGAGAAGGGAAAGACAAACAAGAGCCATTTTGTTACTCATTTTCAAGATATGCCTATTGCTGTCATTTACTGCCCATCCTTAGCTGCCCTAGAGAAGGTGGTGTTGGGCTGCTTCGCTGAAAGACTGCAGTCCCTGGGTTGAAGGTTCTTAGGGGAAGGAGTTCCAAGATTGAGACCCAGTGATGATGCAGGAATGCCAATCTGCATTTTTTCTTTATTCTTTCTTGGGATGTGGGCATCTGGCGCCCATCCCTAATTGTCCTTGAACTGAATGGCTTGCTGAGTCATTGCAGTCTGGAGTCACACGTAGGCCAGACTAGGTAAGGATGACAGATTTCCTTTCCTAAAGGTCATTAGTGAACCAAATAGGTTTTTACAACAATCAATGATAGTTTCATGGTCACCATTACTGAGATTAGCTTTCAATTCCAGGGTATTTTTTATTAATTGATTTTAAACTGTACCAACTACCGTGGTGAGACTTGAACTCATATCCCAAGGGCATTAGCTTGGGTCTCTGGATTACTGACATTACCATAATGCCATCATTTCCCTCAATGTTGGCATGGGCATGTGCCCCGAGATGGTTCTGTACCCATATGGAGGTGGTTAGGATCTGCAATGCACTGAGTGTGCTGGAGGCAGATTTAATTGTGCTTTTACAAAGAAAATGGGATAATTATAAGAAGAGCAAAAAATTGAATGGCTACAGGGAAAAGATGAGGGGCTGGGTATAGCTGAAATGCTTTTGCATAGGACCAGCACAGAAAAAATAGGCCGAATGAGCTTCTACACTGCAACCATTCTATAATGTTATCTGCCTGCTGCCCTTGTCTTTTTAGGTGGTGGAACTTGTGAGTTTGGGGGGTGCTGTTGAAATAGCCTTGCTGAGTTGAATCTAGTAAACTCCTCAGAAAATTCAACTAGATTAGTACAATGTAACGTACCCTTCTCAAACCCATGCTCGGGGAGAAATGTCCCAGATTTGCACCATGTGGGAGCGGACAGGAAAAATGACCTTTTACCATTGGCCACAATGGCAGGTTTACGTGCTGTATTGTCCCAATCCCACCTCATTAATCATGTATTCCCGGGAAATATGCCGTTTTGCTGGCAGGTAGCCTCCGATTCGCCCGCCACACCATCATTTCACGCTTCCTCACGTCGGGCACCATATTTAAAGTGCAGCCGCATGCACACCTCTTAGTCCTTCCAGCCCAGAACTGCTGCACAGAAGACATAGCCCCAAAAGGCAAGAAGACTGCGGCCCCCCAATTCAGTGATGCATCCCTGGGAGGGCTTCTAGGCAATGCTGGAGCCCGCTGCGTTGTCCTGTACCCCCGCTCTGGCCGCAGGTGGTCCATCAGTGTCATCACTCCGGCTTGGGAGATGGTGGCAGAGGGGGTCAGTGCCAATGCTGCACACAAGAGGTTTGCCATCCAGTGCAGAAAGAGGATGAATGATCTCATCTGTGCTGCCAGGGTAAGGCAACTATCTCATCACTCTAAACTCACACACTCAAAAGCTTCGGACACATTCACTGACATCTCACTCACTGCCAGTTCAAGGGATATCACCATTCACTCTCTCACACACACCCTCACATCTCCATCTGGCTTCACCTCCTCTGGAGACTGCCTCCTCAGCCCTCACCCTCGAGGCCACATGCACAGATCAACATGTGTTCCCACATATCCTGCGAAACCCCCTTTCCCCGTGTTATGACTGGCAGGTGATGTGTGTCAGACCAAATGCACAAGGGAATCTTGGCCACACTATCACAACAGTTTTGCAATTTGTATTTATTATGAGGGGATTTGCACACTGAATTCAGAAATAAAAAGTCCACTAACACTTTTAGAGATTTTAAAAACGAAATTAAAACAGTTACTAACAAAAGAAAAGATTTAAAGCACATACATATGACTACGGTTACCCATTACTGTAACAAAACCCAAAATTCCAAATTAACCTGGCTCCCAAATAGCAAGCCAGCAAGTTTACTGCAGCACCCATTTGACAGTGGAATTCCAAAGGCTTTCCTTCACCTTTAGCTACTGCACACAACAGGTTTCAGATAAAGTGGCTGGAGACTTCCCCAATGCTGTTTTACATGATCGTCTTAGGTCTTACATGGCCCCACAACATAGCCTTCCATTTTCTTTATATATGTATCTATCTCTTTAATCTGTAAATTCAATTGTCCGATATGTCTTTGGAAATTTACTTTTCCCATAATACAAAAATCTTTCATGTTGCCAAGATGGTCAGTACCTTTGGGAAAAATAAACAGATTGCTTGGCCTTGTTTATCTTGTTGAATGTAAATATCCTATCATCCTTTTGAAACCTAAACAACCCCTTCACATATCCAAAAATGCAAACTTCCTTCATTCCCTACATGCTGCCCTCATCTATGTTTGCTCATTCACATTTCAAATGCCTTTTACCCCTAACTTCTTTTGATAATTTCAAGCTTGCAGTCTATCTGACTCTAATTCAATTATATCACACACAGAACTATCTACACTCACATCCATAAATCTACCTTACAATAAACCATAAAAATATAATGAAAAGATATTAGTTTCATGACACCAGTAACGCTCTCGCCCCACAGCCTCTTCCCTTGCCTGAGGCCACTTCTCCCCCTTCTCCAAGCAAGCCCTATCCCTAAAGCCTTACGGCTGGTCTCATACCTGCTTGTGAGCCTTCCTAAAAGTGATGTGGTGCTGCCTCCGAGCCTGGTGCTGATGTCTGTGAGGGCTGCATGGAGCAAGGTAGGCAAACAAGCCTCAAGGTCCTGACAGAAGTGCAGCTTGTCAGGTGCAGGTCAATTATGTTCAGTTGTGAAACATGTCGGCGTGCAATTATACCCAAATGATCCAGTGTGGGGTGATGATTCCAGTGAGCAGGCCTTACAATGATACATAGAAGCATACATAGAAACTAGGAGCAGGATTAGGCTGATCATCCAACTCAATAACCTGCTCCTGCTTTCTCCCCATATCCTTTGATCCCTTTCACCCCAAGAGCTATATCTAACTCCTTCTTGAAAACATACAATATTTTGGCCTCAACTACTTTCTGTGGTAGTGAATTCCACAGACTCACCACTCTCTGGGTGAAGAAATTTCTCCTCATCTCAGTCCTAAATGGTCTACCCCATATTCTTAGTCTGTGACCCCTGGTTCTGGACTCCCCCACCATCGGGAACATCCTTCCTGCATCTAGGCTGTCTAGTCCTGTTAGAATTTTATAGGTTTCTATGCGATCCCCCCTCATTCTTCTGAACTCCAGCGAACATAATGCTAACTGACTCAATCTCTCCTCGTATGTCAGTCCCGCCATCCCCGGAATCAGTCGGGTAAACCTTCGCTGCACTCCCTCTATAGCAAGTACATCCTTTCTCAGATAAGGAGACCAAAACTCACACAATATTCCAGGTGTGGTCTCACCAAGGCCCTGTACTATTGCAGCAAGACATCTCTGTTCCTGTACTCGAATCCTCTGGCTATGAAGGCCAACATACCATTTGCCTTCTTTACCGCCTGCTGCACCTGCTTGCTTACCTTCAGCGACTGGTGTACGATGATACCCGGGTCTTGTTGTACATTCCCCTCTCTCAACTTATAGCCATTCAGATAATAATCTACCTTCCTGTTTTTGCTGCCAAAATGGATAACCTCACATTTATCCACATTATACTGCATCTGCCATGCATTTGCCCACTCACTCCGCTTGTCCAAATCACTCTGAATCATCTCTACATCCTCCTCACCGCTCACCCTCCCACCCAGCTTTGTGTCATCTGCAAAAACGAATATATATTGTGAATGTACTGCACTAGTGATTGATGTATTGTTGAAGATGTATTGAAATGAAGTTGCCAATGAAGTGGTGGGAAACATGGCCTACCATTGATGGGCAGAGCAGACAATTGCAATTGGTTTCACGACGGTGTGAAACTGATTTTTGGCCTTCGCGCCATATTGTCCGCCCATGCCCACCGTGACATCCGGTGGAAAGGGGATGGGGAAATTCCATCCTCAGTCTCTATTATCACTCCTACTTGTCCAAGCACTCAGTCCCTCTGTCTCTGTCACTAGCCTATCAGGTCTGTAATTATCTAGTTTCCCTTTGCCTCCCTAGTTAAATAATAGTGATTGTTTCAGTTTTCCAATCCAACAACACAATTCTTGAATTAAAGGAGCTTGGAACATTATGACTGATACATCTGCAATTTCCTCTTTTTTCCACTGCCGTCCTTGTGTTAGCAAAATTGCTATTCCTTTCCCTTTCCTTTCCCAATTCTTTCCAAAGATCATATAGGTTGGAATATTTAGCTCCCAACATGCTCAGCTAAATCTCTGAAATGGCTGAAATTGAACTTCTAACCCACTTGTTAAATTTCTTCTGTGAAGTGCAATCATGGATTGAGTTTTTATTTGGGTAATGGTTCCCACCCTGTCCCTGTGGGTGCTTTTGTCCTGATGGTGTTTTGTTCAACATGTTCCATTGCAAATGCCCTGCCAATTTAAAATACTCTCAGCTTTCATTACTCCGCCCACATTTATAATATTTTATTAATTACTCACTATAATTTTTCTCTACCAGTATTTGCTGCATTTCCATTAATCTTTATCATGTTTTGTAGTTAAACCTTTGCTCTCACTCCCTCTGTTATTTCTACCTGTATAGTCCCTCCACTTTCTTAGTTTAAAATCCTTGCTGCAGCCCTATTTATCCTTTCAGCTAGGAGCTTCAAATCCCAATTTAGGTGCCTCATTGGTGAATACATCGTATTTACTTTGGTCTGTTAGCATCAGCAGCTGGAGATTTATCAGTCAAAATGTCGATTGAATATTCTACATGGGGCAATGGCTTTCCCCAGTAATCACCCAATCACTCCACAAAAGGATGAACATTTCAGATTCCCCAGTTACAATCCTGTCTCCCAGGATCTTCCATGTTGGACTTTATAAACAAGTGGTTGACGTTTTGAGATAACCTCCAGGTTTCTTTAGATTAGGATCCAACAAACAGGAGATGTGCTCCCCTGATAATCCAGTGGGTTATCCATCTAGGGTCTGAGGCAGACAGCCTGAGCCTCTCACAAAAAAAAGGACTCGCATATTATCAACACCCCCACCCTCCAACTTTAATGTCGAAAATGTCAATTTCCACTTGCCATCACTGCAGTTTTGTGGGCAATCAGCAAGGAATACTAGAACAGAAAGTGAGATAAATGATGATTAATCTGATCCTGCTAGTGTTGGTGAGGTTTTAAGATCACCCATTCTCTTCTTGGAAACAAAACTGCCTCAGGATTTTTGACATTGAGCTCAACAGGTGGACAGGGCCTTGACTACTATTTGCACTCTGACAGTGCAGCACCCTCTCAGTATTACACAGCTCAAGTCCGGATTAGATGCTCAAGTTTCTGGGATTGGACTGGAATTCACAACTTCGGACTTGGAATATCCTGTTGTGCTCTGCTGCATTCATGAGCCTTGGTAGTGAATGCTCTTGTGAACCATTCAACCACAGGAGGAATCATATCAACCTCAATTGCATTTTCATTTGATATCGCCACACGTGCATGTTCTTTGGGGAGGGTTTGTCTGTTGATAGTGACTAGTATCAGAGGTCCTTAGCTTCTGTACTAAATCAGGTTGACATCATCAGCTGCATTCATAAAGTTGTCATTACTGTTCAGAACCAACAAAAGTGCATTGGTCAGATTGACAAAGGCCGAGGCCTGTGACAACCCAGAGCTGGATCTGCTGGGACTTTGGCCTTACCCAATCCAACAGGTCTATTTCAGCTTTGCTAAGCACGTGGCATTAACAAAATACAACCACAACTTTATACCAGCATACAACGTGTTGGTGAAAGATTCCCTCTGCATGACCTTCGAACAAGTGTCTGTCAGTAAAACATGCGATTTTTAAAAAAATTGTTTGTTTGCTGAGCTGAGCACTCAAGCTGAGCTCCGTCACGCTAAGACTTTCAAACAAGCGGGGATGTTTGGACAAGACAAACGTGTCTCCGCATCCAGCAGAACAAGTCCACACTGGCACAGCCGAGCTCGAGTAGCTGTAGCATGAGGCCACAGCTTAGCAAGATAAACCGACAGGCAGAACTCTACAAGTAACAAGTGCAACAAAAGAGACAGCTGTGTGAGAAGACGCTGGCAGGGAACTGCAGCACCGGTACTTTCCAGTTTGTCAACAACAAATGACGGGAAGATTGAAAGCATAGCGTCCAGATGTATCTAGATGGAGAAATATCAAAACAGCCTGCTCCTATTACAGCATTTACACTGGGGTTTTTCTGAGAAATTAGTCCCCTTGCAAACTGCAGCTGACTCTGGACACTTGTGGCAGTCAATCCAGAGTTTTATTGTAGTTGTGAGGGTGGAAGAGTGATTCACTTCTGCGGTATAACACTCTTTGATTGTTCGCTTCATGCAGCTATGTGGCCATTTAACACCCTGAGGAAAGTCCCTCTGCAAACACTGCCAAAGCTCCAGAAATAGACCAGAAATTCATCCAGCCTCAGTCCCTCATCCTCCATTTCCCAGGGTTTTGGCAACACAGAAAGCATTTGATCCCATTATCAGCCTGAAATGTTAACTCTGTTTCTCTCCACAAATGCTGCCTGACCGGCTGAGCATTTCATGCATTTTTCTGTTTTCTATCCCCTGATGTAAATGATTAATTCAATCTTACCACCCTTCACCAGATATGATCTGCAGCCTGCACTGAGTATCGGGCTGGGTGACGTGGATTTGTCACAGTGCTGCTGGGCTAGGCTGTGAAGCAAAATTCAAAAACAGAAAATGCTAGAAAAACTCAGCAGGTAAGGGAGCATCGATAGAGAAACAGAGTTAACATTTCAATCACAAGATGGGAAATAGAAAGCAGTGAAGGTGAACAAAGCAAAAGAGACAAACAGAGAAGACAAGAGCAGAACTTCAAGATGAACATTCCTGAAGAGAAGTGGCAGTGAATGAATCAGACATGAATAAACTGTTAGACGCTGGTGATCTGCTCTCACTCTTCTGCTCTCCAACCACAGACGCTCACTCTCCCCCTCTCCCCCACTCCCCTGCTCTCACCCTCTCCCGCTCTCGCCCTCCAGCCCTTTCCTACTCACCCTCCCCTGCTCTCGCCCTCCCCTACTCGCCCTCCCCTGCTCGCCCTCCCCTGCTCGCCCTCCCCTGCTCTCTGCTCTCACCCTCCTGCTCTCTGCTCTCCTGCTCTCTGCTCTCGCCCTCCCGCCCTCGCCCTCTCCTGCTCTTGCCCTCCTGCCCTCCCCTGCTCTCGCCCTCCCCTGCTCTCGCCCTCCCCTGCTCTCGCCCTCCCCTGCTCGCCCTCCCCTGCTCGCCCTCCCCTGCTCGCCCTCCCCTGCTCGCCCTCCCCTGCTCGCCCTCCCCTGCTCTCTGCTCTCACCCTCCTGCTCTCTGCTCTCCTGCTCTCTGCTCTCGCCCTCCCGCCCTCGCCCTCTCCTGCTCTTGCCCTCCTGCCCTCCCCTGCTCTCGCCCTCCCCTGCTCTCGCCCTCCCCTGCTCTCGCCCTCCCCTGCTCTCGCCCTCCCCTGCTCTCGCCCTCCCCTGCTCTCGCCCTCCCCTGCTCTCGCCCTCTCCTGCTCTCCCTCTCCTGCTCTCCCTCTCCTGCTCTCCCTCTCCTGCTCTCCCTCTCCTGTTCTCCCTCTCCTGCTCTCCCCCTCCTGCTCTCGCCCTCCTGCTCTCGCCCTCCTGCTCTCCCTTTCCTGCTCTCGCCCTCCTGCTCTCCCTCCCTTGCTCTCCCTCCCTTGCTTTCTGCTCTCACCCTCCTGCTTCTGCTCTCGCCCTCCCGCCCTCGCCCTCTCCCGCTCTTGCCCTCCCGCCCTCCCCTGCTCTCGCCCTCCCCTGCTCTCGCCCTCCCCTGCTCTCGCCCTCCCCTGCTCTCGCCCTCCCCTGCTCTCGCCCTCCCCTGCTCTCGCCCTCCCCTGCTCTCGCCCTCCCCTGCTCTCTCCCTCCCCTGCTCTCTCCCTCTCCTGCTCTCTCCCTCTCCTGCTCTCCCTCTCCTGCTCTCCCTCTCCTGCTCTCCCTCTCCTGTTCTCCCTCTCCTGCTCTCCCTCTCCTGCTCTCCCTCTCCTGCTCTCCCTCTCCTGCTCTCGCCCTCCTGCTCTCGCCCTCCTGCTCTCCCTTTCCTGCTCTCGCCCTCCTGCTCTCCCTCCCTTGCTCTCCCTCCCTTGCTCTCTGCTCTCACCCTCCTGCTTCTGCTCTCGCCCTCCCCTGCTCTTGCCCTCCCCTGCTCTCGCCCTCCCCTGCTCTCGCCCTCCCCTGCTCTCGCCCTCCCCTGCTCTCGCCCTCCTGCTCTCGCCCTCCTGCTCTCCCTTTCCTGCTCTCGCCCTCCTGCTCTCCCTCTCCTGCTCTCCCTCTCCTGCTCTCCCTCTCCTGCTCTCCCTCTCCTGCTCTCCCTCTCCTGCTCTCGCCCTCCTGCTCTCGCCCTCCTGCTCTCGCCCTCCTGCTCTCCCTCTCCTGCTCTCCCTCTCCTGCTCTCCAACCACAGACCTTCCCTTTATTTCCTCCTTCACCTCCAGCCCCACCGTCCCGTGGGAATGAGGGACAGGGATTCCATTCCATGCAGGCGTTGTTCACTGACACCCTGACCCTGAGCTAAGTGACCTTATGGGAATGTTAGATAGGAACAGGATAAGGTTCACCTATTGTAGGTATTATGGTCAATTATCTGGTCAGTTTTCACTGTCTGGGCCCACACCTGAAGCATGGGGATGTACATGCTGTCACATGTGTCGCATGTACGTGCTGTCACATGTGTCGCATGTACGTGCTGTCACATGTGTCGCATGTACGTGCTGTCACATGTGTCGCATGTACGTGCTGTCACATGTGTCGCATGTACGTGCTGTCACATGTGTCGCATGTACGTGCTGTCACGTGTCGCATGTACGTGCTGTCACGTGTCGCATGTACGTGCTGTCACATGTGTCGCATGTACGTGCTGTCACATGTGTCGCATGTACGTGCTGTCACATGTGTCGCATGTACGTGCTGTCACATGTGGCACAGTTCCAGTTAGCAGCTTCAGGAGGACAGCAGAGGAGAGAAAGAAACCAAAGAAAGACTTGCATTTCCATAGAACCTTTCCTGACCACAAGATGTCCCAAAGAACTTTACAGCCAATGGAGTAATTCTGAATGTTGTAAGCAACATGGCAGCCAATTTATGCAGAGCAAGATCCCAAACAGCAATGAGATAGTAATTATATAATTTGTTTTTGTGATGTTGATTGAGGGATAAATATTGACTTGAACCCTGGGAAAAATTAACTGCTTTTCTTGTAATAATACCATGGGATTATTTTTGTCCGCTGGAGAGGGCGGACTTATTTTAACCTCATCCAAAAGATTGCAACCTGAAAGGTGAGAGTATCACCCATTACAGCTGACATTGCTTAAAATAAAATTTAATTAGGTACAGAAACTGCAATCGTCAGCCAGTCATGAGCTCCTTGATGGCTACACATGGTCATGAGTTTAATTTAACTGGATTTAAAAATACTGCAAAATTAAAGAGATGCTGATCTGTAATTTAGCTGAAGTACCTACAATTTGAAGTGGCTGAGGAATGTTCTGGGAGGCGATGTGCTCCAGCACTCACCCCAGCTCACATGATGTGAAGAGGGCTCTCCCTCTGATACCACTCCTCATCCACACTGAGGCCAGTGGGGGCAGCAAGTGCCACATGCTGGTCCAGGCTGAGGGGCCTGCACAGGATGCTGCCTGGAGCAGGGGCTTGGCGAGGTTGAGGGTGAGAGTAGAAAGGCACAAGGGCACAGAGATTGGGGAGAGGGAGCAGCGTGCCGGAAGGATGGGGGAGGTAGCAGAGTGCGGATGGGGGAGTGGGACCTAGGTGGGGATGGGATAAGGGAAAGGGGAAAGGTAATGGGATGTGGATGGTGGAGCAGATTGGAAAGGGATTGGTAGTGGGGTGGGGAATGTCACAGGGGTAAGAATGGAGAATGGGAAGCAGGATTGGCATGAGGGATGGGGAGCAAGGTGGCGTGAGGGAAATGAGTGGAGGGGAGGGAGGACCAGGGTGGCAGTGCATTGGGGAGTGGGGTAGGGAGCTGAGTGGAGGTGGGGAGTGGGGTGGGGATGAGGGAGTGGGGATGGGGGATGGGGGAGTGGGGATGGGGGATGGGGGAGTGGGGATGGGGGAGTGGGGATGGGGGATGGGGGATGGGGGAGTGGGGATGGGGGTGTGGGGATGGGGGATGGGGGAGTGGGGATGGGGGAGTGGGGATGGGGGAGTGGGGATGGGGGATGGGGGAGTGGGGATGGGGGAGTGGGGATGGGGGAGTGGGGATGGGGGAGTGGGGATGGGGGATGGGGGAGTGGGGATGGGGGAGTGGGGATGGGGGATGGGGGAGTGGGGATGGGGGAGTGGGGATGGGGGAGTGGGGATGGGGGATGGGGGAGTGGGGATGGGGGAGTGGGGATGGGGGATGGGGGATGGGGGAGTGGGGATGGGGGAGTGGGGATGGGGGATGGGGGATGGGGGAGTGGGGATGGGGGAGTGGGGATGGGGGATGGGGGATGGGGGATGGGGGAGTGGGGATGGGGGAGTGGGGATGGGGGAGTGGGGATGGGGGATGGGGGAGTGGGGATGGGGGAGTGGGGATGGGGGATGGGGGATGGGGGAGTGGGGATGGGGGATGGGGGATGGGGGGATGGGGGATGGGGGATGGGGGAGTGGGGATGGGGGAGTGGGGATGGGGGAGTGGGGATGGGGGGAGTGGGGATGGGGGATGGGGGAGTGGGGATGGGGGAGTGGGGATGGGGGATGGGGGAGTGGGGATGGGGGATGGGGGAGTGGGGATGGGGGAGTGGGGATGGGGGATGGGGGAGTGGGGATGGGGGAGTGGGGATGGGGGATGGGGGAGTGGGGATGGGGGGAGTGGGGATGGGGGAGTGGGGATGGGGGAGTGGGGATGGGGGATGGGGGGAGTGGGGATGGGGGAGTGGGGATGGGGGATGGGGGAGTGGGGATGGGGGAGTGGGGATGGGGGAGTGGGGATGGGGGATGGGGGAGTGGGGATGGGGGAGTGGGGATGGGGGATGGGGGAGTGGGGATGGGGGATTGGGGATGGGGGAGTGGGGATGGGGGATGGGGGATGGGGGATGGGGGATGGGGGATGGGGGAGTGGGGATGGGGGAGTGGGGATGGGGGAGTGGGGATGGGGATGGGGGAGTGGGGATGGGGGAGTGGGGATGGGGAGTGGGGATGGGGGATGGGGGAGTGGGGATGGGGGAGTGGGGATGGGGGATGGGGGAGTGGGGATGGGGAGTGGGGATGGGGATGGGGGATGGGGGATGGGGGATGGGGGATGGGGATGGGGGAGTGGGGATGGGGGAGTGGGGATGGGGGAGTGGGGATGGGGGAGTGGGGATGGGGATGGGGGAGTGGGGATGGGGGATGGGGGATGGGGGAGTGGGGATGGGGGGGAGTGGGGATGGGGGAGTGGGGATGGGGGATGGGGGAGTGGGGATGGGGGATGGGGATGGGGGAGTGGGGATGGGGGAGTGGGATGGGGGAGTGGGGATGGGGGGATGGGGGAGTGGGGATGGGGGATGGGGATGGGGGAGTGGGGATGGGGAGTGGGGATGGGGGAGTGGGGATGGGGGATGGGGGAGTGGGGATGGGGGAGTGGGGATGGGGGATGGGGGAGTGGGGATGGGGGAGTGGGGATGGGGGAGTGGGGATGGGGGAGTGGGGATGGGGGATGGGGGAGTGGGGATGGGGATGGGGGAGTGGGGATGGGGGATGGGGGAGTGGGGATGGGATGGGGGAGTGGGGATGGGGGAGTGGGGATGGGGGAGTGGGGATGGGGGATGGGGGAGTGGGGATGGGGGAGTGGGGATGGGGGATGGGGGATGGGGGAGTGGGGATGGGGGATGGGGGAGTGGGGATGGGGATGGGGGAGTGGGGATGGGGATGGGGGAGTGGGGATGGGGGAGTGGGGATGGGGGATGGGGGAGTGGGGATGGGGGATGGGGGAGTGGGGATGGGGGATGGGGGATGGGGGATGGGGGAGTGGGGATGGGGGATGGGGGATGGGGGATGGGGGAGTGGGGATGGGGGAGTGGGGATGGGGGATGGGGGAGTGGGGAGTGGGGGAGTGGGGATGGGGGATGGGGGATGGGGGAGTGGGGATGGGGGAGTGGGGATGGGGGATGGGGGAGTGGGGAGTGGGGATGGGGGAGTGGGGATGGGGGATGGGGGAGTGGGGATGGGGGAGTGGGGATGGGGGATGGGGGAGTGGGGATGGGGGATGGGGGAGTGGGGATGGGGAGTGGGGATGGGGGATGGGGGATGGGGGAGTGGGGATGGGGGATGGGGGAGTGGGGATGGGGGAGTGGGGATGGGGGAGTGGGGATGGGGGAGTGGGGATGGGGGAGTGGTGATGGGGGATGGGGGATGGGGGAGTGGGGATGGGGGATGGGGGAGTGGGGATGGGGGATGGGGGATGGGGGAGTGGGGATGGGGGAGTGGGGATGGGGGATGGGGGATGGGGGATGGGGGATGGGGGATGGGGGAGTGGGGATGGGGGATGGGGGAGTGGGGATGGGGGATGGGGGAGTGGGGATGGGGGAGTGGGGATGGGGGATGGGGGAGTGGGGAGTGGGGAGTGGGGATGGGGGATGGGGGAGTGGGGATGGGGGATGGGGGAGTGGGGATGGGGGATGGGGGAGTGGGGATGGGGGATGGGGAGTGGGGATGGGGGAGTGGGGATGGGGGATGGGGGAGTGGGGATGGGGGATGGGGAGTGGGGATGGGGGAGTGGGGATGGGGGATGGGGGAGTGGGGATGGGGGAGTGGGGATGGGGGAGTGGGGATGGGGGAGTGGGGATGGGGGATGGGGGAGTGGGGATGGGGGATGGGGGAGTGGGGATGGGGGAGTGGGGATGGGGATGGGGGAGTGGGGATGGGGGAGTGGGGATGGGGGATGGGGGAGTGGGGATGGGGGAGTGGGGATGGGGGATGGGGGAGTGGGGATGGGGGATGGGGGATGGGGGATGGGGGAGTGGGGATGGGGGAGTGGGGATGGGGGATGGGGGATGGGGGATGGGGGATGGGGGAGTGGGGATGGGGGAGTGGGGATGGGGGAGTGGGGATGGGGGATGGGGGAGTGGGGATGGGGGAGTGGGGATGGGGGATGGGGGAGTGGGGATGGGGGATGGGGGAGTGGGGATGGGGGAGTGGGGGAGTGGGGATGGGGGAGTGGGGATGGGGGATGGGGGAGTGGGGATGGGGGAGTGGGGATGGGGGATGGGGGAGTGGGATGGGGGAGTGGGGATGGGGGATGGGGGAGTGGGGATGGGGGAGTGGGGATGGGGAGTGGGGATGGGGGAGTGGGGATGGGGGATGGGGGAGTGGGGATGGGGGATGGGGGAGTGGGGATGGGGGAGTGGGGATGGGGGATGGGGGAGTGGGGATGGGGGAGTGGGGATGGGGGATGGGGGAGTGGGGATGGGGGAGTGGGGATGGGGGATGGGGGAGTGGGGATGGGGGATGGGGGATGGGGGATGGGGGAGTGGGGATGGGGGAGTGGGGATGGGGGATGGGGGATGGGGGATGGGGATGGGGGAGTGGGGATGGGGGAGTGGGGATGGGGGAGTGGGGATGGGGGATGGGGGAGTGGGGATGGGGGAGTGGGGATGGGGGATGGGGGAGTGGGGATGGGGGATGGGGGAGTGGGGATGGGGGAGTGGGGGAGTGGGGATGGGGGAGTGGGGATGGGGGATGGGGGAGTGGGGATGGGGGAGTGGGGATGGGGGATGGGGGAGTGGGGATGGGGGAGTGGGGATGGGGGATGGGGGAGTGGGGATGGGGGAGTGGGGATGGGGGATGGGGGATGGGGGAGTGGGGATGGGGGATGGGGGATGGGGGAGTGGGGATGGGGGAGTGGGGATGGGGGATGGGGGAGTGGGGATGGGGGATGGGGGAGTGGGGATGGGGGAGTGGGGATGGGGGATGGGGGATGGGGGATGGGGGAGTGGGGATGGGGGAGTGGGGATGGGGGATGGGGGATGGGGGATGGGGGAGTGGGGATGGGGGAGTGGGGATGGGGGATGGGGGAGTGGGGATGGGGGATGGGGGATGGGGGAGTGGGGATGGCGGAGTGGGGATGGGGGATGGGGGAGTGGGGATGGGGGAGTGGGGATGGGGGAGTGGGGATGGGGGAGTGGGGATGGGGGAGTGGGGATGGGGAGTGGGGATGGGGGATGGGGGAGTGGGGATGGGGGAGTGGGGATGGGGGATGGGGGAGTGGGGATGGGGGAGTGGGGATGGGGGATGGGGGAGTGGGGATGGGGGAGTGGGGATGGGGGAGTGGGATGGGGGATGGGGGAGTGGGGATGGGGGAGTGGGGATGGGGGAGTGGGGATGGGGGAGTGGGGATGGGGGAGTGGGGATGGGGGATGGGGGAGTGGGGATGGGGATGGGGGATGGGGGATGGGGGATGGGGGAGTGGGGATGGGGGAGTGGGGATGGGGGATGGGGGAGTGGGGATGGGGGATGGGGGAGTGGGGATGGGGATGGGGGATGGGGGATGGGGGAAGTGGGGATGGGGGATGGGGGATGGGGGAGTGGGGATGGGGGAGTGGGGATGGGGAGTGGGGATGGGGGATGGGGGATGGGGGATGGGGGATGGGGGAGTGGGGATGGGGGATGGGGGAGTGGGGATGGGGGAGTGGGGATGGGGATGGGGGATGGGGGAGTGGGGATGGGGGATGGGGGAGTGGGGATGGGGGAGTGGGGATGGGGGAGTGGGGATGGGGGATGGGGGATGGGGGATGGGGGAGTGGGGATGGGGGATGGGGGAGTGGGGATGGGGGAGTGGGGATGGGGGAGTGGGGATGGGGGATGGGGGATGGGGGATGGGGGAGTGGGGATGGGGGATGGGGGATGGGGGAGTGGGGATGGGGGATGGGGGAGTGGGGATGGGGGAGTGGGGATGGGGGAGTGGGGATGGGGGAGTGGGGATGGGGATGGGGGATGGGGGAGTGGGGATGGGGGATGGGGGAGTGGGGATGGGGGAGTGGGGATGGGGGATGGGGGAGTGGGGATGGGGGAGTGGGGATGGGGGAGTGGGGGATGGGGGAGTGGGGATGGGGGATGGGGGAGTGGGGATGGGGGATGGGGAGTGGGGATGGGGGATGGGGGAGTGGGGATGGGGGAGTGGGGATGGGGGAGTGGGGATGGGGGATGGGGGATGGGGATGGGGGAGTGGGGATGGGGGAGTGGGGATGGGGGATGGGGGAGTGGGGATGGGGGAGTGGGGATGGGGGAGTGGGATGGGGATGGGGATGGGGGATGGGGGATGGGGGAGTGGGGATGGGGAGTGGGGATGGGGGATGGGGGAGTGGGGATGGGGGAGTGGGGATGGGGGATGGGGGAGTGGGGATGGGGGATGGGGGAGTGGGATGGGGAGTGGGGATGGGGGATGGGGGAGTGGGGATGGGGGAGTGGGATGGGAGGGGATGGGGGATGGGGGATGGGGGAGTGGGGATGGGGGAGTGGGGAGTGGGGATGGGGGATGGGGGATGGGGGATGGGGGAGTGGGGATGGGGGATGGGGGAGTGGGGATGGGGGATGGGGGATGGGGATGGGGGAGTGGGGATGGGGGAGTGGGGGAGTGGGGATGGGGGATGGGGGATGGGGGATGGGGGAGTGGGGATGGGGGAGTGGGGGAGTGGGGATGGGGGATGGGGGATGGGGGATGGGGGAGTGGGGATGGGGGATGGGGGATGGGGGATGGGGGATGGGGGAGTGGGGATGGGGGAGTGGGGGAGTGGGGATGGGGGATGGGGGATGGGGGAGTGGGGATGGGGGAGTGGGGAGTGGGGATGGGGGATGGGGGATGGGGGATGGGGGAGTGGGGATGGGGGATGGGGGATGGGGATGGGGGATGGGGAGTGGGGATGGGGGAGTGGGGGAGTGGGGATGGGGGATGGGGGATGGGGGATGGGGATGGGGGATGGGGGATGGGGGATGGGGGAGTGGGGATGGGGGATGGGGGAGTGGGGATGGGGGAGTGGGGATGGGGGATGGGGGAGTGGGGATGGGGAGTGGGGATGGGGGAGTGGGGGAGTGGGGATGGGGGAGTGGGGATGGGGGATGGGGGAGTGGGGATGGGGGATGGGGGAGTGGGGATGGGGGAGTGGGGATGGGGGAGTGGGGGATGGGGGAGTGGGGGAGTGGGGATGGGGGAGTGGGGATGGGGGAGTGGGGATGGGGGAGTGGGGGAGTGGGGATGGGGGAGTGGGGATGGGGGATGGGGGAGTGGGGATGGGGAGTGGGGATGGGGGAGTGGGGGAGTGGGGATGGGGGAGTGGGGATGGGGGATGGGGGAGTGGGGATGGGGGAGTGGGGGAGTGGGGATGGGGGAGTGGGGATGGGGGATGGGGGAGTGGGGATGGGGGATGGGGGAGTGGGGATGGGGGAGTGGGGATGGGGGAGTGGGGATGGGGGATGGGGGAGTGGGGATGGGGGAGTGGGGATGGGGGATGGGGGAGTGGGGATGGGGGAGTGGGGATGGGGGAGTGGGGATGGGGGAGTGGGGGAGTGGGGATGGGGGAGTGGGGATGGGGGATGGGGGAGTGGGGATGGGGGAGTGGGGGAGTGGGGATGGGGGAGTGGGGATGGGGGATGGGGGAGTGGGGAGTGGGGGAGTGGGGATGGGGGAGTGGGGATGGGGGAGTGGGGATGGGGGATGGGGGAGTGGGGATGGGGGAGTGGGGATGGGGGATGGGGGAGTGGGGATGGGGGAGTGGGGGAGTGGGGATGGGGGAGTGGGGATGGGGGATGGGGAGTGGGGATGGGGGAGTGGGGATGGGGGAGTGGGGATGGGGGATGGGGGGAGTGGGGATGGGGGATGGGGGAGTGGGGATGGGGGAGTGGGGATGGGGGAGTGGGGATGGGGGAGTGGGGATGGGGGATGGGGGATGGGGGATGGGGGAGTGGGGATGGGGGATGGGGGAGTGGGGATGGGGGAGTGGGGATGGGGGAGTGGGGATGGGGGATGGGGGAGTGGGGATGGGGGAGTGGGGATGGGGGATGGGGGAGTGGGGATGGGGGATGGGGGAGTGGGGATGGGGGAGTGGGGATGGGGATGGGGGAGTGGGGATGGGGGAGTGGGGATGGGGATGGGGGAGTGGGGATGGGGGATGGGGGAGTGGGGATGGGGGATGGGGGAGTGGGATGGGGGAGTGGGGATGGGGGATGGGGGATGGGGGAGTGGGGATGGGGAGTGGGGATGGGGGATGGGGGAGTGGGGGAGTGGGATGGGGGATGGGGGATGGGGGATGGGGGATGGGGGAGTGGGGATGGGGGAGTGGGGATGGGGGATGGGGGAGTGGGGATGGGGGATGGGGGATGGGGGAGTGGGGATGGGGGAGTGGGGATGGGGGATGGGGGAGTGGGGGAGTGGGGATGGGGGATGGGGGAGTGGGGATGGGGGATGGGGGATGGGGGAGTGGGGGAGTGGGGATGGGGGATGGGGGATGGGGGATGGGGGAGTGGGGATGGGGGATGGGGGATGGGGGAGTGGGGAGTGGGGATGGGGGATGGGGGATGGGGGAGTGGGGATGGGGGAGTGGGGATGGGGGAGTGGGGATGGGGGATGGGGGAGTGGGGATGGGGGATGGGGGATGGGGGATGGGGGAGTGGGGATGGGGGAGTGGGGATGGGGGATGGGGGATGGGGGATGGGGGATGGGGGAGTGGGGATGGGGGATGGGGGAGTGGGGATGGGGGAGTGGGGATGGGGTAGTGGGGATGGGGGAGTGGGGATGGGGGAGTGGGGATGGGGGAGTGGGGGAGTGGGGATGGGGGATTGGGGATGGGGGATGGGGGATGGGGGATGGGGGATTGGGGATGGGGGATGGGGGATGGGGGATGGGGGATGGGGGATGGGGGATTGGGGATGGGGGATTGGGGATGGGGGATTGGGGATTGGGGATTGGGGATGGGGGATGGGGGATGGGGGATGGGGGATGGGGGATGGGGGATGGGGGATGGGGAGTGGGGATGGGGGAGTGGGGATGGGGTAGTGGGGATGGGGGAGTGGGGATGGGGGAGTGGGGATGGGGGATGGGGGAGTGGGGATGGGGGAGTGGGGAAGGGGGATGGGGGAGTGGGGATGGGGGATGGGGGATGGGGGATGGGGGATGGGGGAGTGGGGAGTGGGGATGGGGGATGGGGGATGGGGGAGTGGGGATGGGGGATGGGGGATGGGGGATGGGGGATGGGGGAGTGGGGAGTGGGGATGGGGGATGGGGGATGGGGGAGTGGGGATGGGGGATGGGGGATGGGGGAGTGGGGATGGGGGATGGGGGATGGGGGAGTGGGGATGGGGGAGTGGGGATGGGGGATGGGGGATGGGGGAGTGGGGATGGGGGATGGGGGAGTGGGGAGTGGGGATGGGGGATGGGGGATGGGGGATGGGGGAGTGGGGATGGGGGAGTGGGGATGGGGGATGGGGGATGGGGGAGTGGGGATGGGGGATGGGGGATGGGGGAGTGGGGATGGGGGAGTGGGGATGGGGGAGTGGGGATGGGGGATGGGGGATGGGGGAGTGGGGATGGGGGATGGGGGAGTGGGGATGGGGGAGTGGGGATGGGGGATGGGGGATGGGGGAGTGGGGATGGGGGATGGGGGATGGGGGAGTGGGGATGGGGGATGGGGGAGTGGGGATGGGGGATGGGGAGTGGGGATGGGGGAGTGGGGATGGGGGATGGGGGAGTGGGGATGGGGGAGTGGGGATGGGGGATGGGGGATGGGGGAGTGGGGATGGGGGATGGGGGAGTGGGGATGGGGGAGTGGGGATGGGGGATGGGGGATGGGGGAGTGGGGATGGGGGATGGGGGAGTGGGGATGGGGGAGTGGGGGAGTGGGGATGGGGGAGTGGGGATGGGGGATGGGGGATGGGGGATGGGGGATGGGGGATGGGGGAGTGGGGATGGGGGATGGGGGATGGGGGAGTGGGGATGGGGGAGTGGGGATGGGGGATGGGGGATGGGGGATGGGGGATGGGGGATTGGGGATGGGGGATGGGGGATGGGGGATGGGGGATGGGGGATGGGGGATGGGGGATGGGGGAGTGGGGATGGGGGATGGGGGATGGGGGATGGGGGAGTGGGGATGGGGGATGGGGGAGTGGGGATGGGGGAGTGGGGATGGGGGATGGGGAGTGGGGATGGGGGAGTGGGGATGGGGGAGTGGGGATGGGGGATGGGGGATGGGGGAGTGGGGATGGGGGATGGGGGATGGGGAGTGGGGATGGGGGATGGGGGATGGGGGAGTGGGGATGGGGGATGGGGGAGTGGGGATGGGGGATGGGGGATGGGGGATGGGGGAGTGGGGATGGGGGAGTGGGGATGGGGGAGTGGGGATGGGGGAGTGGGGATGGGGGATGGGGGAGTGGGGATGGGGGAGGGGGGAGTGGGGATGGGGGATGGGGGAGTGGGGATGGGGGATGGGGGAGTGGGGATGGGGGATGGGGGATGGGGGAGTGGGGATGGGGGAGTGGGGATGGGGGATGGGGATGGGGGAGTGGGGATGGGGGAGTGGGGATGGGGGATGGGGGAGTGGGGATGGGGGATGGGGGATGGGGGAGTGGGGATGGGGGAGTGGGGATGGGGGAGTGGGGATGGGGGAGTGGGGATGGGGGAGTGGGGATGGGGGAGTGGGGATGGGGGATGGGGGAGTGGGGATGGGGGAGTGGGGAGTGGGGATGGGGGATGGGGGAGTGGGGATGGGGGATGGGGGATGGGGGAGTGGGGATGGGGGATGGGGGAGTGGGGATGGGGGATGGGGGATGGGGGAGTGGGGATGGGGGGAGTGGGGATGGGGGATGGGGGATGGGGGAGTGGGGATGGGGGAGTGGGGATGGGGGATGGGGGAGTGGGGATGGGGGATGGGGGATGGGGGAGTGGGGATGGGGGATGGGGGATGGGGGAGTGGGGATGGGGGAGTGGGGATGGGGGATGGGGGAGTGGGGATGGGGGATGGGGGATGGGGGATGGGGGATGGGGGAGTGGGGATGGGGGATGGGGGAGTGGGGATGGGGGAGTGGGGATGGGGGATGGGGGAGTGGGGATGGGGGAGTGGGGATGGGGGAGTGGGGATGGGGGATGGGGGAGTGGGGATGGGGGAGTGGGGATGGGGGAGTGGGGATGGGGGATGGGGGAGTGGGGAGTGGGGAGTGGGGATGGGGGATGGGGGAGTGGGGATGGGGGAGTGGGGATGGGGGATGGGGGAGTGGGGATGGGGGATGGGGGAGTGGGGATGGGGGATGGGGGAGTGGGGATGGGGGATGGGGGAGTGGGGATGGGGGATGGTGGATGGGGGATGGGGGAGTGGGGATGGGGGATGGGGGAGTGGGGATGGGGGATGGGGGATGGGGGAGTGGGGATGGGGGAGTGGGGATGGGGGAGTGGGGATGGGGGAGTGGGGATGGGGGAGTGGGGATGGGGGAGTGGGGATGGGGGATGGGGGATGGGGGAGTGGGGATGGGGGAGTGGGGATGGGGGAGTGGGGATGGGGGAGTGGGGATGGGGGATGGGGGATGGGGGAGTGGGGATGGGGGAGTGGGGATGGGGGAGTGGGGATGGGGGAGTGGGGATGGGGGAGTGGGCATGGGGGATGGGGGATGGGGGAGTGGGGATGGGGGAGTGGGGATGGGGGATGGGGGATGGGGGATGGGGGAGTGGGGATGGGGGATGGGGGATGGGGGATGGGGGAGTGGGGATGGGGGAGTGGGGATGGGGGATGGGGGAGTGGGGATGGGGGAGTGGGGATGGGGGAGTGGGGATGGGGGAGTGGGGATGGGGGAGTGGGGATGGGGGAGTGGGGATGGGGGAGTGGGGAGTGGGGATGGGGATGGGGGATGGGGGAGTGGGGAGTGGGGATGGGGGATGGGGAGTGGGGATGGGGGATGGGGGAGTGGGGATGGGGGAGTGGGGATGGGGGAGTGGGGATGGGGGATGGGGGATGGGGGAGTGGGGATGGGGGATGGGGGAGTGGGGATGGGGGAGTGGGGATGGGGGAGTGGGGATGGGGATGGGGGATGGGGGATGGGGATGGGGGAGTGGGGATGGGGGATGGGGGAGTGGGGATGGGGGATGGGGGAGTGGGGATGGGGGAGTGGGGATGGGGGAGTGGGGATGGGGGATGGGGGATGGGGGATGGGGATGGGGGAGTGGGGATGGGGGATGGGGGAGTGGGGATGGGGGAGTGGGGATGGGGGATGGGGGATGGGGGATGGGGGAGTGGGGATGGGGGAGTGGGGATGGGGGAGTGGGGATGGGGGAGTGGGGATGGGGGAGTGGGGATGGGGGAGTGGGGATGGGGGAGTGGGGATGGGGGAGTGGGGATGGGGGAGTGGGGATGGGGGATGGGGGAGTGGGGATGGGGGATGGGGGATGGGGGATGGGGGATGGGGGAGTGGGGATGGGGGAGTGGGGATGGGGGAGTGGGGATGGGGGATGGGGGATGGGGGATGGGGATGGGGGAGTGGGGATGGGGGATGGGGGAGTGGGGATGGGGGAGTGGGGATGGGGGATGGGGGATGGGGGAGTGGGGATGGGGGATGGGGGATGGGGGAGTGGGGGATGGGGGAGTGGGGATGGGGGAGTGGGGATGGGGGATGGGGGAGTGGGGGAGTGGGGATGGGGGAGTGGGGATGGGGGAGTGGGGGAGTGGGATGGGGGAGTGGGGATGGGGGAGTGGGGATGGGGGATGGGGGAGTGGGGATGGGGGATGGGGGAGTGGGGATGGGGGAGTGGGGATGGGGGATGGGGGATGGGGGAGTGGGGGAGTGGGGATGGGGGAGTGGGGATGGGGGATGGGGGATGGGCGAGTGGGGATGGGGGAGTGGGGATGGGGGAGTGGGGATGGGGGAGTGGGGGAGTGGGGATGGGGGAGTGGGGATGGGGGAGTGGGGATGGGGGATGGGGGAGTGGGGATGGGGGATGGGGGAGTGGGGATTGGGGAGTGGGGATGGGGGATGGGGGATGGGGGAGTGGGGAGTGGGGATGGGGGAGTGGGGATGGGGGGAGTGGGGGAGTGGGGATGGGGAGTGGGGATGGGGGAGTGGGGATGGGGGATGGGGGAGTGGGGATGGGGGATGGGGAGTGGGGATGGGGGAGTGGGGATGGGGGATGGGGATGGGGGAGTGGGGATGGGGGATGGGGGAGTGGGGATGGGGGAGTGGGGATGGGGGATGGGGATGGGGGAGTGGGGATGGGGGATGGGGGAGTGGGGATGGGGGATGGGGGATGGGGGAGTGGGGATGGGGGATGGGGGATGGGGGATGGGGGAGTGGGGATGGGGGATGGGGATGGGGAGTGGGGATGGGGATGGGGGATGGGGGATGGGGGATGGGGGAGTGGGGGATGGGGGAGTGGGGATGGGGGATGGGGATGGGGAGTGGGGATGGGGGATGGGGGATGGGGGATGGGGGAGTGGGGATGGGGGATGGGGGAGTGGGGATGGGGAGTGGGGATGGGGATGGGGATGGGGGAGTGGGGATGGGGGATGGGGGAGTGGGGATGGGGGAGTGGGGATGGGGGATGGGGATGGGGGAGTGGGGATGGGGGAGTGGGGATGGGGATGGGGGATGGGGGATGGGGGAGTGGGGATGGGGGATGGGGGATGGGGGAGTGGGGATGGGGGAGTGGGGATGGGGGAGTGGGGATGGGGGAGTGGGGATGGGGGAGTGGGGATGGGGGAGTGGGGATGGGGGATGGGGAGTGGGGATGGGGGAGTGGGGGATGGGGGATGGGGGATGGGGGAGTGGGGATGGGGGATGGGGGAGTGGGGATGGGGGAGTGGGGATGGGGGATGGGGGATGGGGGATGGGGGAGTGGGGATGGGGGATGGGGGAGTGGGGAGTGGGGATGGGGGATGGGGGATGGGGGAGTGGGGATGGGGGAGTGGGGATGGGGGATGGGGGAGTGGGGATGGGGGAGTGGGGGATGGGGGATGGGGGATGGGGGATGGGGGAGTGGGGATGGGGGATGGGGGAGTGGGGAGTGGGGATGGGGGATGGGGGATGGGGGAGTGGGGATGGGGGATGGGGGAGTGGGGAGTGGGGATGGGGGATGGGGATGGGGGAGTGGGGATGGGGGATGGGGGAGTGGGGATGGGGGAGTGGGGATGGGGGATTGGGGAGTGGGGTTGGGGGAGTGGGATGGGGGAGTGGGGATGGGGATGGGGGAGTGGGGATGGGGGATGGGGGAGTGGGGATGGGGGATGGGGGAGTGGGGATGGGGGAGTGGGGGAGGGGGATGGGGGAGTGGGGATGGGGGAGTGGGGATGGGGGATGGGGGAGTGGGGATGGGGGAGTGGGGGGATGGGGATGGGGGAGTGGGGATGGGGGATGGGGGAGTGGGATGGGATGGGGATGGGGGATGGGGGAGTGGGGATGGGGGAGTGGGGGATGGGGGATGGGGGAGTGGGGATGGGGGATGGGGGAGTGGGGATGGGGATGGGGAGTGGGGATGGGGGAGTGGGGATGGGGGAGTGGGGATGGGGGATGGGGGGAGTGGGGATGGTGGGAGTGGGGATGGGGGAGTGGGGATGGGGGAGTGGGGATGGGAGTGGGGATGGTGGATGGGGGAGTGGGGATGGGGGATGGGGAGTGGGATGGGGATGGGGGAGTGGGGATGGGGGAGTGGGATGGGGGATGGGGGAGTGGGGATGGGGGAGTGGGGATGGGGGATGGGGGAGTGGGGATGGGGTGGGGTGGGGATGGGGGAGTGGGGATGGGGAGTGGGGATGGGGAGTGGGGATGGGGGAGTGGGAGGGGGAAGGGGGATGGGGATGGGGGAGTGGGGATGGGGGATGGGGGAGTGGGGGATGGGGGAGTGGGGATGGGGAGTGGGATGGGGGAGTGGGATGGGGGAGTGGGGATGGGGGATGGGGGATGGGGGAGTGGGATGGGGGAGTGGGGATGGGGGATGGGGATGGGGGAGAGGGGGATGGGGGATGGGGGGAGTGGGGATGGGGCTGGGGGAGTGGGGATGGGGGATGGGGGAGTGGGATGGGGAGTGGGGATGGGGGATGGGGGAGTGGGATGGGGGAGTGGGGATGGGGGATGGGGGATGGGGGAGTGGGGATGGGGGATGGGGAGTGGGGATGGGGGAGTGGGGATGGGGGATGGGGGAGTGGGGATGGGGGGAGTGGGGGATGGGGGATGGGGGATGGGGGATGGGGGAGTGGGGATGGGGGATGGGGGAGTGGGGAGTGGGGATGGGGGATGGGGGATGGGGGAGTGGGGATGGGGGATGGGGGAGTGGGGAGTGGGGATGGGGGATGGGGGATGGGGAGTGGGGATGGGGGATGGGGGAGTGGGGATGGGGGAGTGGGGATGGGGGATTGGGGAGTGGGGTTGGGGGAGTGGGGATGGGGGAGTGGGGATGGGGGATGGGGGAGTGGGGATGGGGGATGGGGGAGTGGGGATGGGGATGGGGGAGTGGGGATGGGGAGTGGGGATGGGGGATGGGGGAGTGGGGATGGGGGAGTGGGGATGGGGGATGGGGGAGTGGGGATGGGGGATGGGGAGTGGGGATGGGGATGGGGGAGTGGGGATGGGGATGGGGGAGTGGGGATGGGGGAGTGGGGATGGGGGATGGGGGAGTGGGGATGGGGGATGGGGGAGTGGGGATGGGGATGGGGGAGTGGGGATGGGGGAGTGGGGATGGGGGAGTGGGGATGGGGGATGGGGGAGTGGGGATGGGGGAGTGGGGATGGGGGAGTGGGGATGGGGGAGTGGGGATGGGGGAGTGGGGATGGGGGATGGGGGAGTGGGGATGGGGGATGGGGGAGTGGGGATGGGGGAGTGGGGATGGGGGAGTGGGGATGGGGGAGTGGGGATGGGGGAGTGGGGATGGGGGATGGGGGAGTGGGGATGGGGGAGTGGGGATGGGGAGTGGGGATGGGGGAGTGGGGATGGGGGATGGGGGAGTGGGGATGGGGGAGTGGGGATGGGGGAGTGGGGATGGGGGAGTGGGGATGGGGGAGTGGGGATGGGGGATGGGGGAGTGGGGATGGGGGAGTGGGGATGGGGGAGTGGGGATGGGGGATGGGGGAGTGGGGATGGGGGAGTGGGGATGGGGGATGGGGGATGGGGGAGTGGGGATGGGGGATGGGGGAGTGGGGATGGGGGATGGGGGAGTGGGGATGGGGGAGTGGGGATGGGGGATGGGGGAGTGGGGATGGGGATGGGGGATGGGGGAGTGGGGATGTGGGATGGGGGAGTGGGGATGGGGGATGGGGGAGTGGGGATGGGGAGTGGGGATGGGGGAGTGGGGATGGGGGAGTGGGGGAGTGGGGATGGGGGAGTGGGGATGGGGGATGGGGGAGTGGGGATGGGGGATGGGGGAGTGGGGATGGGGGATGGGGGAGTGGGGGATGGGGATGGGGGAGTGGGGATGGGGGAGTGGGGATGGGGGATGGGGGATGGGGATGGGGGATGGGGGATGGGGGATGGGGGATGGGGGAGTGGGGATGGGGGAGTGGGGATGGGGGAGTGGGGAGTGGGGATGGGGGAGTGGGGATGGGGGATGGGGGGATGGGGGAGTGGGGATGGGGGAGTGGGGATGGGGGATGGGGGTGGGGATGGGGGATGGGGGATGGGGGAGTGGGGATGGGGGATGGGGGATGGGGGATGGGGGAGTGGGGATGGGGGAGTGGGGATGGGGGAGTGGGGATGGGGGAGTGGGGATGGGGGAGTGGGGATGGGGGAGTGGGGATGGGGGATGGGGGATGGGGGAGTGGGGGATGGGGGAGTGGGGATGGGGGAGTGGGGATGGGGGATGGGGGAGTGGGGGAGTGGGGATGGGGGAGTGGGGATGGGGGAGTGGGGGAGTGGGGATGGGGGAGTGGGGATGGGGGAGTGGGGATGGGGGAGTGGGGATGGGGGAGTGGGGATGGGGGAGTGGGGATGGGGGATGGGGGAGTGGGGATGGGGGATGGGGGAGTGGGGATGGGGGATGGGGGATGGGGGAGTGGGGATGGGGGAGTGGGGATGGGGGATGGGGGATGGGGGAGTGGGGATGGGGATGGGGGAGTGGGGATGGGGGAGTGGGGGAGTGGGGATGGGGGAGTGGGGATGGGGGAGTGGGGATGGGGGAGTGGGGATGGGGGATAGGGGAGTGGGGATGGGGGATGGGGGAGTGGGGATGGGGGAGTGGGGATGGGGGATGGGGGAGTGGGGATGGGGGATGGGGGAGTGGGGATGGGGGAGTGGGGATGGGGGAGTGGGGATGGGGGTGTTGAGGATGGGGGAGGGGGCGAGGATGGGGGATGGGGGAGTGGGGAGATTTCCTCCCTCCTTGCTGGCATTTGTCTCATCCAGGGTCAGCCAGTTAGCAGTGTTCATGTATATCGGCAGACATGCTGGCACTCAGCAGGAAGTCAGAACAAATAGATTGTTGCTGGGCTACAATTCCATAACAACTTGCATTTACATAGCACCTTTAATGTAATAAAATGTCCCAAAATAATTCACAGGAGCCTCATCAATCAAAACTTGACACAAAGCCACATTAGATCATATTATGGTGGGTGGTCAAAAGCTTCGACAGAGAGGTACGTTTTAAGGAGTGTTTTTAAAGAGGAAAGAGCAGTAAAAAGACAGAGAAAGTTTAGGTAAGGTATTTCAGAGTTGGGGCCTAACAAAGCCCCTGGGTGTTTGTGTCCAGTCTCTAATCCGTAACCACAGACAATAAGTCTCAGCTGGCAATTTTACCATGAAATTCATTACACTAATGCAGTCATGTTTCCATCCAATAGCCAGCGCACAACTGAATGGGCCTCACTGGCCCTGGGAAAATGTGGGTCCCCTGACAGAGTCACTGAGGACAATCGTGCACTCTGCTCCCCTCCCATCTCCTCCCATCTCCCACCCCACCCCACCCCTACACCTTCCTCAACCAGCAAGGGCCATAAACTCAGCACTGATCAGGAATCAAGTCTGGGGTGTTCTGTGCTATGTGACTGAGTTCTATCTCAGGCATCACAGTTACTCGCTAAGCCAGCTGGTAGCTGAAAAATTAAAGAGCTTGTGCACAGATATAAATAACCTGGAATAAATAGCCTGGAATCCATTGTGAAGGCAATCTGAAAGAAGTGAAGCCAAACCAGTTCAAAAATTTCATTGCATTTTTCCAGGTTTATGGTTTCCTATTCAAGGGGGGGATGTGCATCAGTAAAAGAGAACCCACTCTAACCTATATTATCAACATCAAGCTCTCCCACATCAGACACATGACTTTGATGCAGGTTAACCTATGCTGATTTGGTCCAACAATTGCCATGTAGTTGCACTAACTCTGAGCCTAGGCCAAGTCCCCTTCGCCTGCCTCCCATGTCCAGCCTCCACTCCACCCATCCATCCTATCCCCCGCTTCCCACCTTGGTGTATTTTGTACTACCGACACCCAATTTGAGTCAAGTTTTGAGAAGTCCCCAAAAACACAGAAGTAGTGTCTGCGCACCTGAGAGTTGTAGAAGTCAAACTCACCAGGTGCCTATCATGTAGGTGCAGTCACAAAAGTGAGCATTCTAATTTCTCACTGGCGGGAACCTTAATTTGGAGGGGGAGCTTAATTCAGTGAGTTGGCCTTTTAATAAACATGCATGAGCTGCTAATGCATGCAAAAAGACTTCCCATCATTATAATAAAAGCAAAAAACTGCGGATGCTGGAAATCCATAACAAAAAATAAAAATACCTAGAAAAACTCAGCAGGTCTGACAGCATCTGCGGAGAGGAACACAGTTAACGTTTTGAGTCCGTATGACTCTTCAACAGAACTAAGTAAAAATAGAAAAGAGGTGAAATATAAACTGGTTTAAGGGGGGGGGTGGGACAAGTAGAGCTGGATAGAGGGCCAGTGAAGGGTAGAGATTGCCAAAAGATGTCATAGACAAAAGGACAAAGAGGTGTTGACGGTGGTGATATTATCTAAGGAATGTGCTATTAGGTGACATTAAGGGTAGAAAGCAGGATGAGCAAGGTACAGATAGCCCTAGGCACTCCCACTAGGACTATCTGTACCTTGCTTGTCCTGCTTTCTACCCGTAATTAGCACATTCCTTAGATAATATCACCACCATCAACACCTCTTTGTCCTTTTGTGTATGACATCTTTTGGTTATCTCCACCTATCACTGGCCCTCTATCCAGCTCTACACACACCCCCCACCCCTCCAAACCATCTTATATTTCACCCTTTTCTATTTTTCCTTAGTTCTGTTGAAGAGTCATACGGACTCGAAACGTTAACTGTGCTCCTCTCCGCAGATGCTGCCGGACCTGCTGAGTTTATCCAGGTATTTTTATTTTTGTTTTGGACTTCCCATCATTGTTCATCGGGAAGCTCCACCCGCCCTCAAGCCACCTTTAAATCCCGAGAACAGAATTCCTAGTTCATCCTGATGCTGGGAAACTGAGTGTTAGCCTCAGGCCAAAGTAAGTTCCTGCGCCTACCATGCTTCCCATTGCTGACAGAACTGGGAGATTCTGCCCGTTCACTCTGTTTCTCACTCTACAGAGGCTGCCTGTCCTGCTAAGTGTTTCCAGCATTTTCTGTTCCTAGTTCAAAGTTCCTTTATCCACAGAAGTTTGATTTTTTTTATTATGGTTCATCAACTGCTAAGTATTTTGAGCTCAACCCCTAACATATTTATTTATCTGGATATAAATGAATGCAGCGAGGAATAACAATTTCATTATTAAAACTAACATGCACTGCCTATATAATGAGATCACAAGTACCAGCCAGAATGGGGAAGATTGGATAGTTTCCCATCAATCATGCCTAGAGACCACCACACTGATTTTATACACAGAATTTGTACCATGTAACTCTATTTTCACAAAAATAATCCTGCTTTATTCTGGAGACTGTTCAAGTTCCTCCATGAATTCAGAGAGTCTGCAAATTAAAATTACAAGTTCCACCCCGGCCAACAAGTTATTGACTGCTACAGCAATGCCAACATTCACTCTGAAATTAATTTGGCTTTTGGCTGTCTCAGGCTCAAGATTTTAAAATTAGGCAACTGTGAAAGAGTAGCTTGTCCAGGGCTGAGTTCTTTCTCTCATTCGCTTTTCTATCCTTAATATGTTCACACAAATTATATAAACCCATATTATATTTAATATAAAATACACAGTGGCTTGGTGGTGGGTTCTAAGTGAGGGTCCCCCAGAATGGAATCAGTTTAGTGTTCAGAGGTCCTAAGGAGATGGTTAATCTGAATCCTGGTTAATATGGATTGTTAATCTGATGGTTAATCCTGGTTAATCTGATGGTTAATCTGAATCCTGACTCTGCAGAGGTTGGGCTGTTTCCTGATCGGGTATCAGTAGTTTGAGTTTGTGCTGAACCGTGAGCAGTTTCTGCCATCTCGAGCACCTCGCTTTTTAATTGCTCCACCATTAGCAGCCATTCCTTCAGCTGCCTCTGGAATCTCCACCCTAAGTCTCTCCATCCCTCTACCTCTGTCTCCTCCATTAAGATGCTCCTTAAAATCTATTCCATGGACCGTGCTGTGACGAGCTGTGCATGTTGAGTTGTTAAGTATGTCCAAGACTGCGGTCGATTGATTTCTGGGCATGAGCAGAATCAAGTTTAGGGTGGGAACATGGATGTGAGGTTGAAATTCAGCCCTGATCTTACTGAATGACAATTGAGGCCTCCACCAGCTCCCGTTTCTTATAAAAAATCAAGTTGCTGTTGTTTCCTAACACAATCAATGATGCCTTCCACCCTCCCACCCATGTCATCTCCTGGAGATGTGAATAGGACAATACAAGATGGCAATTTAAGGAAAAAAAACCTGTAAAATTATTCTACAAACCCCTTAGGCAGTCAAATTGCCCCAAATTCATTTCAAGTTAACATCTCTGTAACTGACAGAAAGAGACTGGCTTGTGTTTTCTTTCTGAAGTAACACTTTGTATTTGTGACATTTGTGAAAAAGACTCCATGTACATGCAGGAATTTTCTGCCAATTTGGAATTAGGAGAAAGTGGAGCCTGTTGTTTCCCTTCATCCATCCCTTCTCCCAGTCCCTGGCTACAGTTTTCTAAATCATTCTGTCCCATGCCCCAGTCAGAAACAAATGAAAGACTTACATTTTTATAGCACCCTCCACAACCTTACGAATTTCTAGAGCACTTCACAGCCAACTTGTGAAGAGTAGTCATTGTTGTGATGTAGCAAACACAACAGGCAATTTACACACAGCAAATAGAGCAATGTGATAATATCCAGATAACCTGTTTCGGTGTTGTTTTGTGAGCAATAAGGATTGACTGGGACACCGGGGAGATTTCCCCTGGTCTTTGTTGCTTGGTGCCATGGGATCTTATATATCCATTTGAGAGGGCAGAGTGTAGCAAGTCCAACTAAGCAACACAGCGTTTGCACTGCACTGTGGTGTCAGCCCAGATTGTGTGCTCCTGCCTCAGGCCTTGAACCCATAATTGTTTGGACCCTGATGTAACAGTGTTACCCACTGAGCCAAGAGATCCAACAGTGGCATACTTTGAAAGTTATGTTTTTATTCATTTGAGGGATGTGAATGTATGTGGCAAGGCCAGCATTTATTGCCCACAGCTGATGGACAGGCAGTGGGGAGTCAGGGAGGTGAGCTATGCACCACAGAATTCCCAACTTCTGACCTAAGTTGTCAACACAACAACTGCTCGTCAAGCTCTTGGGTGATGTCAAATTGAGTCAGTGTTGAAACCAGCTCACTTAATGATACAAATCTAGGATTTGTTAAAGTAATCATTTGCCTGTCTTAAACCTTAGATAAATCTGAAGTAAGTATGGGCAGGAATGACGGTGATGATAGGCATCCTGGAGATTATCATTACATGCCTGCGGAAAGTACTTTAGTGAACCCCTCAGATCCTGTTATGATCCAACTTTAGAGGCCATTATAATAATTGTCATTCATTTTAGTTTTTTAATAAAGCAATATGTTTTATATATAGTCATGTTTTCGCTGCAAAATCCACCTTGTTTTTTCCCTATCTGATAAATAAATGGTTCCCAAAAACTGCCACAATATTTTGTTGTTTCCTTGTGGTCAAGGAAAGTATGGGGTGTGAAACTAAGCCCAGAGGTCAATGGTGTTTACTGCTATACCCTGAGGCTTAGATATCAGAAGTTCCCCTGAAGGAAGAAGGTGACTAACATTGATCGCACATAGGAACAACTCAACAATTCTGAAAGATTTTGAGACAACCTGAGGTTGAGAAATGTGCTTATACCAATGTGGCTCATTTCTCTCAGCAATACTGAGAGGCTAGTCAGGAGAGCTCCAGTAAGTTACAATTGTGAAGTTCTTAATTAATATATATAAGTGCATTTATAAAGCACTTTTCATGATGTCAAAATGCTTTACAGCCAACAAAATGCTTTGAAATGCAGTCACTGCTGTAATGTAGGAACCACAACATAAATTGCACACAGATAACTCCCATAAACAGCAATGTGATAACGAACATAATCCGTTTTTCAGTGATGTTGGTTTAGGGATAAATATCGGCCAGGACACCGGGGAGAACTCCTCTACTCTTCTTCGAAATAGGGATCTTTTATCCACCTGACGAGGTGGTTTAACATCCGGCCTCAAGGATAGCACCACAGACAATGCAGCACTCCCTCAGTGTCAGCCTAGATTTTATGTTCAATTCTCTGGAATGGAACATGAATCCACACCCTTCTGACAGTGAGGCAAGACCCACTGAACCACAGCTGTCACCTCTTCCCTCCATATGGTCAGCAATTCACAGAATCACAGAACTGTTACAGCACAGAAGTGGGCCATTCAATTCACCATGACTGCACCAGCACACCGAATGATCAGTTCACTTTGTGCCTTCTCTCACCTTCTCCCCAAAACCCTGCACATTCTTTCTTTTCAGATTACAGTCTAATTCCCTTTTGAAGACTTCGTTGAACCTGCCTCCACCATACTCTAAGGCAGTGCATTCCAGACCCTAACCTCTCGCTGCATGAAAAATTTGCAGGGCTACAGGGAAAAGGCAGGGGGCTGACACTAAATGAACTGTTCTTGCAGAGATCCAGCACAGACACAAAGGGCTGAATGGTCTCTTTCTGGTCTGTAACAATTCTAAGATCTCATCTCAGTTTAAAACAATAAGTGTGAAAGTCAATTCCCTCACTATTAGAGGTGGGAATCTGGATCTCTAATCCCAAAGAAGGAATAGGGCAAAGTGGAATAGATGGTGGAGAGCGGGCAATGCCCAGAGGCCTTCATTGCTGGGAGGTGGGTGCGGTTGAAGTTGGTCCAGTTGACCCAGGAACAAGTGTGGAGGCAACAACGGGCTGCTGGGTATGGAAGTGGGCTGTTAAAAGGTCCACCATGGTGCTGTGGGACTTTGTCCCAGTTGAAATAACAATACAAAAGTCCTCCATCCCACAACCCACACTGCCTTCATAGTCCAAACATCCTTCATGCCCCATCCATGCCACCTCATGCCCCATGTCACTTCTGCTTCTTTTGCCAATTACTTTAAATCTGTGCCTCTCATTCTCAATCATTTCACAAGTGGGAACAATTTCTTCATATCTACTCTGTCCAGGCCCCTCATGATTTTGAAAAACTCCATCAAATCTCTTCCCAATCTTCTCTTCTCCAAGGAAAACAGTCCATTTAGATTCTCCAATCTATCTTCATAACTGAAGTTCCCCAACCCTGGAACCATTCTCTTTTCTGCACTCTCTTCAATGCCTTCACATCCTTCCTAGAACTGGAGGCCTCATTACGTATACTTGGCTGAGACCCCAGGCAGCTATTAGAATAATAGATCAGCTGCTCCCCAGAGGAAACATTGTTTGATTGACAGCTCAGGATCTATGATGTCAGCAGTCAATTTCACAATGTTTATTTAGGTAAGTTAAATGGTTTCTAGGCTCTGTGGTTTTTGAGACTTTAAAGGACCTGGATGATTGAAACTTTTATTAGCTTGTAGTGCAGAGCCTTTTTTCCCAAAGAAGAAAGTTATCTATGAATGACTTTTTTTAAAAGCATTTTTTTTTTTTTACACATACCACTATACTCTACAGGGTTCATCGATTCTAGAAGGTGTACAGTGGGTCAATGGGCATGGAACTGCCTTTGCTCCCATAAGCAGCATGAGGGGCCATAGGAAGGGCAGAGCTTGGAATAGGGGGCATGAGGGGCCAACAGGAGAGGTTGTGGGGCATGAGGTGGCATGGATGGGGCATGAAGGATGTTTGGACTATGAAGGCAGTGTGGGTTGTGGGATGGAGGACCTTTGTATTGTTATTTCAACTGGGACAAAGTCCCACAGCACCATGGTGGACCTTTTAACAGCCCACTTCCATACCCAGCAGCCCGTTGTTGCCTCCACACTTGTTCCTGGGTCAACTGGACCAACTCCAACCACACCCATCTCCCAGCAATGAAGGCCTCTGGGCATTGCACCCTCTCCACCGTCTATTCCACTTTGCCCTATTCCTTCTTTGGGATTAGAGATCCAGATTCCCACCTCTAATAGTGAGGGAATTGATCTTCACACTTACTGTTTTAAACTGAGACGAGATCATAGAATTGTAACAGATCAGAAAGAGACCATTGTGTCTGTGCTGGCTCTCTGCAAGAGCAATTCATTTAGTGTCACCCCCCTGCCTTTTCCCCGTGGCCCTGCAAATTTTTCCTTTTCAGATAATGATCCAATTCTCCTTTCAATGCCACGATTGAATCTGCCTCCACCACACTTTCAGGAAGTACATTCCAGAACTTAACCATTCACTGCATAAGAAGCTTTTTCCTCATGTCTCCATTGCTTCTTTTGAAAATTACCTTAAAACTTTGCTCTCTGGTTTTTGATTCTTCCACCAATGGAAAACGTTTCTCCTTATCCATCCTGTCCACTCCTCTCATGATTTTGAATAGCTCTACCAAATCTCCTCTCAACTTTCTCTTCTCCAAAGAGAACAGTCCCGACTTCTCCAATTTGTGGGAGCTGGCAAAGCCCAGAGATTTAGTCCTGAAGGGCGGATCATTGAGACAAATGCTAAATGGAATGCAAAGCACATTTGCTGGTGGTCTCAATCTAATTTAAAAGCCCATCTCAGAAACAGAGACTTTGGGCTGGATATTTGCAGAGGTGGGAAGACTCTGCAGACCTTTAAAAATGGCAAGCAAGATCCAGATGCAGAGGTCCCGCCCATATTTCTAACAGGACAAATTTTTGCCGGCAGAGAGAAGGGAGCATGGTACAGAAGGGAAACCCAAACACAGCAGGGCCATTTGAAATTAGTTCTGAGTTCAAAACAGATTCCACTCTGACCGGTCCTTGGACCTTAACCTGCAGCGTGGGGGGGGGGGGGGGGGGGGGTAACAAATTGATGGAGTAGACAGAAACGCTCTTGAAGGGTGGATAAGGTGTGATTATATGTTGACATTTCCCAAAGGCTGTTGTTAATGAATGATTAGTATTATGAATGCATGGCTGAGTTTCAAAAGCTACAATTATTACAGTTCTGTAATAAAATAACTCTATTGATGCTGCAAGACCAGATACTAATTTTTTTCAAAATGGCACCAGGTGGCCTGTCAATCAAAGCAGTCAAGCAGTTCTGGGTTCACGGTCTGTTTAACAGTTTAAATAGGTTATTAAAGGATTAGTTAACTGTATTTGATGTGGGGTCTGAATAGAAGTTTGCTTGTTTTTATAATCGATTGACCACTTGAGGAGATTGATAAGCTTTTAAGAGTTTCATGAATAGGAGATTTTCTCACTATCAGGTGTGTAAGAGTAAGAGTGAGAACCATACTAAATTGTTAATTTCATTTCCATCTCCACATTGTTCCTGAGATCTGCCCATGGTGGATATTGGATGGGTGACTATGGGGGAATAATGAGGCAGCATGGGGGTTTGTGGGAGGCATGAATTGGAATGGAGGAGTGCTGGGAGTTGGGGGAGGCGGTAAGGGGGTGTGAGGTATGGGGCCTTACATCTTCTAAAACAACTGGGATCAAGTTCCAGAGAACCAAGGTGGGCATTCTAACCAGCCGGCTTTGGCAATTGCCCACCCCCATGGCAGCCTAGTGCCTACTTTCAGGGTCAGAGGGTGTGACTCAACTCCAACCCCCCCACTCTTCTGGAGTGAAAATTAGTCTAACAGGACTACTGAGTTGGGAAATTGACTTGAGCTGCCCACCTAAGTAGTGAAAATCTGGCTGTGATTCAGGTATGGAGGCAGGTTTGACTGAGGTATTCAAAATAGAATTGGATTGTTATCTGAAAAGAGTGCATGCAGGGTTATGAGGATAAAGCGGGGGTGTGGGACTAGGTAGAATGCTCTTTCAGGTGACCCACTTACAAAAATAAAATACAGTTCTGTTGAAGGGTCATGAGGACTCGAAACGTCAACTCTTTTCTTCTCCGCCGATGCTGCCAGACCTGCTGAGTTTTTCCAGGTAATTCTGTTTTTGTTTTACAAAAATAATTCCTGAAATTAGTTGCCAAAGTTATAGCTCTCCCTTTTTCAAATGAACTGTCCTGATGCTGAGGTCATGCCCTGATTAGCAATGGTAGGGATTCAACCTGTGACATAATCAGAAGGCCAAACCACTGCGGAATAGGGGAGAATCACAAACTTGACTGAAGATGTATTATTAACCCTTCGTGTTAAGGTGTCTGGTATTGTCGAAATTTGTCAAAAGCAACTGAACTAGAAGATTCACTTAAAAAGATTGGTAGAAGTCACCAAAAAAAGAACTGCACCACCATTCACAGGAAAAGTAAAACCCTGCAGTTACTGTGGTCAGGAAATCCGAATCGGTGTAAATCCAAAACAGGATACTGAGTGCTGAAAATTTTAAATGAGAACAGAAATAGCTAGAAATACACAGCGGGCTTGGCATCATCTGTGGAGAGAGGAACAGAGTTAATGTTTCAGGTTCTAGTTAAAGTCTCCACAAACCTGCTGAGTATTTCCAGGAGTTTCTGTTTCTATTTCCATTTAAACTTTATTTGACTTTTAAAAATTTTAAATTCACAGAATCTTTACAGTGCAGAAAGAGGCCGTTCAGCCCATCGAGTCTGCAGTGGCTCTCTAAAAGAGCATTCTACCTAGTCCCACACCCCTGCTTTATCCTCATAACCCTGCATGCACTCTTTTCAGATAACAATCCAATTCTATTTTGAATACCTCAGTCAAACCTGCCTCCACCACCCTCTCAGGAAGTTTGTTCCAGACTCCAATCACCCTCTGGGTGAAAACATTTTTCCTCACATCACATTTACTCCGTTTTCCCATTATTTTGAATCTGTGCCCTCTGGTTCTTGATGCGCTCTTGAGTGGGAACAGTTTCTCCCTATATACCCTGAAGGTACCCCTTAGGTTCTTGACCCTGATCTATCACCCTCTCCATCCTCTATTCCACCTTGCCCTGTCAGCCTTCTTTTCTCCAAGGAAAACAGTCCCAACCTCTCCAATCCTCATAGCTACAGAATCTTTCTCTCTAGAATCATTCTTGTGAGTCTCCTCTGTACTGTCTGCTTTAAGGAGGAGATCAAGGTGGGGAAGTTCAGGGATGAGATTCCAGAGAGTGGGACCCAGGCAATATCTGAAAATGTGGATGAAGGGAGGGAAGAATATGGAAGAGAAGAATATGGAAGAGCGCAGAGGTCACATACAAAGATCTTGGATTGAAGGAAGTTGCAGAGATAGAGAGGAGCATGCCCACAGAAGAAGTGAAAGCATTTTCAACTTGATACATGCAGGTATAAACAATGGGATAGGGGAGGGACAGACCTGGGACCACCAGAAGCCTTGCGTATTACAGAACCGCTTGGTCCTGAAATGGATCAGTATCTCTAAATTACCCGCAATCCATTCTCCTCAATCCTATCCCACATTCAAACAAATAGCTAGTAAATGATGTTTACTCAAAGTTCCAATTTTAGACTGGGTTTGAACATATCCAGTGCCAAAACTTCAATCTGTTTTCAATTGCATTTATGAGTCTTGATGAGTCCCAGGATGAAAGCCTTATGCAGCTCATTTAGTTTCAAGGCTCCCGCTAAACCACCAGCCCAAGCCCAGAGCCAAGCTGTGGAGTAGAAGATGACACACAACATCATCTTCAGTGCTTGATTCCCTAATGAGCTGCAGAAAGAATTATACCCGGACATCTTAACAGAGGCCAAGAATGAATACCAATCACATTTTGTCAAATGATACATGTTCAGAATAAAGAGGTTATGTTAATAATCGAAGGCAATAATCGTCACTCAGAGTGATTTTGATGCCAAGTGAACTCAGAATTTCCTCACACAGCATAATAATGTTTGTCTGACATAGATGTAAAAAAAAGACACAAGGATATAGCTAGCACAGGGATGGGAAGAAGCAACGGGGCGATGAGAGGTGTTATACCTGAGAACTTAGAGAGATCCTTTTCTTCATTCAAAACTGGAAACGATCTCTGACTGGTAACTCTTGGTTAGATGTATTTTCCATCACGCTACCCCTCATCTCTACCTATCCCGCCCAGCAATACAGCCTTTCCCCCTAACTTCAATATATTTATAATTATACAGATTTACAGCCCAGAAACAGGCCATTCAGCCCAGCTGGTCTGTGCCAGTGTTTATGCTCCATAAGAATGACCACCCATGGTCCTTCGTCTAACCGTATCAGCATATTCCTCTATTCCTTTCCCCCTCGTGTTCTTATCCAGCTTCCCCAGCGCAAAACATTTTTTGAAACTCTTAATGCCCCAGTGAACATTTTTCTGCTAGGTTTTGCTGCAGCCGTGTCTGGGAGGCTAGTCTTCAATTCCTGGAGACTTCACGGCAATTCTGGAGAGGTGACAACCCGAGACTGAGCAGGTATTGCTAATGCCAGGGCTATTGGGTATAGTTAGTGTTAATTGTATCAATTGAGGTTAAGTATATACAGGTGGAGGGCTTTGACTGGATAGTTACATGGGGAAGAATTTTTCCCCTGTTGGGGAGGGGGTTGGGGAGTTCAGGAGCGGGCGTGCCTCCGATCGGCTCCTCTGATTGGGGGCGTGCCACCATTTTAAGTGGGCAGGCTAATTCAGGCCTGCCCAGCGCGACGTCAGCCAGGAAGCACTATGCACTCCCTGTGCGAGCGGCGGGGGGATTCCCTCAGCCGGGAGTGCGCTCTTTCGCGCATGCGCACGGAACAGTGCATTCACCTCCCTGAGGCTAAGTGCTGCCTCAGGGAGATCAGCACCAAATTCAAAAATGGTCATTGCACAAAAATAAAATTTCCCTGACATGTCCCCTCATCTAAGACTGTCACATGAGTTGGGACATGCCCATCGCTTTTATTCAAACTTTTATCAAATTTTTAAAAACCCTCAGGAAACCACATCTCGCCCGTGGATGAGCTTTCGTGCTTTTTCTGAAGCCCGGCAGGGTTCCCGGCCAGGGTTCCCGGCCAGGGGTCCCGGCCTGCATACCAGGCTTAAGTTTGTCCATTAATTAGTTTTTGAATGGCCTCAATTGGCCGTTGACAGGTCGGCGGGTGCACAGCTGATCCGGCTGCGGCCCCGCCTACCGGAAAATGGAAATGACGTGGGGTGACATCAAGAGTTCTGCCCGATGTCATTCTCCCACATCATTTGATGCGTTGGCGAGTGGGCCCTGCCCCCTGTCCCCCGCTCGCCAACCTCAATATCCTGGCCATGCGCACAGTTAAAGAAACACGTCAGGCCTTCCTGGACTGCTGGGCACCGCAGGGGCTGGAGCACATTGTCAGCCCCGGGAATGATAGTTTAATTTAATTATATAAGTTTGTTTTAAAGTTTTGCTTTTGTTACAGTGCCCCATCAGGGACCACCACCCTTTTTTATTTGTTTATTTTATTGATTAATGGTTTTGTTTAAAAGAGCAGAAAAGAGACGCTAATTGACACCGGTTGGAAGTCGCATTAGTGGGTATATACCCTGTGAATAAATCTACACTAATAAAGTTTAGCTCTGGTTTCTTCCTTCATTGACTGTCTACCAGGATTAAAATGGTGAGTTGAGGAAAATCAATGGATAAGGAGTGCACAGCTGTAGGGTAACTTTTCCCAGGAGGAGGAGGATATATTTGAAGACTCCAGAGGCAGAGTAGGAGGAAGTTGTGTATCAGGGCTGCCCAATAGGGGCTTTTAAGACTTTGTGCCAGTGAGGAACTAAAGCCAGACGTGGATGAGGCCAGATGGAACTACTCCAACTTTTTACAGACTGCTCAATATGCAGAACCAAGAGTCCAGTGAAAACATAATTTCTTGAATCACACTGGCAGCCATGCCTGTTTGCTACAGCAGTAGAATGCTACTCTGTGAGGTAGATGGTCATTGAGCCGAAGTCCCCTCCACAGTTTTGAGCAGGTAATTCAGGTCCAATGCAGGATGGAGGGAACACAGTGCTATTGGAGGTGCGTCCTTCAGGTGAGATGTTAAACCGAGGGCCTGTCTGCCCTCTAAGGTTGGTATAATTGCCCCCGAACATCTTTTTATTCTTTCATGGGATGTAAGCATTGCTAGCTCAGCAAGCATTTGTTTACGATCCCAAATTGCCCTTGAGAAGGTAGTGGTAAGCCATCTTCTTAAATTGCTGCAGTCCCTGTGGTGTAGGTACACCCATAGAGACCTGGTGATAGTGCAGAAACAGCAAAATAGTTCCAAGTCAGACTGCTGTGACTTGGAGGAGAACTTTCAATTGGTGGTGTTCCCATGTGTCAGTTCCCCTTGCAGGTAAGGGAGCTTGAAGGTTTGGAAGGCGCTGTTGAAGGAGGCTTGGTGAGTTCTGCAGTGCATCTTGTAGATGGTACACTGCTGCTACTGTGTGTCAGTGGTGGAGGGAGTGAATGTTTGTGAAAGGGGTACCAATCAAGCGGGCTGCTTTGTCCTGGATGGTGTCAAGCTTCTTGAATGTTGTCAGAATGCACTCATCCAGGCAAGTAGAGAGTATTCTTTCACACTCATGACTTGTGCTTTGTGAATGGTAGACAGACTTTGGGGAGTCAGGAGGTGAGTTATAGAATGCCCAGGCTGAAGATGGTTACAAATGCTTCAGCCTTGTCTTTTGCACTGGTTCTCCCAACATCCTCCCATTTGAGTATTCTCTTCCTTTGTTTGCCCTCCCAAAATGCATTACCTCCAACTTTTCAGACTGAATTCCATTTGCCACTTTTACACCTGTCAACTAAATCATTGATATCATTTTGGAGACAACAGCTATCCTCTTCACTATCAACTACACGGCCAATTTTTGTGTCATCTACAAACTTCCCGATCATGCCTCCTTTATTAATATATACCACAAACACCAAGGGCCCCAACACAGCCCTGTGGAATGCCACTGGAAACTGCTCCTCATTCGCAAAAACATCCTCGACCATCACCCTTGGTTCCCTGTTAATGAGCTCATTTTCAATCCAACTCATCACCTTCCCCTGTATCCCATGGGACCTCACTTTTCTGACCGTTCTGCCACATGGGACTTCTCAGATGCCTTACTAAAATTAATGTAGACAACATCCACTACACTACCCTCATCAATCCTCCTTGTTACTAATTCAGTCAATCTTTTTGAGGAAGTAAGATACAATCTTCCCCTGACATAACCATGCTGGCTGTCCCTGATCAACCTGTGCCTTTCTAAGTGACAGTTTACCCTGTGTCTCAGAATTGATTCCAATAATTTGCCCACTACCGAAGTTAGACTGAACGGCCTATAATTTTCTGGACCCTTTTTAAATATTGGTACAATGGTCGCTGACCTTCAATCCTACAGTACCTGACCTGTAACTAGTGAGGATTGGAAAATGTTCCTCAGATCATCTGTTATTTCCTCCCTGGCTTCCTTTAACAGCCTGGAGACAAATAAACAACACAATTTGAGTTACACATAGGCTTGCATTTTTGCAATGATGGACAGCCTCTCCATTGTTGCAAAAATGTCTCCAGAGGCTGTAATCTGGAAGTCCCATCCCTGAACACAGCTCCCACCATTTTCGCAAGGTAGAGTAATTGGGGGCAGGTTCCAATTGCACATCTGTGGCTCACAAAGGCAGCTGCCCATATGAAACAACAGCTGCCTTCAGCCACATTTGATTTTTCTTAGCCAGGAGTGGGAAACATGACTTATGCAGACCAGACCTGGTAGGAACAGGTCTAAGCTTTGTGGAGTTGCTTGAGCAGGTACAGGACCCTTTTGCAGAGGCAAAATATTCTTTTGGATATGGTACTGGACACCTTTGGGGGAGGTCAAGGATTAGGAAAATTAGACATGAATGTGCATAAGTGCATAAACTCATTAGAACTGTCAAACTTATAGGAGTTCTCTAAAAGAGCTGTCAAGGCATTTAAAACTCTTTCCCTTTGAATATTTGAAAAAACAAACTGCCTGCAGTGTTTAAAAAATTCAGCACTTGTTATTTCACTCTGTCTATTGACATAGACCTGAGGGTTATCATTACTGGATTAATGCTACATGACTTTCACAACCTACCATTATCACAGTGGGGCCCTTCAGTTCACAGTTTGATTGACAGCTCCAAGTGAATACTTGAAGTGGGATGGTGAATGTACATGTATGTCTTCATAAGAGATTAAGCACATGAATAAAATGTTTATCTTTATAAGGGATTATACAGTTGATGGAATGCAAATGTAGTGAATGGCTTTTTTATGACCAAGGCTATTTTTTATGCAAATAAAGTCTGCAATAGGCATTTAGAACTTTATTTTATTTCATCTCAGCCTTGGTCCTGAGGGCTACCAATGGTGGATACTGGGTGAATTGGCATTGAGGAAAAAGGGTTGTGGATGGGGGCATGAGTTGGCATAGGGCTATAATGGAGTGGGTAGAGGGTCTTGAGGCAACATGGAGGGTATGAGGGGCCATGGGGGTAGGTGGAGGCATAAGTTGGCATGGATGGGGCACGGGGAGTGTGGATGAGAGGGTGTGACTGGTCAGGGCTGGGGGTGATGTTTAATGTTTTATTCTTTTTCAAAACTTCGACGAAGTGCCGATGCACCAAGGCAGGCCTTCTGCTCAACCCACCTCCACCTCCACCTCCACAACTGGCAACCTCTGCACTCTTTATGGGGTTGCCCGCCACAACTCCCAGAGAATCCAGCAGACCGTCTCACCACCAGAGCGGAAATCTGAAGTTCCGGGGCTCTTTCTCCCGGGTCGGGTTTACAAAGCCAGGAATTCTCCCGACTTGGGAGTGAAAACTCAGGCCACAATCTCAGACAGTCTCCAGACCATTCAGACCAAATATCCGCTACCTGTGAGCTATCCCCCAAACCCCCACCCACTGCCCTCATGTGGAACAAGTACTGGCTGTAGTTTTTATGGGATAATAGTAAGAAAATGGCTAAGTTAGGAACACATGGAGTGAGCAGAAAGCATCTTGAGTTAATTGGTATAGGAAGCTGTGGTGAACGTGTAGACAGATGAGAGCGAGGCAACTTGAAAGGTGACAATATTTCTGTGCCAGGACAGACAGCCTGAGCAAGGTAAGACAGCTGCGTAGATGAGATTAAGTGTATTCTTCTGAACAATAGACTCTGAAATGCTGTCTTCAGCTTAAGATAGTTAAGAGGGGTTTCTATGGATACAGAAATAAGATAAAGTTTTGATCACTCAAGGCCGGTCTGACTGTTCAAGCGTACAAAGTCAGTTGTGACTCGGTGTGTGCCACTCTCACCTCTGAGTCAGAAGATCATGAGAAGTCCCACTCCAGAGACTTGAGCAAAGATTCGAAGTAAATAGAGGGAGTGCTGCACTGTTGGAGGTTTTGTCTTTTGGATCAGACACAAAGCTAAAAAACGATGTAAAGGACCATTCTAACTTCAGTATTGTCAATTACAAATGGATGTTTGGCTCGTGGGCTCCTGTTGTTGCAGGTCTGGGGTCACAGAACTGGATAGAGCAAAGGAAATGGGGAGGAAGCTTAGAAAGGAAGAATATTTGTCAAAAGAATGCAAAAAAAGAGAGAAGGAAATCATTTGTGCAGCACCTTTGAGGACATTCCAAAGCACTTTAAATCAATGAAGGGCTTTTGAAATGTAGCACTGTTGTAATGCAGCAAATGTGATAACACGTGTCAAACTCTTGACTAGGAGTCTGAAAGTTGCAGGTTAAAGTCCCACTCCAGGATTTGAACTCAAAAATCAAAGTTGCCACTCCACAGCTGTCCTGAGGGACTGCACTGTTGACGGTGCTGTCTTTTAGATGGGACATTAAATAGAGGCCCCACCTTCCCTCTCACAGCTGCACAGAAAGATCCCACGGCCAATTATCCCTTAATGCACATAACAAAAGCAGATCACGTTCATCATTATATTGCCATCTGTGGGATCTTGCTGTACACAATTCGATCCACGTTTCCAAAATGACACTTCAAAAGTACTTCATTGGTTCTAAAGTGCTTTAGCTCATGAAAAGCTCTATATAAATGCAAGTTTTTTTTTAAAAAACTAACGTAAACACATCTAGCTCTCACAAGCAACAATGTGCTAATGATTAGATAATCTGTTTAAATTTTTAATTCTTTCAATTAACTTATTAAAAGCATTGATTACATTACACGTCCTTGGTTAATTGCAGTCGGAAACTTGGTGCTGAGATTGTTAAAAGGGAGCAATGAAACAATCCCAAGGCTGGTGGATCTCAAAAAATCACAAATACCAATTTCACAATGAGCTCAGTCCCCTTGTACTGGAAACTGCTGGCTCAATGAAGCCAAGTAATATAACTGAATGAGCACACATAACCTGGCCATATTAACCTAGGTACCAGGCTGTCTATGACATAGTTTCTGAAATTATCACCCAAAAACCAGTGCACATCTCTTTTTTCCCTAAAAAGCCAATGATAAATCAGCCCACATCTCTGCAGTGCTTTTAAAACAGCAACATTTCCTACAGGAAAAGAGCCAAAACAGGAGATATTAGAAGGGGTGATCAAACACTTGGCCAGAGAAATAAGATATGTTTTTAAAACTCTTGGAGAAGGAGACAGAGAGGCTTAGGGAGGGAAAGACCCACTTCCTGACTAGGAGGTTGCGCAACTCCACCAAACACTATTTATGGTTCAGCCTTCAATTCCCTCACAACTCCAGAGTGATTTGGGATGTTCTTTTTATACCGAAGGTTCTGTATAAATGCAAGTCACTGAGTTCTGAAGAAGTTCAAAGATGGTAACTGATTACTGCCATCACACGACAGAAATGTAGTTAACAGCAAACACACAGATGCAGAGATTGTTCATCATCATTTGTACTGCTCAGACACTGAGATGCAGGCAAACACCGGGGAGTGGTCAGGAGTTCCTCTGACAATCAGGAGATCAGCACTCGATAATCAGATTCTTTCCACTTGTGCAGACAGATCATGCAGTCTCAGAATAGCAATTTCGATATGCTTCACTCCTGATTTTACAGTGAGAGGAGGGAGGTTGTCTCTGTGAGTGTGTGGGTCTTGCTTACATGTGGAGACTGTTACAGAGTAACAGGACAACCTTCCCCATACACAGCTGGATCCATATCGATAGATTTTAGTTGGACAATATCTTGGGCAGTATTTAATGTAGGCGACAGGAGCAGGCAAGAGCCTCTTTTCCAGGAGGCTCGCTGCATACTGCCAATCAGGCACTTAACTGGGCAGCGCCAGGCTTTCCCCAGAACCAATGACCCCAGGGGTGAAAGTCCTGCCTGCCAAGAGCTGCCAGCAGCCCTTCATTGTTCAGCAGCACCACTGGGGAAGATGGTGACTGCTGCCGGTATTGCACCCACCCAAGACCCAAGCTCGCAAAGGAACCTAGGCTACAGGTGAGTGATGGCAGGAGGGGCATCTCAGGGTGGGGTTCATGGAGGAGAGTGGAGTGGTGTCAGCAGCAAGGGCAGGGGGCTGGGTCTCAGCGAGCCCCACCCTCCCCGAATTCGGATCCTTGGTCAGACACTGAGTGCCTTTGAACAATGAGAACCCTGCCCCCGCTGGAAGCAATCTTGGCAGAGTTTACTTCTTGAGCTTCTCTCATGGCACCTCCCCACCCCCACTGAGTGAATACCAATGGCAATGGGATGAGGACATTAGGTGGGCATTAATTGCCCCTGTGCACAATTTAATCAGGCAGAGGCAGGAAGTCAGCAGGGTCCCCACCTACCACCCTCCCACCCAATTAAATGCCCTGTCACCAAACTCACCACGGGGATATTAAATTCCACCCCTTGATTTTAAAGTTGTGATCCTTTCTTGTTCAAATCCATCCACACTCTGACCCCTCTCTACTTCCATAGCCTCTTCTAGACTTACAACCCTTTGAGAATTTATTCCTCCAATTCTGGCCCTGTGTGTGTGTGTCCTCCACTGCCTTTGCTCCACCATTGGCAGCCGTGCCTTCAGCTGCCTGGGCTCTAATCTCTGGAACTCCCTCCTTAAACCACTCTGCCCTTTATGACTCAATTTCAAACATACCTCTTTGACCAAGCTTTCTGGCCACCCATCCTAAAGTCTTTCTCTTTGGCTTGGTGTTGACCTTTTGTGTGATTACACATCTGTGAAGTGCTTTGGGATGTTTTACTACATTAAAATGCTATGTAAATGTAAGTTTTTGTTCCTGCACAAAAATAAGAAACATAATTTCTGCAATGAAGATACTGATTGACACAATCTGTCAGAAGTAAGGACAGCCAGTCCTCCAGTGTCGGTCAATATTTGCAGAGAGAGTTCCTTATAGAGAAATGTTTTGAAACCACTGACCCAGCCTGTGAGTACTGGTAGATTAATTAGCATGATGTGGATGATGTGGTACCACAGGGGAGGTCTTTCCTAAATTGAGCCACTGGGGGAATGAGGACTTTGCAGCAGTTCTAGTCTACACAATGAAATATGTTATAAATACAGAGCTGAAACTGAAAACCTGAGAATCTGAAAATAACTTAATGAATAAAATAGAAAACAAAACAGGCTGGAGAAGCAGCCATCACAGTTCTTTCTTCCAAATTTCACTGTAGAGATGGTTAGAGTGCCAATGCTTACCATCAAGCATTCCCATCAAATCCACACTCTCAATAGGATTGGATTAAGAAACAAAACCAGGTCCAAGTCACAGCAAGAAACAATTTAACAACAGTGCTCTTGTCCTCAAATGTCATTACTTGAAGATCAAAGCTACTTCTGGGAGCATTATGGCCTGAGTCTGAAGACTGTGGGTTCAATGCCCACTCCAGCTCTTGAGCAGAGCACAGAGGGAGTGCTGTATTGTAAGAGGTGCAGTTTTTTCAGGTGAGGTGTTAAACCAAGGCCCTGACTTCCCTCTCAGTGTATTCCAAGATCCAGTGGCACTATTTTGAAGAAGAGCAGGTTAGCTCTTGTGTCCTGGCCAATATCCATTTCTCAATCAACATCACTTAAAATGAATTCTCAGGTCATTTTTCTCACTGTTGTTTGTGGAATGTTGCTCTGCACAAATTGGCCACTGTCTCCCCTACATTAAAATAGTAGCTACGCTACAATCATTGCAGTATTTTTGAAAAGAGCTTGGTTTTGAAAGATGCTTTATAAATGCAAGTTTGTTTTTTACACTAACCTCACAAATATTCCCCCATTTATACAGGATGGAAGATGTCAGAATAGATCTCCATTAAGATTAATGGTCTGGCCACAAAGCAAAACAAGAACCAAGGTTTCATTCGACTCTATGTTGAGTTAGTTGATCTGCACTGGAGGTGGGAGAAATAGTCACTGTGCCAAAGAGAAGGATGATGAATCAGGAGTTGCTGTTGATGATGAATATCCAGCCACTTCTGCTGGGCAAAGTGCCTGTGGATAAGGGCAAGATTTGGTAGGATCCACAATCCCCTAACAGTTATTAGCCAAACAATACTGCATGGGATTGTGAATTGAGAATGGGCACTTGAGCAAGTGACCGGGAAGCTGCCATAATCTGGTGAATTGCATCCTCAGAAAAAAAAACATTCTGAAGAGGAAGGAAGGAAAGAAGATAACATTGACAGCTGAGATAGTTAGACACAGCGCTGAGGAGCAGAATACTCACTGACACTCCCCCAGCTGAGGTCTGATACTCCAGCTTACATTCCAGTCCCCCACATCCCCTCTGGGTAGAAGGATGGGGTGGTGAGTTCAAGAAAACAAACATCTTCTCAAACTGGCAAGAGAAAGATTCTGCTGTGACTTCTGTAGGTTCATAGTAAACATACCTTTACCAGTTCACCACTGGCCAGATCATGAACCTTAAGGGAGATTACCACTGCCCGCTCTGCCAGTGTTGAGAGCATATCTCTAATGGGTACAGCTCTGTGGCAGCAGATACAAACATGCCAACACAACCAAGATTAGCTAACCAGCCAGAAACCCAAAAACAGATTATCTCGCTATCACACTGCTGTTTGTGGGGGCTTCCTATGCACTAATTAGTTGTTGCGTCCCCTACAAAACAGTGACTAAGTACATCATTGGCAGTAAAGCACTTTGGGGTGTCATGAAGTTGTGGAAAGTACTATAGAAATGCAATTCTTTCTTTTGTTTACACCAAGATTTGCTTCCAAACAGAGCGGTTACCCTTCATCCTGGTAATTAACATGTTGGCCATTGTCAAAGTCAAATGTGATCAAGTTTTGTGGCTGGAGTCTCCTCTTCATCCCACTGTCACCTCCCCTCCACTCCCAAAACCGTTCAGAAGCTTGTTGAATGAAGATTACTCCAATACTGTTACATGGGGCAGTGTGTTCCTCCCTTACCCCTCAATACCTTTGCTCCAATTTAATTTTGTGGTCACAAATGGGCTAATGATTTCTCAAATGTATCTTACAAAATTTATCATTCGACGTGCCACAGTTTGGCCCTGCAGGATTGACAGAGCCCAATATCACTGACACCACAAGCTTCATGGGGACCTTAAGGGTAAAAGCTAAAATTCTCAAGAGAATTGTCCAATTATCTGAAGAGAAAGACTTGCCTGGCTATGGAGAAAAGGCAGCAAAGGGGGTCTTTTGCAGGGAGCTAGCATGACAGAAAGGGCCAAATGGCCTCTTTGTGTGATATAACTATTCTGTGATTCTAAAGCTACATGGTTTGTTTTGGGGGGGAACAGAAACTGCTGACTGTGACAAAGACACGGGAAACTTAAATATTCCATTTATGGTGAGCAATCTGTCGTATTTGTTATAGCAAAGGGAGCTTTCAAAGGCCAACTGGAAACATATATGAAGACCTGCTGCAGAGAAATAAAATCACACATACTGTAACTTGGCTATTAGCATTGAACTCTTATAAAGAATCCATGTCCAGTTTATATTGACAGTAACCCTAGCCCATGCATTAAACCTCCACAAGGTTTAAGATGCACTCAAAATGATGAAGGGTTCTGATAGAGTACATCGGGAGAAACAGGGAGAAACTGTTTCCACTAGTAGGAGGGTCAGTGACCACAGGACACAGATTGAAATCATTGGCAAAAGAACCAAAATGTAAATAGGAGAATATTTTTAAGCGATGAGTTGTTGCAATCTGGAATGCATTGCCTGAAAGATTCAATAGTAACTTTCAGAAGGGAAGTTGGATAAATACTTGAATAGGGAAACTTTGTAGGACTGTAGAAAAACAGCAGGGGAGCAGGACTAATGGAATAGGTCTTTCAAAGGGTTTGCATGACACAGTGGGCTGAATGGTCTCCTTCTGAGCTATTTGATTAAGATAAAATTGAAACTTTCCTCAAAGTCTCAATGGGGAATGAAGATTCCAGAACATCAATCTAACATTCTGTTTACATTCCATCAACTCTGACATTTGGCATTCCACAGACATTCCCATGGACCTGACAGCTCAAAGAGCAGAAGGTTCTGATCAGTATTGACCTTCAGTGGAACTTTCAAATCCTTTCCTATACAGATACTCATCTCATTCCTGACTGATACGGGACTGACATCCTTTGATGTGAATTTATCCCATATCTTCTACCCTGTGAGTGACTTTACCCCAACATTGTCTAATTCCACCCTCACAGTCCAAGTTGAATAGCAAAATATTACAGCTTTTGGAAATCAGTAGAAAACAGAAAATCCTGAGAACACACAGGGCGTTCAGAAGCAGCATCCACATCAGAAAGGTGAATGCATCTGGACCTCCTCCAGGTAGTGACTGACCTTTCCAGCAATGTTCTTGTTGACTGCCCTGTTTACACACTTTACTCATCCCCTTACAGTCAAGGAGCTGCTAAAGTTCCATTCTACAAGTTCCAAAGTATAGAGAGCTCAGACATTAGTTTTTTAGTGTTACATGGGACGGGTTTTAACTTTTTGTGCAGTGTTAACCTCTAATTTTTCTTTGGACGAGAGCTAACAATGCCGGGGGGACAATAATATGAAAGCTCTTGGCTTGGTTCCTGCCTGTACTCCCCAGTACAGAGCTGGGTTATACAGAGCAGGGACATCCTCAGCTTTGTCTGTAGCCTTCTGTAGAGTGAGCAAGTCTCAGGTGCAGACGAGGACCCACAGAGCAAGTTGATGGCAGTCTAAAGGTTGGCATTTCTGATAACCATACAGTAATGTCTGCTTGAAGGTGCAGGTGTGAGGACATGATAAAGCTCCACTATGATGCCTTCCATGGTCAAATAGACTGCCAGCAGTATCTAGGCCTGTGCATGGAGAATGACCATTTGAAACGGCAGGGAGCAGCCAGCCTTAAACCATCCCATTGGCAGACGTCCAGGGCTGGGCCTTTTTTTAATTTATTCGTTCATGGGATGTGGGCACCAGAGGCAAGTGCCAGCATATGCAGTTAAGAATCAACTACATTAAGTCAAATCGAGGTCAGATAACTAGATTCCTTCATTCAGGGGATGTAGGCGTTGCTGGCTAGATTGCCCATCCCTAGTTGCCCCTGAGAAGGTGGCGAACAGCTGTAGTCCATGTGGTGTAGGTGCACCCACAGTGCTGTCAGGGAGGGAGTTCCAGCATTCAGTGAACCAAATGGGCTTTACAAAAGTTCCATCATCATTACCGGGACTAGATTAATAACAAGTGAATTTATTATGAGGGATTTAAACCCGTGTTCCCCGGAGAATTTGACCTGAACCGCTCGATTCTCAAAACGCCACTGTCTCCGCAGCCTTTGGGCTACGGGAACTGAATCACAGCCCAAGCTCCCCTCTCTGAATTCCGACTCTAAATCCTCTTTACCTCCCTCTTCTCCTCAAAACCCACCTGTTTGCTCATCCCTCCTAATCTCTCCTGGACGTGGTTCCAGTTTACGACAAAGAAAAAAGCTGCTGTGAAATCTCGAAGCCGACACACAGACACACGCCCCGGATCAATCCCAGGACATTCCGAAATCAGAATCTAAACAGCAATTTCTCTCTCAGACAGAAAGCAGGGACCGCTATTTCTCCCGGAGCCCCTGATAACCTAAACAACTCTCTCCCCCTCCCTGCCGTGTCCCTGAAGGGAGCCTTTAAAGATATTTCTGGAATGGTCAGAATTTATCACCCATTGAACTGGTCGGTGGTCTCATTCCCACGGTTAATAAACACCAAAAATAGAAATATTGAAACATTTTAAAGGGTTAACAATTATATTTACTCCACGTGGAACTTCAGAATTGTGATGCTTGGTTTGATCTGCCTTAAACTCTCCACTCATTTCAATTAAAAGCAGTCGGTAGAAATTATTGGACTCTCACCTTCTGCAACTCCGGGTCCCGGGCTCTGGGACAAGGTCTCAATCCACAAACAAAACGACACAAGCCACAGTCTTCTCATTTTCTAAAAGATTTCGGCTTCTTTGATGAAGAAGATTCCCCCCTCGAGCTCAGGGAAACTCACATCGGTACCACCGCCTCGGCCAGAGATAGCGAACAACGGCTTCCCGAAAACTTTCCAAACTGCTCCTTGAACTTTGCAGGTGACTCCCAGGCAGAAATATTTGGTTTAACAAGAATCCACAAACAAATCGGCAACAGCCTGAGGTGTAAATTCACTGGAGGCGGAAGGGTGAGGGAAGAGTTTAAAAAGCTGAGTTGAAACTTTTCGAAGGAGCAGTTCACTATCTGCTTAACGCAGCCAGCGCTGGAAAGAAACTGAAGGGGGAAATGAATTTAAAGAAATGTGCAAATACTGCAGTTCAGTCTCTTTGTTTTGGGTGGGGGGGGGGGGGGGTTTATAATGTGAATTTCTGCTAACGTCTGGAATGTTGGTGTTCCCCTAAATGGTTTCAAACTGCTTCTGGCTCCCACAATCCATCCAATGGCTTTTATGGTCGATCGTTCAACCTCCCACCCCCTATGCCGCTCTCGTGTCTCTGGCGAAGGAGTGTACACATCAAGGAAAGCCTTCCAGCCATCCCCCTTAACTCCTCGCTGACACATTTAACAGTGATTGATCTCATTGTTAAAAATCTTTACACTACATTCATTCCATCGTGTTAGCCTTGGCTCTCACTTCGGAGTCAGACAGCCCCCTCCAGAGACTTGAGCACCAAGTCTAGGCTGACACTCATAGCACCTAACTGAGGGAGTGCTGCACTGTTGGAGGTGCCCTCTTTAAATCAAGGCCTCTCGGGTGGATGCGAAATATCCCCTAACGTTGAAGAGCAGGGGAGTCCTGGCTCTATCCAAAGCGAATACAACAGATTAGATGCTCACTATCGCTTTGCTGTTTGTGGGATCTTGCTCTACATAAGTTGACCGCTGTAAATTGACATTCCCGAGGCTGTGAAAGGCACTATGGAAATGGAAATTCTTTATTTGTAATCCCACTTGTCCATTTTTTGCCACAGCCCAATACAGATCCCTAACTGTCCACGCCCAGGTCAGTCCTGTCGGTTGATGGTCCCTCTATCTACTCTCGGATGTTGAGACTCTCAACATTGCCAGTAAAATGCCCAATGCCAGAGATTACTACATGGGAGTGGCATGGGTGGTGATAATGTAGAAACTGGTAGGAGACAGTCACTGAAGTTATCAGGTGAGCAGCTAGCTCACCCAGCAGTCCATTCCTCATGTAAAGAAAGATTTGCATTTCTATAATGCCTCTCACAACCCAAGGTGTTATACAGTCAATGACGCACTTTTGAAGTGCAGTCGCTGTCAAAAGAATAAGTATGATCAGTGAATGGTTGATCAGTGGGCTGTCTTATGAGGTGAGGTTGGTCAGACTGGGCTTGTTTCCATTGGAGTTTAGAAGAGTGAGAGGTGACTTGACTGAAGTATTTAAGATCCTGAACAGTCCCGAAAAGGTGCATGTGAGAAGGATGTTTCCTCGTCTGGGTGAGTCCAGAACTAGGGGACACAGTTTTAAAACTAGTGGTCGCCCTTTTAGGACAGAGATCAGGAGAAATTTTTCTCCCAGGCGGTTGTGCAACTTTGGAACTCTCTGCCTCGGATGGCAGTGGAGGCGGGGTTACTGAATATTTTAAGGCGGAGGTAGATAGATTCTTGTTAGGCAAGAGAATCAAAGGTTATCAGGGGTAGATGGAAATGTGTGACTCGAAACACAAACAGATCAGCCGTGATCTTATTGAATGGCGGAGCAGGCTCGAGGGGTCAAATGGCCTCCTCCTGTTCCGATTTCACATGTACATAACATTATGGATGTCTCAGCCCAATCTTTTCTCACCAAAAATAATCACTTACATTTATATAGAGTTTTTAACAGGAGCTTCACAGGAGCCTTACATAGCAAAATTTGACATGGAGCCACATCAGAAGACTATAAGCTTTGTCAAAGGGATTGGTTTTAAGGAGTGTCTTAAAGGAAGAAGAGAGGCAGAGAGGCGCAAGGAGGAAGGTCCAGAACTTAGGTCATTGGCAGCATGGACACCAAATTGGAGATTCCCAAGAGGCAAGAATTGGAGATGCGCAGAAATCTGGGAATGCAGTAGGGCTTGAGGAAATTACAAAGATTGGGAGGTGCAAGGACATGGAGGAATATGAAAAGAGGGATGAGAATTTTAAAATTGTGAAATTGCTTAACTGGAAAGCAGTGTAGGTCAGCAAGCATAGGGTGAAGGGAACTTGGTGCTCATAAGGACACAGGCAGCAGAGTTTAGGATGATCTCAAGTTTACAGAGGGTAGAATGGGTGATGCTTCCCAGGAGTGAGATTTAGCGAGTAGTTAATAAAGCATACAGTATCCTGGGCTTTGTTAATGGAGGCATGGACCACAAGGGCAAGGAGTTTATGTTGAATTTGTATAATGTCATTCATGCGGCCTCAGCTAGTGTGTCCAGTTATTGGCACTACACTTTATGAAGTATGAAAGCATTTGAGAGGATGTAGAAAAGATTCATGAGAATGGTTCCTGGGATAAGGAACTTCAATTATGAAGATAGGTTGGAGAAGTTGGGACTGTTTTCCTCAGATAAAAGAAGGTTGAGAGGAGATTTGATGGAGGTATTCAAAATGAGGTGTCTGGACCGATTAGATAGGGAGCAACCATTCCCACTCTTGAAAGGAATGAGAATGAGAGCACACAGATTTAAAGTACTTAGTGAAAGAAGCAAAAAATAATATGAGAAGAAACATTTTCACACAGCGGGTTTGGAATGCACTAACTAATGGTGTGGTGGAGGCAGGTTCAATTGAGGCATTCAGAAGGGAATTAGATTTACCTGTGCAGGGTTACAGGAAGAAGGTTGGGGAATGGCACACATGAGTTGCACATTTGGACAGCCAGTGCAGACACATTGGACCAAATGGCCTCCTTCTGTAGCAATGAGAATGTAACAATGCTGTGATTCTGTGAGTGCATTTAATAGCTTGAAGGTAAAAAAGGCATGAATGAAGATTTCAGCAGCAGATGAGCTGAGACAGGGATGGAATTGGGTGATGTTATGTAGGTAGAAATAGCAGTCTTAGTTATGGTGCAGATGAATGGTTGGAAGCTCATCTCGGAGTCAAATATGACACCAAGATTGTGAATATTCCAGTCCAGCTTCAGACAGGGAGAAGGATTACAATTTCCATTTAAAAAAAGATTCAAGCTTCCACTTAATAGCTGAAAGAATAACACATCAAGATGACACATTTCAAAACATTTACAATAACAAATGACTAAAATGCACCATTGACTAAACCTTATTGTCTTTTTGTAGCTAACTTATACTATAAACTACAGAAAGGAACAGATCCCTTTTATACTTACCACACATCATACTCCACAGATTCCAGTCCTTTTAGTTAAAGGTGGCCTTGTGGCAAAGTGGGAAGAGTCCCAGCCTCTGAGCTAGAAGTTCTAGGTTAAAGTTCCACTCCAGGACTTGATGGCCAAGGAAGGGGTGTTTAGAAGGCTATCAAGCAGGTTGAGTATCAACTCATTAATCCTTCCAACATGCACCAATGGCAGGTGGTAAGAGTGGGATAGATTCTGAGTCAGCATATGAAGGAAAGTAAATTAGAGCCTCTACCATCAATATCCATTGCTCTGGACTAGAACATGCATGTAAAAGTATGTGTTGCCACAGCAACTCATACTCCTGGGGCATGGTTGGCTCAGTTTGCTGGCATGGGTCAGATTGGTGCCAACAGCATGGGGTTCCTTGTTCTGGCTAGGGGGATTGGTTGTGGTGCTGTGGGTTGGGCCTGCCTTTAAGCAGAGAACTCAAGAAGAAGAACAAAATAGCAAATAGACCCTAGTTGCTCCCAGCTTCCACTGGGCTCACGTTTCACTGTTTCACCAAGTAGTAACTCTGAGTGACTGCCTCCAAGCATTTCCCTTAGTTTTCAGAGCACATCCTATATCCACCTTCAGCAGTAAAGCCTGTCCTGCCAATTCTTCCTCTTTGTCCATGTCAAGACAAATCTTCAGGAATCCTTAGATGGCTGTAGGATGCGTTTCTTTGACTAGAGACCATCTCCCTCCCACCTCACAAAGCCAAGCAGCCTCCTGTCTCTGCTGATCACCCAGCCCTGCTGTCTGTCTGTGATATTCATTGATGTGTATGGAAGTCTGTAACCTGATATCAAAAATGGCTTCCTCTGCATCTTTTCCTGTGGCAATGCAAATCACATGGGCCTTGTATCTAGGTATAATTGCTAATTAGCAATTCTTGATCCTAGCTCTCTTTCCTCTTGGAATTGAATGGACAGGTTAAAGCACAGCTGTTTACAATCTGACATTCTGAACACTTTTCGGGGACTTTGGAGATGCACAGTCACCACACAGGGTGCTGTGATTGCCTGCAAGCATAAATACCTTGCATCTCCTTCTCAGTAAAACAATCTCTAACAATCAAACCACCCAGGCTTACTGTCAGGCAGATTCCAGAACAGATCAGATGACCACCTTCACTTTACGCTAAATTTAAGGAAATACTGTCCCAAAAAACACTAAACACTAAATCTGATAATTGTAACAAGAGGGATGGAGTCCAAAAGGGTCAAGAGAGATGATGATGAGGTAGAGCCGGGTGTCAACAGCATACATATGGAAAATGACACTGGGTTTTTTATGATGTCACTGATGGGAAACATGGATGAGAAATACGAGGTTGTGAATAAGATGATTATGAAACATTAAAAATGTAAGAACTTGCATTTCTATAACACCTTCAACTACAAATAACACCATACCTTTTGAAGCATTGCAATGTTGGACAATTAGAAAATGACTAGAAGCAGAAACCAATGGCTCAGGTTATCCCCTTTCAATCATGGGACTAAGATTCTTCGTGCAGAACTTGACTGAGGCCAGGATATGGAAAGGCCAGTATCTAGTCTAATGTTTGTTAAATGCATGGTGACGTTTGTTCTTTAAACATCACGTGGATCAGACAGCAGTGAGCTGGGCTGGGCCATTTCAAGCTCAGTATACAGCCTGTTTATATTCAGCACCAAAAACAAAAATACCTGGAAAAACTCAGCAGGTCTGGCAGCATCTGCGGAGAGGAACAAAGTTAGCGTTTTGAGCCCTCATGACTCTTCAACAGAACTAAGGAAAAATAGAAAAGGGGTGAAATATAAGCTGGTTTAAGGGGGTTGTTGGGACAAGAGAGCTGGATAGAGGGCCAGTGATAGTGGAGATAACCAAAAGATGTCACAGACAAAAGGACAAAGAGGTGTTGATGGTGGTGATATTATGTAAAGGAATGTGCTAATTAAGGGTAGAAAGCAGGACAAGAAAGGTACAGATAGTCCTAGTAGGGGTGGGGTGGGGTGAAGGAATCAAAAAAGGCTAAAAGGTAGAGATAAAACAATGAGATAAAAACAAAAAAACTCCGGATGCTGGAAATCCAAAACAAAAACAGAATTACCTGGAAAAACTCAGCAGGTCTGGCAGCATCGGCGGAGAAGGAAAGAGTTGATGTTTCGAGTCCTCATGACCCTTCGCGCAGAGATGAACAGAACTTCTTCAAGGAGGTAGGCATTTCTTGAAGAGCAGTGGCAGTCAATTAAACACAGAGATAAAAACAAAAAAACTGCGGATGCTGGAAATCCAAAACAAAAACAGAATTACCTGGAAAGACTCAGCAGGTCTGCATTGTTCCAGTGAAGCCCAACGCAAACTGGAGGAACAGCACCTCATCTTCCGACTAGGCACTTTACAGCCTTCCGGACTGAATATTGAGTTCAACAACTTTAGGTCTTGATCTCCCTCCTCCATCCCCACCCCCTTTCTGTTTCTTCCCCCTTCCTTTTGTTTTTTCCAATAAATTATATAGATTTTTCTTTTCCCACCTATTTCCATTATTTTTAAATATTTTTAAATCTTTTATGCTCCCCCCACCCCCAGTAGAGCTATACCTTGAGTGCCCTACCATCCATTCTTAATTAGCACATTTATTTAGATAATATCACCAACCTTAACACCTATGTGTTCTTTTGTTCTGTTGTCTGTGACATCTTTTGATGATCTGCTTCTATCACTGCTTGTTTGTCCCTACAACCACACCACCCCCCTCCACTTCTCTCCCCACACCCAAACCACACCCCCCCCCCTCCCCACCCCAACACACACACCTTAAACCAGCTTATATTTCACCCCTTTCTTGGATTCACTCAGTTCGGTCGAAGGGTCATGAGGACTCGAAACATCAACTCTTTTCTTCTCCGCTGATGTGGCCAGACCTGCTGAGTTTTTCCAGGTAATTCTGTTTTTGTTTTGAGATAAAACAATGAATGGAAATACATTTAAAAATAATGGAAATAGGTGGGAAAAGAAAAATCTATATAAATTATTGGAAAAAACAAAAAGGAGGGGGAGAAATCAGAAAGGGGGTGGGGATGGAGGAGAGAGTTCATCATCTAAAATTGTTGAACTCAATATTCAGTCCAGAAGGCTGTAAAGTGCTGAGTCGGAAGATGAGGTGCTGTTCCTCCAGTTTGCGTTGAGCTTCACTGGAACAATGCAGCAAGCTAAGGACAGACATGTGGGCATGAGAGCAGGGTGGAGTGTTGAAATGGCAAGCGACAGGGAGGTCTGGGTGATGCTTGCAGACAGACCGAAGGTGTTCTGCAAAGCAGTCACCCAGTCTGCGTTTGTTCTCGCCAATGTAGAGGAAACCACATTGGGAGCAGCGAATGCAGTAGACTAAGTTGAGGGAAGTACTAGTGAAATGCTGCTTCACTTGAAAGGAGTGTTTGGGCCCTTGGACGGTGAGGAGAGGGGAAGTAAAGGGGCAGGTGTTGCACCTTCTGTGATTGCATGGGAAGGATTTCCAGAGTCCGCAGTTTTTTGCTTTGATCTTAGTGTTTAAATTCAGCAACCTGAATGAAAAACTATTGACAACTGTTGTCAAGAAGCTTCACAAACAAAACACTTCAAATCTTGTCACATCATTAACTCTACTCTCCATGGACCCTGCAAAAAAAGTAATTGCCAATTAAACATTAACTTTGTCTGGAATGGACCACATTTACAGCTTTGAAAATGAGGGGCCATTGAGTAGATGCCAGTAAGGGACAGACAGAAGAATGATATCTTGCCCTGTGCGGCCCTATCAAATTGGTACTCTTACCAAATTGGAAACTGGACCATTTGCAGAGAATGGTTATTGCCCCAACAAGAGGGAAGAGCATTTCAAGGTTTGGTCACTTTGCACCATGAAGGTGGGTCACTCTGCATCATTAAGGTGGATCACTCTGGGCCATGATGGTGGGTCACTCTGGGCCATGATGGTGGGTCACTCTGGGCCACAATGGTGGATCACTTTGGGCCATGAAGTTGGGTCACTCTGTGCCATGAAGGTGGGTCACTTGAGGGCCATGTTGGTGCATCATTCTGGGCCATAATGGTGGATCACTCTGGGCTATGATGGTGGGTCATTCTTGGCCATGATGGTGGATCACTCTGAGCAATGATAGTGGTTCACTCTGGTCTGTGATGGTGGATCACCCTGGGTCATGATGGTGAGTCACTCTGAGCAATGATAATGGTTTTTTCTGGGCCATGATAGTGGGTCACTCTGGCCATGATGTTGGGTCACTCTGGGCCATGATAGTGAGTCACTCTGGGCCATGATGGTGGGTCACTCTGGGCCATGATGGTGGGTCACTCTGGGCCATGAAGTTGGATCACTCTGGGCCATGATGGTGGGTCACTCTGGGCCATGATGGTGGGTCACTCTGGGCCATGATGGTGGGTCACTCTGGCCATGATGGTGGGTCACTCTGGCCATGATAGTGAGTCACTCTGGGCCATGATGGTGGGTCACTCTGGGCCATGATGGTGGGTCACTCTGGCCATGATGGTGGGTCACTCTGGGCCATGAAGTTGGATCACTCTGGGCCATGATGTTGGGTCACTCTGGGCCATGATAGTGAGTCACTCTGGGCCATGATGGTGGGTCACTCTGGCCATGATGTTGGGTCACTCTGGGCCATGATGGTGGGTCACTCTGGCCATGATGTTGGGTCACTCTGGGCCATGATAGTGAGTCACTCTGGGCCATGATGGTGGGTCACTCTGGCCATGATGGTGGGTCACTCTGAGCCATGATGGTGGGTCACTCTGGCCATCATGGTGGGTCGCTCTGGGCCATGATGGCGGGTCACTCTGGGCCATGATGGTGGGTCACTCTGGCCATGATGTTGGGTCACTCTGGGCCATGATAGTGAGTCACTCTGGGCCATGATGGCGGGTCACTCTGGGTCATGATGTTGGGTCGCTCTGGGACATGATAGTGAGTCACTCTGCGCCATGATGACTCAGATTTTTTTGTACATTCGACAACATGGCACAAAGGTCCAGCAACTGTAACAAGGACAGAAGTGTCGGCATATTGACCATACTAGGCTGGCAATCACAGCATTGGTACATAATAGTGATGATACTGGACGAGTAATCCAGAGGCCAGGCATGAGACGTGAGTTTCAATTCCATCATGGCAGCTGGGGGAATTTAAATTCAATTAACTAAGAAATCTGGAGTAAAATACTAGTCTCATTAATAAGGATACTGAAATTACTGATGATTTTTGGTTCACTAATGTCATTTAGGGAAGGAAATCTGCCATCCTTACCCAGTTTGGCTGATATGTGACGCCAGATCTACGCCATATCCCTCTGAAATGGCCTAGCAACTCACACAGTTGTAGAAGGCTCACCACCCCCTGCTCAAAGGCAGTTAGGGATGTGTAATAAATGCAATCCTTGCCAGACATACTCACATCCCAAGAATGAATAAAACAAAATCAATGAACAACAAACAAGTTGCAAGTTTTTTCCTCTTCTCATCATTTTTTCCTTTCTCTGCCGATGGGGTGTGATTGTCTCTAGCAACGCCGTGTTTACTGCCCCTGAGAAGGTGGTGCTGAGCTGTCTCCTTGACCCGCTGCAGTCCACATGGTGTAAGTACACCCAGTGCTGTTAGGAAGGGAGTTCCAGGATTTTGACCCAGGAACAGTGAGGAAACGGTGATATCATTCCAGATCGGGTTGGTGTCTGGCTTGGAGGGGAACTTGAAGGTAGCTGTGGTCCTCCTGTGTCTGCTGTCCTGTCTTTTCAGGTGGTAGAGGTTGTAGCTTTGGAAGCTGCTGATGGAGGAGCCTGGGTGAGTTGCTGCAGTGCATCTTGCAGACAGTACACATGGCTGCCACTGTGCATCAGTGATGTAAGGAGTGAATATTTAAAATTATTGATTCTTGAGCTTCTTTAGTGTTTTTGGAGTTGCACTCATTTAACACAGTGGGGAGTATTCCATCACATCCCTGACTTCTAGATGGGGGACAGGCTTTGGGCAGTCAGGAGGTGAGTTACTCGCTGCAGGATTCCCAGCCTCTGACCTGCTCTTGTAGCCACAGTATTTATATGGCTGGTCCAGTTCAGTTTCAGGATTTAAACTAACTTAGCAGGGGTGAGGAAACCAGGAGAGTAAGTAATACCAGGGCTCACGGAATGCTGGGAGAGGCAGATAGCACTAAAATAGAGAACAGTAAGTTAATAGATGGGGTTGGAGTAAGGGAGCAAGTAATGAAATCAGGGACTGCACGGAGTATAGTTAGTAAAATCGGGGAGTTACAGGCACAGATTGCCTTGTGGGATTATGATGTTGTGGCGATAACAGAGACCTGGCTTAAGGAAGGGCAGATCTGGGTGTTAAATATTCCTGGTTCAGAAAAGATAGGATAGGGAATAAAGGAGGAGGAATGGCGTTTTGGTTAAGGAGAATATTGCAGTACTGGAGAAGGAGGATGTGTCAGAGGATTCAAGGACAAAATCAATTTGGCTGGAGCTAAGGAATAAGAAGAGTGCAATTATATTGCTAGGTGTAATATATGGACCACCAGCTAGTGGGAAGGATACAGAGGAACAAATCTGCAAGGAAATTACACAGAGATGTAAACATCATAGAGTAGTTATTATGGGGGACTTCAATTACCCATAAATAGATTGGGATAGTGGTAGCGTAAGGGACAATGAGGGACAAGCGTTCCTAGATTGTGTTCAGGAGAATTTCCTACAGCAGTATGTGTCCAGTCCAACAAGAAAGGAGGCACTGATCAACCCGGTTCTTGGGAATGAGGTGGGCCAAATAGATCAAGTGACAATGGGGGAACATTTAAGGGACAGTGATCATTGTATCATAAGGTTTAGGATGATGGTGGAAAGTGGTATTGGTCAATCTACAGTACGAGTAATCAACTAGCAGAGAGAGGACTTCAATGGGGCAAGAATGGAGCTGGGCCGGATAGATTGGAACCAAAGTTTGGCAGGAAAAACAGTAGCTGAACAATGAGCTACCTTCAAAGAGGAGATGGTTTGGGCACAGTCAAGGTATGTTCCCTCAAAAGGGAAGGGTAGGACAAACACATCCAGAGCTTCCTGGATGACAAAGGAGATAGAAGTTGAGTTAAAGAAGAAAAAGTGTTTACGACAGGTGTCAGGTTGCAAATACAATTGAGAACCAAGCTGAATACAGGAGGTTCAGAAGGGATGTGAAAAAGCAAATATGAGAAGCAAACAGGGATTATGAAAAAAGACTGGCAGCTAACATAAAAGAAAATCCAAAGCATATCAATAGTAAAAGGGTGGTAAAAGGGTCTATTATGGACCAAAAAGGGAGTTTACACATAGAGGTAAGAAGCATCTCTGAGGTGTTAAATGAATACTTTGCATCTGTCTTTACCTTTGAGGCAGACACTGCCCAGGCCAGGGTGATAGTGGAGGAAACTCAGTCACTAGAAGGGTTTAAAATTGATAAGGAGAAGGTATTGGATAAGCTGTCAGAATTTAAAATTGATAAGGCATCGGGACTGGATGAGATGCATCCAAGAATATTGAAGGAAGTGAGAGTGGAAATTGCAAAGGCACCAGCAATAATCTTTCAATGTTTCCTGGATTCGGGGGAGGTGCTGGAGGACTGGAGAATTGCAAACATTGTGCCCTTGTTCAAAAAAGGTTGTAAAGATCTGCCCTGCAATTACAGACCAGTCAGTTTAACTTTGGTGGTGGGAAAACTTACAGAAACAATTATTTGGCACAGAATTAATAGTCACATGGAAAACTGTGAATTGATTCAAAAGAGTCAGCTTGGATTTGTTAAAGGAAAATCATGTCTAAGTTTTTTGAAGAGATAACTGAGATGGTTGATGAGGGCAAAGCCGTTGATAAGGTGTATATGGACTTACAAAAGTCATTCAATACAGTGCCACACAACAGACTTGTGAGGAAAGTTACAGCTCATGGAATAGAAGGAACAATAGCAATGTGGATACAAAATTCGCTAAGGGATAGGAAACAGAGATTAATGGTCAATGGGTATTTTTCAGGCTGGAAGAAGGTTTGTAGCGGAGTTCCCCAGGGGTCAGTATTGGGACACTTGTTTTTCCTGATATATATAAATGATCTCGATCTTGGTGTGCAGGGGACAATTTCAAAGTTTGCAGATGGCACAAAACTTGGGAGAATTGTAAACTGTGAGAAGGACAATGTAGAACTTCAAAAGGACATTGACACATTGGTGGAGTGGGCAGATAGGTGGCTGATGAAGTTCAATGCGGAGAAGTGTGAGGTATACACTTTGGAAAAAAGAACATGGGGAGACAATATAAAATAAAGGATACTATTCTAAACGGTGTGCAGGAGCAGAAAGACCTGGTGTATATGCACATAAATAATTAAAGATGGCAGGATAAGTAAAGAGAGCTGTTTCTAAAGCATACAATATTCTAGGCTTCATTAATTGGGGCAGAAAGTACAAGAGCAGGGAGTTTATGATGAATTTAAACAAGACACTGGTTAGACCTCAGCTAGGGTATTGTGTACATTCTGGGCGCCACACTATAGGAAGGTTGTGAACACATTGGAGAGAGTGCAGAAGAGGTTTATGAGAATGGTTCCAGAGATGAGACACTTCAGTTATGAGGAAAGATTGGAGAAGTTGGGACAGTTTTCCTTGGAGAGAAGAAAGCTAAGAAGAGACTTGATAGAAGTTTTCAATAATGAGGGGTCTGGACAGAGTAGATAGGGAGAAACTGTTCCCACTGGTAAACAGATTGAGAGCCAGAGGGCACGGTTTTAAAGTGTTTTGCAAAAGATGCAAATGTGAGGTGAGAAAAGACTTTCACACAGAGAGTAGTTAAGGTATGGAATGCACTGCCTGGAAGTGTGGTGGAGGCAGATTCAACTGAGACATTCAAGAGGGTTATGGATGATTATTGAAATAGAAATAATGTGCAGGGTTATGGGGAAAAGGCAGTAGATTGGCATTAAGTTAAAATGCTCAGAGAGCCAGTGTAGACTTGGTGGGCCGAATGACTCCTTCTACACAGTAAAAATTCTGTGATTCTGTGAATGGTAGCCCTCAGGACGTTGATAGTGGGGGATTCAGCGATGGTAATGCCACCGAATGTCAAGGGGAGGTCGTTAGATTCTCCCTTGTTGAAAATGGTCATTGCCTGGCACTTGTATGGCATGAACGTTACTTGCCACTCAGAAGTCTAAGATTGAATGTTATGCAGGTCTTCATGCCTGTATGCATGGACAGTTTCAGCATCTGTGGAATGGCAAATGGTGCTGAACATTGTGCAATCATTAATGAACATCCCCGCTTTTGACCTTTATGATGGAGGGAAGGTCATTGATGAAGCAGGTGAAGATGTTTGGTCTAGGACACTACCCTGAGGAACTTCTGCAGTGATGTCCTGGAGCTGAGATGATTGACTTCAAACAACCACAATCAACTTCCCTTGTGCTAGGTATGACTCCAACCAGCGGAGAGTTTTCCCCCTGATTCCCATTGACTCCAGTTTTGCCAGGGCTCCTTGATGCCACACTCAGTCAAATGCTGCCTTGATGTCAAGGGTAGTCACTGTCACCTCACCTCTTCATTTCAGCTCTTTTGTCCCTGTTTGGACTAAGGCTGTAATGAGGTCTGGAGCTGAGTGGCCCTGGCAGAACCCAAACTGAGTGTCAGTGAGCAGGTTATTGCTTTGTTAATGCCGCTTGACAGCACTGTTGATTGCTTCCATTCCTTTCCAACACTTTGCTGCTGATTGAGTGTCAACCGATGGGGCAGTAATTGGTTGGGTTGGATTTGTCCTGCTTTTTATGGACAGGACATGCCTGGGCTATCTCCCACATTGTTAGGTAGATGCCTGAATTGTAGCTGTATTGGAACAGTTTGGCTAGGTGCGTAGCTAGTTCTGGCACACAAGTCTTCAGTACTATGGCTGGAATGTTGTAAGGGTCATAGCCTTTACTGTAAGCAGTGCCTTCATACATTTCTTGATATCACATGGAGTGAATCAATTGGCTGAAGGTTGGTATCTGTGGTGCTGGGGACCACAGGCGAAGGCTAAGATGGATTACGTGAAGATGGTTGCAAACACTTTGTCTTTGCACTGATGTGCTGGGCCCCCCATCATTAACAATGGGGATAAAAAAATGCTGGAAATTCTCAGCAGGTCAGTCAGCATCTGCAGAGAGAAACAGAGTTAATGGGCTGCATTTTATGGGGTGTCCTAGTCCCTGCACTCCTGTCGTCAGCTGCCCACTTGAAACCCAGCTGGCTCACCGTGATATTACAGTTTGTTTCAGAGTGGGACTTCCACGCCCAATCTAACTGGCCAGCAGCTCTGGGAATTCAGCAGCATCAGTGCCGAAGAAGAAGGCTGCTGGGGCCCAGCTAGAGAGAAGTCTGGGGTTTTGCATGGGCCTGACTGCCAGGTCACGACGAGGAAGTGGGGAGGGGTGATTCAGGGGCCAGGTTTGAGAGGCCTGAGGAATGGAGTTAAAATGGGGACAGGTACGATCTTGCCGAGGTTGTTGCGGGGGTCAGGGGGGGTGTGGAGTGGTGCCTGTGCCCTTACCCTCCTCTGTGACTGTAGCCATACAGTGAGAGATGCCGGGCCGCCTGCCTTGTCTCTGCCTTCCCCTGTCACACGTAAAATAGCTACAGAGGCAGAATGAGGCCTTAAGTGGCCGTTCATTTGCCACTTAAAAGCCTCAATAGGCCAAAGGGTGGGTGCGCTGTCTGGCACCTTCCCTACCCGCAGTAACTGGGAGACAGGTCGGGTGTGGGTGGGAATGTAGTGGGAAGACCATCTGCTATATTTTACAAGCTCCCTCCCCACCCCACCTTTAGCGGAGAGACTTAGCTGCTCTTGGTGATGGATATTGAAGCCCCCCCACCAGAGTACATCCTGTATCCTTGGAAGAAGTGCTTCTTCCAAATGGTGTCCAAAATGGAGGATTACTGATTGATCAGTCAGGTTGAGATGGTGGGGTTGGGGAGCTGGTGTTAGGTTGTAGTCAGCAGGAAGTTTCATCGCCCATGAGATTACCATGAGACTTCTTGGGGTCCTGAGCTAATGTTGAGTACTCCAGGGCTACTCGCTCCCGACTGTTTACCACTGTACTGTCACGACTGGGACAGGACATGCCCAGGGATGGTGATGGAGGAGTATGGGACATTGTCTGTGGAGTGTGGTTTGATGAGTACGGCTTTGTGAGGCTGTTGTTTCACTTGTCTGGGGACAACCCTCCCAATTTTGACCCAAATCCTCAGATGTTAGTGAGAAGGTCTTTGCAGGGTTGACAAGGCTGGGTGTGTCATTGCTGATTCCAGTGCCTAAGTCGATGCTGGTGGTCTGTCCAGTTTATTTATCTTTATTTGACTTTTCTATTCCAGTTTGATACAACTGAGTGTCTTGCAAGGCCATTTCTGAGGGCAGTTGAGAGTTGATCCCATTTTGTGTGTCTGGACTCACATGTAGGCCAGACTGGGTAAGGGTGGCAGATTTCCTTCCCTAAAGGACATGAGGGAACCAGATGTGCTTTCATGACAATCAGTAGTTTAAAAGTCACCATTACTGAGGCCAGCTGTTATTCTAGATTTATCAATTAATTGAATTTGCCATTGAACATCAAGCAGATGTGGCTGTACAATGAAAGAAAGCAGAAAAAAAACAGCATAGATTAAAGGCAATTTCTCAGACTGACATGAGGTGGGAAGTGGCATTCTACAGGGGCTGGTATTGGGACCATTGTTGTTCATAATTTACATTAATGATTGGACTCCAGAATTGAAGGAAAAATTTGGCAGTAAATGATGGCGGGTGTCGGTATTAGGTTATTAACACAGAGGAAGAGTGTGACAAAATACAGGAAGGCATTAATAAACCTACAGAATGGGTAAATAAACTTCAATATAGGTCATATCCAGTACCAGAATTTCCTGTTTGAATTTCAAACCAATTTTTATATTTTAAAATTGGACACAAAAAGCTGTAAAGATGGTCACATGAGGGTCCCCTGAATTCTTCAGTGCACTGAAACCATTCTCCTACCTCAAGAGGGGCAAAAGGAACATTCCACACTGATGTGAACCAATGCCCTTTACTGAAACCAATCCAAAAGGGTATTAACAAATTGAAAAGATCATTCAGAAACAAAGACACTGACTGTCTCAAACCCTGAAGGTATTAAACTACAACACATGATGTATTGAGATAAAAACAGATAAAAACAGAGATATGTATTGATATTGGGGGATTCAGTGATGATCATGCCATTGAACGTTAAGGGGTGATGATTAGATTCTCTCTTGTTGGAGTTGATCATTGTCTGGCACTTGGGTGGTGCAAATGCTCCTTGACACTTTTCAGTCCAAGCCTGGATATTGTCCAGGTCTTGCTGCATTTGGACATGGACTGCTTCAGTAACTGAGGAGTCGCAAATGGTGCTGAACATTGTGCAATCATCAGTGAGCATCCCCACTTCTGACCTTATGATTTATGGGAGGTCATTGATGAAGCAGTTGAAGATGGGCCTAGGACACGACCCTGATGAACTCCTGCAGTGATGTCCTGGAGCTGAGATGATTGACCTCCAACAGCCACAACCATCTTCCTTTGTGCTGGGTATGACTCCAACCATTGAAGGGTTTTCCCTCTGATTCCCATTGGCTCCAGTTTTGCCAGGGCTCCTTGTTGCCTTACAAGTGTCAAGTAGCATTCGCACCACCCAAGTGCTCGGCAATGACCATCTCCAACAAGAGAGAATCTAATCATCGCCCTTTGACATTCAATGGCATTACCATCACTGAAACCCCAATATCAATGCATCATGTGTTGTAGTTTAATACCTTGAGGGTTTGAGACAGTCAGTGTCTTTGTTTCTGAATGATCTTTTCAAATGCAGCCTTGATGTCAGGGGCAGTCACTCTCACCTCACCTTGGTAGTTCAGCTCTTTTGTCCATGTTTGAACCAAGGCTGTAATGAGGTCAGGAGCTGAGTGGCCCTGGCAGAACCCAAACTGGGCATCAGTGAGCAGGTTATTGCCAAGCAAGTGCCACTTGATAGCACTGTTGATGACCCATTTCATCACTTTACTGATGATGGACAGTAGACTGACAGGACAGTAATTGGACGGGTTGGTTTTGTGTACAGGACATACCTGGGCAATTTTCCACATAGCCGGGTAGATGCCAGTGTTGTAGCTGTACTGGAACAGCTTGGCTAGGGGCACGGCAAGTTCTGGAGCACAAGTCTTCAGCACTATTGCCGAAATGTTGTCAGGGCCCATAGCCTTTGCAGTATCCAGTGCCTTCAGCCGTTTTTTGATATCACATGGAGTGAATCGAATTGGCTGAAGACTGGCATCTGTGATGTTCGGGACGTCTGGAGGAGGCCGAGATGGATCATCTACTTGGCACTTCTGGCTGAAGATTGTAGCAAATGCTTCAGCCTTACCTTTTGCACAGATGTGCTGGGCTCCCCCGTCATTTGGGATGGGGATATTTGTGGGCAGCAGATAAATGTGAACACCACAACCTGGAAGTTCCCCTCCAAGTCACTCACCACACTGACTTGGAAATATATCACCATTCTTTAACTGTCACTGAGTCAAAATCCTGGAACTCCCTTCCTAACTCCTCCAGTGAGTTGTCTAATTGTCTACCATCATTCATGACTGGATGTGGCAGGACTGCAGAGCTTAGATCTGATCCATTGGTTGTGGGATTGCTTAGCTGTCTATCAATTGCTGTTTACACTGTTTGGCACACAAGTAGTCCTGCGTTATAGCTTCACCAGGTTGACATCTCATTTTTAGGTATGCCTGGTGCTGCTTCTGGCATACCCTCCTGCACTCTTCATTGAAACAGGGTTGATCCCCTGGCTTGATGGTAATGGTAGAGTGGGGGATATGCTGGGCCATGATGTTACAGATTGTGTTCGAGTACAATTCTGCTGCTGCTGATGGCCCACAGCGCCTCATGGATGCCCAGCCTTGAGTTGCTAGATCTGTTTGAAATCTATCCCATTTAGCAGGGTGGTGGTGCCACCCATCACGATGGAGGCTATCCTCAATGGGAAGGCAGGACTTTGTCTCCAGAGCAACTGTGCGATGGTCACTCCTACCGATACTGTCATGGACAAATGCAACTGCAGCAGGCAGGTTGTTGAGGATGAGGTCAAGTATGTTTTTCCCTCTTGTTGGTTCCCTCACCACCTGCCTCAGTCCCAGTTTAGCAGTTATGTCCTTTAGGACTCGGCCAGCTCAGTCAGTATTGTTGCTACCGAGCCACTCCTGGTGATGAACACTGAAGACCCCCACCCAGAGTATATTCCGCACACTTGCCACCCTCAATGCTTCCTCCGAGTGGTGTTCAACATGGAAGAGCATTGATTTGTCAGATGAGGGAGGGCAGTACGTGGTAATCAGCTAGAGGTTTCCTTGCCCATGTTTGACCTGATGCCATGAGACTTCATGGGGTCCGGAGTCGACATTGAGGACACCCAGGGCAACTCCTTCCCGACTGTATACCATTGTGCTGCCACCTCTGCTGGGTCTGTCCTGCTGCTGGGACAGGGATGGCTATGGTGATGTCTGGGACATTATCTGTAAGGTATAATTCCATGAAGTTCTCTATGTCAGGCTGTTGCTTGACTGGTCTGTGAGACAGCTCTCCCAACAAAATTTTGGCATGAGCCCCCAGATGTTAGTAAGGAGGACTTTGCAGCATCAATAGGGCTGAGTTTGCCATTGTCGTTTCCGGTGCCTAGAACGATGCTGGGTGGTCCGTCTGGTTTCATTCCTTTTTTGAGTCTTTACAGCAGTTTGATACAACTGAGTGGCTTGCTGGGCCATTTCAGAGTCAACCACATTGCTGGGATCACGTGTAGGCTAGGCAAGCAGATTTCCTTCCCTTAAGGGCATTGGTTTTTACAACAATTGACAATGTTTTTATAGTCATCATTAGACTTTCAATTCCAGTTTTTTTTATTGGTGTGGTAAGATTCAACCCCGGGTCCCCAGGATATTACCCTGAGTTCCTGGGTTTCTGGATTACTAGCCCAGTGACAATATCACTACATCACTGCCTCCCCAGAAACTGAACTGGACTAGCCATATATATATATATAATATATAAACACTGTTGTTACAAGAGCAGGTCAGAGGTGAGGAATCCTGCGATGAGTATCTCACCTCCTGACTCCCCAAAGCCCGTCCACCATTTACAATGCACAAGCCAGGGATTATATGGAATTCTCCCCACTTACCTGGATGAGTGCACTCAAGAAGTTTGACACCATCCAGGACAAAGCAGCCCACAAACATTCACTCCCTCCACCACTGACACACAGCAGCAGCCATTCATGTGTACCATCTACAAGATGCACTGCAGGAATTCACCAAGGATCCTTCAACAGCACCTTCCAAACCCACAACCACTACCATCTAGAAGGACAAGGCCAGCAGATAGATGGGAACATCACCACCTGGAGGATCCGCTCCAAGTCCCTAACTCAGTTGACAATATATCACCATTCCTTCACAGTCGCTGGGTCAAAATCCTGGAACTCCCTTCCTAACAGCACTGTGAGTATACATACACTACATAGACTGCAGCGATTCAAGAAGGCGGCTCACTACCAACTTCTCAAGGGCAACAAGGATGGGCAAAAATTGCTGGCCCAGTCAGCGAAGCCACATCCCATGAATGAATAAAAAAAAAATGCTGTTGGAATCAACACAAGCACCCTTATTTGGAAAGAATTTGGACTTGTAGAAAGTCACATGATGAGACAGCCATATTTTCTGTCCACTTTTAAAATCAGCTAGAAGCTGGCTGCATAAGGTTCTACCTAAAGCCTTCAAATTAGCTGCGTAATTAAAGCAGCCAAGGAAATTCACAGCAATACCTTGGAAGTGTGAGATTCCAACAGAGAGATGGACACCCCAACCTGTTCCAACTTTGAGTTCACCATAGAACCAACCTCCTGGAAATTCAACTGCTAGGAACCTCACATCCTTCTGTGAAACCTTTGCTTTACAGGACCCTCGCTTCAACTTTAAAATATTGAAACCACAGGCCTGCCACTTGGGAGCTGGAGACCTTGAGAGACTGAAATAATTGTAAACAGTAACAGTACATTACCATCACCTGTATTTAATCTTTATATGCATGAGAGTGTGAGACATCACATTTAATTTGGGGTAAGTGTGTGAGACTTCTTAACTTTGAGACTCAAAAGCTTGCTGCTGGGATTATTTAATTGGGACACACACTCTGAAGGTAAGAAAGCATACACCTTTTTCATTACAAAACTTAATGATCATGGACAGCAGAGGGACACAAACATTCTGACCATGAAAATTGTAAGTGTGAGGTGTTGGCTTGGGAAAAGAGTAAAATATCTGCATATTTCTTGGAAAATGCATGCCTTGATGAGGTAGAGGAGTAGAGGGATCTGGGGGCTACAGCTATGCAAATCTCCAAAAGTAAAAATGCTGGTTAATGAGGTGATTGAAAACAAACAAAGCACTGGGGCTGATTCCAGAGGGATAGAATTGAAAAGCAGAGAAATGATGCTGATCTTGTATTGAACCTTGGTTAGGCCACACTTCTAGTACTGTGTGCAATTCTGTCCACCATATTATAAGAAGCATACAGAGAACATGCAAAAAAGATTCACAAGGATGATTGGAACAAAGATACTTATCAAGAAAGGGTGAACAGATTAGGCTTTTTTCTGAAAAAAAGAAAATCTTTAAGATAAGGAAAGAATTTGGATTGGGTAGACACAGGGAAGATGCCTCCACTAGTAGGGTGTCCAAAACTAAGGTTCATAAATGTAAGATAGTCACTGATAAATCCAAAAGAGAAATTGAACAAGAATTGTCTTAACTGAGAATAGGGAACTGCTGTCACATGAAGTAGCTGAGGTGAATACCACAAAGGCATTTAAGGAAAAGCTGGATAAACACGATAGGGAGAATGGAATAGCAGATTATATTGATAGGGTAAGATGAAGAACGGTGAGAGGGGGCTCATTTGGAGCGTTAACACTGACATGGGCCAGTTGGGCAGACGGTCTGCTTATGTGCTGCTAACTGAATGAATCTCTATGCAATTAAACTTGAAAAGACCCTTGAGCCTAAGGTCACTTAAAAATAATTTGGAGCCAGTAAAGGACACGGCTACACCTGAGCAGAAATGTATCTTGTATATGACACAGGGTAACCCCTGTCCGAATAAAGTAACATCCTCTGAGCTACACCAAGGGAAATCCACCAGTAATATATCAAAAATGCAAAATCAGCAATGTTGCTGTTAAACCGCAAACATTGTTACAATCCAAAAAACTGTTACTTCAAACTGGTACAGCTGACTCAGAATTAAAACAAATGCTTTGCAATGGCCAAGCTTCTGAAGCAAACTTCGAGTGACTTAACGTTATCTTCATTTAGCAATTTCAGTTTGCTGTCTTAAAGGGACACAGTCTTACCGGAACGCAATATTCATGCTGCGAGGCATCAAGCTTCTGTCCTTATAAAATAAACTATCTTCCAATTTAATTTGAAAGCTGCCTAGTGGCACAATCATCCCAGGTTTGCAACAAGTGCGGAACCCGGCAGGGAAAAAAACATTTTACCCACCGGCCGCAACAGTGGCTTTTTGCGTCTCATCATCCCGTTCCTGGCAGTCCCACCTCATGGGGAACAGGCCGGCTCACTGGCGGGCAGGCTCAGATTTTGCCCACCTCGTCGTAACCTCAGCATTTCCTTGCACCAGAGCACAGTCTTCAGACCAGGACTGCTCCAGGCGACAGATGGCCTCAAAAGCAAAGAAGACAGCAGCTCCCAAGTTTAGTGATGCTTCTCCAGGGAGCCTGCTGGACGCAAGGAAGGTGGCTGGGATGTCCTCTACCCCCCGCTCGAGATGCAGGAGGTCCAGCAGAGTCACTACGCCAGCCTGGGAGGTGGAAGCGGTTGTCAGCACCACCAGTGCACAAAGGAGGTCAGCCATCCAGTGCAGGAAAAGGACAAATGGTCTCATCTGTTCCACCAGCGTAAGTAAACCACTCCATCACTCTCAACTCACACACACACAACCCATCGCAGGGATCTTACACCTCAAGGGACCACGCCACTAACTCTCAAACACACCCTCACATCTCTGTCATACTCATATCCTTTGTAGCTCACATCCTTATCCCGTCCATGGCTCTGCTCATCACACAAACGTTCCACTCAGTGCCATGCATCCTGCTCACACTCTCTCCATCCCTTTCGTGCAAGAGAATCTGGCTCACAGCAGCAGGGAGGGGACCCAGACTGGGTATGGACTGGCCCACATTAGGCCCCTCACTCACTTTAAGGAGTGTGCCATTGCACTGACTGGTGAGAATGTGCCTGTGGTGACGGTGAGATCGGATGTGAACACCCAAGTGAGGATCCTGCACCACATCATCCCTATCTCAACGGAAACATGACTGATCTCTCTGCTGCTTTTGACCCTGCTGCCATGCACTAATTATCTCTACTTTGGTTCACAGGGAGCTCTGCCAAGCAACTGGCACCCTCAGCCAGCCCGTCCCTCAGCTCCATCCACATCCTCACCTCCAGCCAAGAGGACACCTCCTCCATTGAAGAGCTGGGAATAAACAGCCTGGAAGATCCATCATCCTCCACCAGCGCAGGGACACAAACCTCGGTAGGACTTAGATCCAGAGCAGTGTTCACAATCTGGTGGTCACCGCACGGACATGCAGCAGGAGGAGGCAGGTTCAGCTGAGTTCCCCAGCACTCGGAGGACTGCTGGGGATCAGGCATTTCTGAGGTCCGAGTCAGATGATCAGTCCCTGGATTCAGCCTTCCAAGGCATCGTGGAGAGTCAGCAGAAGGAGGGGGAATGTCATGCAGAGCTGTTGGAAGCCCTCAACAGAGTGGAGGAGTGCATCTGCCTGCTCTCTAATGAAGTGGTGCCCACATGTGCATACATGGAGGTCTCCATGGGAAGGATGGTGGATGCAATGGAGGCCCTGGTCCAGCAGAATGTGGAGATTAGCGCAGGCCTACCCTCCACCGCAGTGAGTGAGTTCCTGCAGTGGCAACGTGAGAGGGAAATGGGGCACCTCGATGTCCCTGCAACTTCTCCATCCCCTCAATGTGTCAGGCCAGGGCCCTCAGGCACCCTGACAGAGGAGGAGCGGCAGCTGGACACCCCTGGGTCATCCACTCAGGAATCTCCCTCTGAGTTCCCTTTGCCTCTGACCTCCTCAACCTCGTCCTCTGTCACTGCAGAGGGAGCAGCCGGCCAACAGGAGGACAGACAAAGCAAGTCAGGGCCCTCAAGGCCTCAGCTCTCTGAGGACGCACACCAACGTCATCAGGGGCAACAAGGCCAACCACTGCACAGGCTGTCTCCACCCCTCCTGCAGATGTCAGGGCAGCACCTAGAAGAAGTGGTAGGCTGAGAAAAGTTAAAATTTTCTGATCACAAGTGGCTGCACGGGTGAACACGTTTTGTCACTTTATAATCTGAAAATATATTCACTTTCACTGAATGACGTGTAACTGTGTCTTTCAGCTTCATTTACAGGCTTCATTGGGTCCTCCCTCTGCAACCTCCCCACTAGCAGGTCAGCTGAACACAGCCAGACCACGAGTGATTCTAGACAGTGAAGTATGTGTGTGGCAGGGCCTTTCAGAGCCTCGGGTAAGCCTCTCCCACACAGATGGCACCTTCCTTCATTACGCTTGTCTCAATGTCCTGAGTATTTTCAATGCTGCCTGCTGAGATTCTCTTTCAGTTGTCCATCTGAGCCGACCTCCATCTCCACCCACCCACTGATCCCACTCCCATGCAGCACCTGTTCCTGCCCAAACCCCCAGCATCCCTTCCATCTCCACACCATCATCCACCAACCAGAACCCTTTTCTTCTTGGGATGTCCAGGTGAATGTGCACATTCCCTACCTTCCTGAGAATCCCACCCCCATCCACATTGACCTCCCCGACCTTCTCCTTCCTACCCCCAGGTTCCGTGTCTGCCTCCGAGTCCCCACCACCCACCCTCATCATCCCTTCTACCATTACCGTTGCTCCCTCAGCCTCCCACCCTTCCGGCTCACTCTGCACCCTCCCTCACACTCACCATTTCCTCCTACCCTTCAAATCACTCCCAAGGAGGCAGTCGTTAACTCCACAGCCCTGTCCTTTGCCAAGTTCACCTGGGCATCACCCCCTTACTCCCTCCTTCCCCTGAACTCCCTCTGGCTCCCAATTCCTTCCTCCCCCTGGACTTCTTCCCCCTCCAAAGTCCTTCCTGGCCCCAGACTCATTCCCCCCTCTGAGCTGCTTTCCACCCCCCCCCCCACCCACCCCCCAGACTCCTTCCCCCTTCCGAAGTCTTTCCTCCTCCGAAGTCCTTCCCCCCTCCAAACTCCTTCCATCTTCCTCTTTTCCTTGCATCTACCTCCCCAGTTGTGGCATTCTCCTCCATTACACCCTCTTCCCCTGCACTCCCTCCCCCCAAACCATCTGATGACACCTTCATTCCCACCCTAATTCCCCATCTCCTGACACCTTTGTTCACTCCCTACCAACCTCATCCCCCCAGTACCTTTGTTCCCCCCTCCCAACATCATCAGCCCCGACACCTTTATTTCCCCCCCTCCCGACCTTACCCCACCCTGGTACACCCTCTGCTCCCACTCACAGCTGGACCCTCCTCTCCCCCCACTCGCTGATCATTCGTAGCAGCTCATGGCCAAGACTGTGATGTTCCGAAGCAGGCCACAGACATCAACAGCGACCTCCCACCTTCAGTGAGCCGCTTCACAGCACAGCCATGTCCATGAGGATGTGATGCACATGTTCCTTCAGGGTCTGGCAGCTGGAGGGCTCCAGCATCAGCACAATGTAAGCAAGGTCCTAGCCTTAAGTCCTGACTTCTGCATGTCACACTTGTCCAGATATGTTCTGGGCCGTCATGCTTTCCCGGTAAATTTGACATCGGGGTTGATTCCGGCGAATGAGCAAGATGATGAGATGTAAATACATTGAAGGTAGGTTCCCAACATTGCACAGTGGGAGAGGCAGCCCAACACTGACAGGCAGAGTGGACAATCACAAACTGGTTTCATGATGGTGTAAAACAGATTTCTGGTATTCTCGCATTATTGTCCACTCAAACCTGCCATGATGCCCGATGTCAACAGGGGTGGAAGCTTCTGCCCTAGTCTCCTGTAGTAATACATCCAATAGTAAGAGAAAAATACAGGCCTGTGTCTATCACAGTTAAGGTTTCAAAATGTCACCCTGTCACCCTTAGACACTGTTACCCTATGATAATGTCACCCAGTCACACTGTCACTCTGTCACCCTGTGACACTGTAAACCTATCACCCTGTGACACTGTCAACCTGTGACATTGTCTCACTGTCACCCTGTGACACTGTCTCCCTCTCAACCCTGTCACATTCACCCTGTCACACTCTCACCCTGTCACATTGTGTTACTGTCACACTGCTGTCACACTGTCAACCTGTGACACTGTCACCCTATGACATTGTCACCTTGTCACCCTGTGACATTGTCACCTTGTCACACTGTCACCCTGTCTCATTATCACCCTGTGACACTGTCACCCTGTCACCCTCATCCCATCACACACACCCTGTCACACTGTGAAACTGTCACACTGCTGTCTCACTATCGCCCTCTCACTGTAACCCTGTGACACCATCACCATGTCTCACTGTTACCCTATGACACTGTCACCCTGTCTCACTATCACCCTGTCACACTGTGACCCTGTCACACTGCTGTCTCACTATCAACCTGTGACATTGTCACCTTGTCACACTGTCGCCCTGTCTTATTGTCAACCTGTCACACTGTCACCCTGTCTCACTCTCACCCTATCACAGTCACCCTGTAACACTCTCAACCTGTCACACTGTCACACTGCTGTCTCACTGGCACCCTGTGACACTGTCACCCTGTCAGACTGTTATCCTATCACCCTGTGACATGTGTCACTGTCACCCTGTGACACTGTCACCCTGTCTCACTTTCACCCTGTCTCATTCTCACTTTGTCACACTCACTCTGTAACACTCTCACCCTGTCACATTGTGATACTGCTGTCTCTCTGTCACCCTGTGACACTGTCACTCTGTCACCTCGTGACGTTGTCACCCTGTCTCACTGTCACCCTCTCATCCTGTTATCCTATCACCATGTGACACTGTCACACTGGTGTCTCACTGTCACCCCGTGACACTGTCACCCTGTCTCACTTTCACCCTGTCTCATTCTCACTCTGTCACACTCACCCTGTAACACTCTCACCCTGTCACATTGTGATACAGCTGTCTCACTGTCATCCTGTGACACTGTCAACCTGTCTCACTGTCACCCTGTGTTACTGTCAACCTATCACACTCTCACCCTATCACCCTGTGATACTGTCACACTGGTGTCTCACTGTTACCCTGTGACATTGTCACCCTGTCTCACCATCACCCTGTGACACTGTTACCATGTCTCACTGGCACCCTGTGATACCATCACCCTGTCAGACTGTTATCCTAACACCCTGTGACATGTCTCACTATCACCCTGTGACACTGTCACCCTGTCTCTGTCACCTCGTGACACTGTCACCCTGTCTCACTGGCACCTGTGATACTGTCACCATGTGTCACTGTCACCCTGTGACACTGTTACTCACTGTTACCCTGTCACCCTCTCATCCTATGTGAGTCCCTGCACTGCTGGAGGGTGTGGGTAAGCACTGTGATGGGAGCTTCAGGGAGGATTTCAGTGGATTCCTCTTCTGAGCCTCCCTTGGATCTTGATTGAAGGCTCTGGGTCATGGAGTCCCTCAGCTGTTTCCCAGATGTGCCTGCAGAAGCAAGGGGAGATAATTAGTGCATGGCAGCGGCCTGTGAACCAGGACACATCACTCAGAGCATGATTGTCTGATGGATGTTGCACTGCTGGATCCTCACTTGGTAGAGCAGCACTGACCTCACCATCAGCACAGGAACAGTCCAGATCCTCACCGACCAGCTGGGTGGCTCTGTTTTCAAAGTTCATAAGGACTTTGATTTCAAGCATTCCTCCGCCAGTCTGTGACCTTGTGCTAGCTTGTCCTGCATGAATAAAGATGGAGAAAGTGTAAACAGGATGCCTGACAGGCCAGTTGATAAGTATGCCTGGCGTGTGTGGGTGGTGAGTGGTCCCATGGACAGGATCAGGACAATGACGGTGAGTGTGAGAGAGTGAATGGTGATGTCCCTTGAACTGGCAGTGAGTGAGGGCCCTGTGGGTGTGTGATGGGTTTGTGAGTGTGTGAGTTGAGAGTGATGAGAGGAGTGACTTACCCTGGTGGAACAGAGGAGATCATTCATCCTCTTGTGGCACTGGGTGGCTGTCCTCTTTTGGCGCTGACCACCACTGTCACTGCCTCCCAAGCTGGATTAGTGATGTTGCTGCCCATCCTGTAGCCAGAGTGGGGGTAGAGGACATCACAGCGAGTCTTCACTGCCTCCAAAAGGCGCTCGAGGGGCGAAACATGCAAGTTTTTTTGTATTTCAGAGCCTTGTCTTCTTTGCATTGGCTGAGGGCTGAAAGCACTGAGAGCTGTGCATGTGGCTGCACTTTCAATATGTCTCCTGGTGTGAAGAAGCCTCAAATGCTGGTGTGGCAGACGAATAAGAGCCTACTCGCCATAGAAACGGCCTGTTTCCCAGGAATGCATAATTAGTGTGGCCGGTTTGGGATGACACGGTGTGAAAAGCCGCCATTGCAGCTGGCAGGTAAAACATCCCTTTACCGGCCTTCTACCACACTTAGTGCAAATCTGGGATGATTCCTCCCAGAGTTTCAGTCCTTTCCAAAGCTGAATCATATTTAAAATGAGATCTTCTTCAGCCATCAAGTGTACAACTCCACAGGCCAGGAAGCATACTACTTAAAGCCATGGGACAGATGACTGCTACACTTCAATTTAAAGAGAGGAGAATCTTATACATGCTCCAGAACCAGATTGTTCACTTTTACATAGAAGAGCTTGTGCAGATTTACAATTAGTCTAAAAGTGAAGGATTTGGAAAACCAAGAGCAGCCTAAAGATTTTAGCGCTGAGTTTCCACAATTGACAGCTTATAACATCACCTTATGTCCCAAGGAAAAGCCAATGTGTTTGTTTACACTGAGGAAAGTTCCTCACCCACTTCTGCAGCAGGTAAAGCAGGAATGTTACAACAAGGAGTAATTTCACCTGTAACAAAACCTATGAGTTGGTGTTCAGGAATGTTTTCAGTACTGAAATCAAATAGATCATTAAGAATCTGTATAGATCTCACACAGTTGAATAAAGCTCTTGAAAGGGAAATTCATCCAGCGTTGTCTGTGGATGAGAGTCTGGCAAAGCTGGGAAAGAGTTCAATTTTCACTAAGCTAGATGCGAATAGCACCTTTTGGCAATTACCCTTAGATGAGGAATCCAATTACTTACAATCTTTATTACACCATTTGAGAGATATTGCTTGAACAGATTACTTTTTGGTATCACATTTGCCCCTGAGATTTTTCAGCGGACGATGACATGTTTCCTGGAAGGATGGGAGGGAGTAATTTGCCACATGGATGACATCCCAATCCATGGTTCCACTACAAGCGAGTATGATGCCAGAGTGAGAGCTGTGTTACAACATCTAGAAGAAGCAGGCACTTAATAACAAATGTGCGTTCTCACAACTGACTTTTAAATTTCTAGAGCATATTGTCCATGCATCAGGGGTCAGTGCAGATCCTCCAAAAACAAGAGCAATCAAAGAACTTCCACCTCCTCAAAATGTCACAGAGCTCCAGCAGTTTCTGGGGATGATGCATCAAGTGGGGAAGTTCTTACCCAACTTAGCAAGTGTGAATGAACATTACATCATCTGCTCAGATAGGACCATGCTTGGCGCTGGAAAAAAGCTCAACAAATGTCCTTTGAAAAGATCAAGGAAACATTAATATTACCAGACATATTGGCTCATTAGGCTCAGAACTGCCAAGGATTGTTGCTGCAGATGCATCATCGACTGGCTTGGGAGTTGTACTTTCCTAGATTTAGAGGGATGCTAAATGTAGACCGGTGTACTGCTGCTCCTATTTCTTATGATCTTATGTAAAATACTTGTGCTAAGCAGCTAAGCATTTGGTCTCTGTTTGTTAGTGACTTTAATAAGTATTGGCAATGAAACTAGATCATGTCATTGGTGTGGAACCTGATTCCACAACTTTCTATTGAGCAGTGCCTCTCACCTTGTTGCTTTAGAAACAGTCTCACTGTATTGGTGCCTCTCTATTCCTGAGGGTTAGCAGGCAGGCTCCCACCAGGAGCCACCAAGGTTACCCAGTGACTCTTGACCCCTGTCTAAGCAAGGATCATAGTTAGGTCAAGGACCCATCTATGCTCAGTCCTTCATTGTTTCTTCTTCTAGTTCCTTCTGATATACATCTGTGAACCTTCATTTTACCTGATCCACTACCTTATCCAGATATTTGATACAAAATCCTTTCAACTCTCTCCTCTCCAACTCTAAATAAACAATGATTTTTGTAATCAACCTCCCTGGGGTTTAAAGCCTATCAAACATTCCTGTGATTTTAAGATTAGATCGTTTCTCAGCCAGAGACTGGGTTATCAAGTTCAATGGGACAATGATTTACTTTTTTATTTGAGAGGAGATAATACACAGCTGCCTTTAACTGACATCTCAACCAGACAGTGTGAGGTACTGAATGTCAAAATGGATGACAGCTGCTTTTGAGATTGCCTGGGGCAATGTCCTTCTACAATGTCAGCTTGTTAGTGGGTAACACTCTTGTTTCTGAGTCAGAAAGTTGTGAATTCAAGAGAATTGAGCACAAAATGACAATTAAATGGCGATGGTAGCTGAGTGGGCAGTTTAAAGTTTGTCCGTCAGGGATCGGGTCAGGTGAGTATTGATACAATGATCTTGATAAGCGCAAGCAGGAAGGCATCAGCTTGTGACTGAATGAAGCTCAAGACAGAGTGTGAACTTGTGAAACTGATAAGCGAGGGAGGAGGTGCTACTCTGACCTTTTAGGAAAAAAGAGTGGACTGAGAGAGGGAGCCAGAGATGTAAGAACTGAAGCCTGAAAACATTAATTAGATGAGCAGATAGGCGAATGGTTTGTATATTTTAAGATTTTTTTTTCTCTCTGTAAATGTAGTTTCAGCTGATACTGGGGGGCACATTAGGTTTATAGCTTATCTAGTTAAACCACTTGGTACAACAACAGACAATTGTTGAGTGGTATTTCTGAACCAAATTTGTTAAATAAAACACAAATAAAGCTAACAGGGCAGGTGATGTGTTGCAGCTGTATTATGTGTGAATGTGTGTGGTCCAAAGCAGCCACATCTCCAGTAAGTATCTGCAGCTTAAAGAACTTTGATTCAGAGTTAAGGAGCTGGAGTCTGAGCTTTGGACACTGTGATGCATCAGGGAGTGGGGAGGTTACATAGGCACTTTGTTCCAAGAGGCAGTCATGCCCATTAGGCTAGGTACTTCAGATTTGGTTCATGGTCAGGGACAGGAGAGCATGAATGGGAGTGAGGCAGGTATGAGGATCCAGAAGGTAGCAATGGAGGAGCCTCAGCCCTTGAAATTGTCCAGCAGATTCAAGCTACTTGCAACCTATGTGGGCAAGGGCAAGGACTGCAAGGTGGATGAGTAAACCGGCCCTGGTGCTGTGGTGCAGGGGGCTATTCAATTGGGGAGGGGGGGGGGGGAGTTAAAAGAGTGTAGTTGTAATAGGGGACAATATAGTTAGGGGGATAGACACAGTTCTTTACAGCTGAGAGTGTGAGACCCACAGGCTGTGTTGCCTGCCTGGTGCCAGGGTTAAGGATATCTTCCTGGGCCCAAAACAGTTATGGACTAAAATTAAAAGTAGGACCACAAAATTGGCATAGGGCAAATAAGACCCCAGAGTTGGATGTGGGGCTGAAAGACTGGTGTGGGAGAACTGAGTTTTGATTGATGAGGCACTGGCACTAGTACTGGGAAAAGAGGGAAGTGTACTTTTGGGACAGGGTTCAGCTGAACCATGCTGCTGTGACAGCAGAGTGTGCCAGCAGAGTGTGCCAGCAGAGTGTGCCAGCAGAGTGTGCCAGCAGAGTGTGACAGCAGAGTGTGCCAGCAGAGTGTGACAGCAGAGTGTGACAGCAGAGTGTGACAGGAAGGGGAACAACATACAAACGTATCAGTGCATCAGCAAATAAAGGCACAGTAGCCAAAAATGGTAAAAGCAGAATTACAGGCTCTTTATCTGAATGCTCACAGCATTTGTAACAAGATGGATAAATAGATAGCACAAATATAAATAAATTGGTATGAAATAATCAGCATTATAGAGATGTGGTTGGAAAGTCACCAAGGCAGGGACCTGAATATTCATGGGTATGTTACATTTTGGAATGTTAGGAGGAAAGGAAAAGGAGGTGGGGTAGCTCTGTTAATAAATGATGAGATCTGTACAATAGTGAGAAATGTTCTTGATTCAGAAGATCAAGATGCAGAATCAGTTTGGGTGGACATAAGGAATAGCAAAGGAAAGAAGTCACAGGTGGGAATGGTTCATAGGCTCCCTGACAGGAGCTACACTGTAGGACAAAGAATAAATCAAGAAATAATGGAGGCTTGGAAGAAAGGAAGTGCAATAATGGTGCAGCGACTTCAATTGGACAAATCAAGTTGACAAAGGTAGCCTTGAGGATGCATTCATAGAGTGTATTTGGCACAGTTTCTTAGAACAATCCATTCTGGATCCTACCAGGAACAAGGCTATTTAGAATGCCTAGCTGAAAACAGACAGGTATTGACATCAAGTTGGGACAGAATTGGCCTTGACTTTGATGCCCCAAAAGCCTTCCAACACTCATCATGGTGGTTCATATGGTTGATAAGGTGTTGGAAGAGCCCTGTCACAGCTCAAAAGAGTGGCCACTGATGGATTTGAAGACAATGGTGAGAATTTTGAAATTGAGGCATTGTCAGAACAGGAATCAATGTAGGTCAGCGAGCACAGGCGAGGTGGGTGCACAGGGCTTGGTGTGGGTTACTCAAAGAAGTGGAAGAGTACAAAATAAGTTGAAAAAAATTGACAAAAAAACAGATTTGTCAATTCATCCGAGATTGCTCAGAGTGCCATGGTGTGTCCCTCATTTCCAATTTACCCACTGTGTCAATGCACTGCTCCCTGTCAGAGAAGATTGAGCAGGTTGGAAATCCACCAATTGCATTGTGCTGCTCTGATTACAATTGATTTACTTGATGCAGTGATTCTGACAGTAAGGTTTAATGGGACTGAGAGTTGGATGTTGTCCTTGGGTTCAGACTGTGTTGGTCACTGGTACTATAGCAGTCATCATTCGGCTGTGTTGATGGTCTTGTCTGTTCTTTCCTGGTGCTGCAACTATGGTTGCCAACCCTCCAAGATTGGCCTGGACCCTCCAGGAATTGAAGATTAATTTCCCAAACTCTGTTGTGAGCAAAACAGGGACATAAACAAATTGTGCATATTTTTCATTTTT